>NC_041386.1:260231436-260348466 GCF_002162155.2 Triticum dicoccoides | reverse complement strand
GCGGGGTCGGGGGCGAGCGCGCCGGGGTCGGGGGCGAGCGTGCCGAGGTCGGGGGCGGGCGCGGCGGTGCGACGGGGCCGGGGAAGAGAGAGTGGAGATTTGGGGGAAAAGAGGCGGGATGAAGCAGGGAGAGGGAGATCTTTGGGTTAAGTGGACGTAGCAGTAGCGTGTTTACACGAAACGTGCTACTACTATTACGAGCAGCTATAGCGATTTTCTGCAGAAACCGCTACTGCTACCTTGACTAGCTGTAGCTCTTTTTCACTAAAGCGCTACTGCTATAACCAGTTTCCCTTTTTTCTTTTCCTCAGCATAATAGGAACATATATATTACATCATTGGACCCTTGCATAATAATGGCTAAGTGTGTATACAAAATAGGAACATATATATATTACATCATTGGACCCATGCATAATAATGGCTAATTAAGTGTGTATACAAAATAGGAACATATATATATATATATATTACATCATTTGACCGATTCCTTAGCACTGACGTTTTCTTTTTTGAGTCAGCTTCTTTCCCTTCTTGTTCGTCGAAGAATAATTGAGCCCCTCATTGTGACTTTGCCTTTTCCATGGAGTACGATTTTTCTTTGGTAATGTAGTATTGATTCTTCTTTTGACATATACTTCATCATCATCGTCATCTTCCCTCACTGGGTTGCCGTACTGATCATAGTCTTCCTCGTTGGCGACTCCATACATTCCAATGATGTTTCTTTTGCCTTTCCTCACAACAACACGACTGGGATTGCATGGGTCGGTTATGAGGAAGCATTGTGTCACATGCTTAGCGTGTACCCATGGCTCGTTTTTTGTGATAGCGTTCATCGTAGCGCTCTTGGCGTCGGGTATAGTCATGGTAGTGAAAATCCGGCTTTCTCTTTCGACATTCTTAGCCCATGTGACATGGAACATCGTCGTGTTGTGCAGTCCAGAGTAGTCAAGCTCCCAGATCTCCTCGGCTCTTCCATAAAATCGTTCAGTTGCGCCGTTGTCGCTGCTGGTCATGCATTCCATCATCACCCCTGAGTTCTAATATTCATCACTGTCCATATCTTTGGCCTCCGTGTAGAATGTGTATCCGTTGATATCATATGCCTGATAGGATACGAGGTTGGGCGAGGGGCCATGTGCTAAGGCGTATATGAGCAATCCGTCCTTAGAGCCCTCCTCCGGGGGATTAGCAATAATATGCTCTTTGAACCAATGCAGGAAATTGGAGTTGTGCTCTCTAGTAACTTCGGCGTCTGTCCTGCATACCCCCCGGTAATGATACTTCTTTGCGATAATTTCTTTGTGCAGTGCCACGAAAGGATCTACCTCGTCTAGGTGTTGTAGCACTACCAAGTTTGCTCTGTCAAAGTCGCTGCGTCGATCTGAGTATGCCATGTGCAGTTCCCTGCGACCGTTGCAGTGACCTTCTCCTTCGAGCCTCCCATCGTGCTTGTTAACGGGCAAACCAACACTAACACCAGGCGGCTGGTCTGCGCCATATAGGAAAATTCTCACAGAAAGAGATGCACTCTTGTGTCAAATAGCCCTGGACGATGCTTCCATCCGGACGGGACATGTTATGAATGAATTCTTTGATGATCCCATTCATCCTCTCAAATGGCATCATGTTGTGCAGGAATGACGGCCCCAGGTCTATTATGTCATCCACAATATGGACACATAGATGCACCATCACGTCAAAGAACACGGGCGGGAAGTACATCTCAAGCTCATTTAGTATCACAATGATCTCTTCCTGTAGCCTTCGGAGCTGCTTCACACTGATCGACTTTCGAGAGATGACGTCGAAAAAGTTGCAGAGACCAATAAGCATGTCACAGACATGCTTGTCCATTATCCCTCTAAGGGCAACAGGTAATATCTGCGTCATCATCACATGACAGTCATGAGAATTCATCCCGCTGAACCTTTTCTTGTCTGTGTCTAGATATCTACTTATCTTGCCACAGTAACCAGAACTAACTTTGACTCCGGTAAGGCACTTAAAGAATTGATTGATCTCAGCCTGACTTAAGGTGAAGCAAGAAGAGGGGCAATAATCCTCATTCTTTATTTTCTTGCCCTTCTTCTCCTGTGCCTCTGTCTCGTCTGACATTTTACGTGGCGGCATGTGCAGATCTTCCCTGATTTCCAAATATTGCAAGTCTTTTCTTGCCTTCGGCCCATCCTTGGTCTTATCCGGCATGTTCATCAGTGTTGCGAGCAAGCTCTCAAGGACATTCTTACAGATATGCATTTGATCAAGGCAATGAGGTGTATCGAGTTTGTGCCAGTACTCCAAGTCCCAGAACACAGACCTTGTCTTCCATACCTTCAGCAGCGGCTCCGGCTCCTTTCTCATCGTCTTTCCCGGCGCGGGGCACTCCTTCCAGTTTTTCAACAGCTCATCGATTTTGGCACCGCTCCGCTTACGTGGAGGTCCTTGATGCTCAGCGTGACCATTGAATAGATCTCCACGGTTTCTCCATTGGTCGTCCTGTTCGAGCCATCTTCGATGCCCCATGTACACGATTTTCCCAGACCCGCCATCTTTTCTTGACGTTAGCTGCTGAGACGTCGTATCATCCATGCACCACATGCATCCGTAATATCCATGGCACACCTGGCCTGCCACATATCTGTAACCAAGATAGTCGTGCACTATCGTGATCAGCGCGGCTCTCATGTTGAAATACTCGCCTTTGCTGGCATCCCATGTCTTGGCAGGTGTTTTCCATAACGTGTCTAACTCCTCCTGAAGTAGCCCCAGATACAAATTAATGTTATTTCCTGGTTGTTTCGGCCCTTGAATAAGCATGCTATGTGAATGTACTTTGATTTCATGCACAACCAGGGGGGAGGTTGTACATCCATACAAACACGGGCCATCTGCTATGGTTGGTGCTCTGGTTGCCAAACGGATTCATGCCATCGGTACACGCGCCGAGCATGATGTTCCTTGCATCACATTCAAAATACCAATAGAAGCTGTTCAACGCTCTCCACTGGCTTCCATCCTTGACGTGTCTCAGCTTCGGATCATCTCCATCGTCGGGCTTCTTCCTCTCCGTGTGCCAGCGCATTAGCTTTGCTTCCTTGGGATCTACAAAATACCTATGTAGACGGGGAGTGATCGGTAAGTACCATACCACTTTCTGGGGACATTTCTTCCCGACCTTCTTGTATCGAGAAGCATTGCACACCGGATAACTTGTTTTTTCCGCGTGCTCCTTCCGATAAATTATGCAATCGTTGATGCATGCATGGTATCTAACGTGCGGCAGATCAAGAGGGCACACGATCTTCTTGGCCTCATCAACACTACTAGGACATAGATTACCCTTGGGAAGAACATCCTTTAGGTACTTGAGATGCTCATTGAGGCTAGTGTTGGTCCATTTGTTTTTAGCCTTTGTCTTCAGCACTTGGAGCGTGAAACTCAAGCGGGTCACCTCAGGATTGCAACCATCATACACTGGAGTGTTTGAGTCTACCACCAGTTGCTCCAGCTTAGCCTGCTCTCTAGAAGCAGCTCTCTCAGTACTCGTCTCCTTGTGAAGCAATGCTTGAACATGAGGGTCCCGCACAATTGAACTTAGTAACGACGAACTCTGCTACGTGGAGTCCATGTCGTTCTCTTCGCCGCCATGTCCGGCCCCTTCTCCGCCGCCATGTCTGGGCTCTTCCCCGCCGCCATTATCGATCATCTCTTCGTCTTGCCCCGTGTCATCATTTCCTTCCCCGTCGGCATCCTCAACATCGTCATCCTCATCTTCAGTGATCCACCGAGTATAGCCATCCATGAAACCAGTCATGAGCAGGTGCGCTTCGACACGACCATCGACATGGGGGTCAAGCCAAACTATTCCTTTGCATTTTCTACACGGACATAAAACCTCTGTCAGATTATTTTCCTTCATGTCCTGCATCGCCGACTGCAACCACCTGTCCACCATCGTTCCACTGACCATTGTGAACTCTGCACGGTAATAATAAACAAATTGATTATAAAAATGCGTGCATTCATCAAAGTCATACAAAAATTCGGGATGACCTTCCTTAAAAGTAGGACATATATAGATCTAGAGTTTGCCCGGAATTCGCCGAAACGGAAATAAATCGACATTTCGGCAAAACATAGGCAACTCAAATGCACAATTTGGCGTCAACTCATGCCACACACACAATTTCCATAAAAATATCACACACACATGCATAAACATATTTCCATTTTGCAAAAGCATGAAATATTAATCACACCTCTATCTCGAGATCGAGCACACGGTGGAGATGATGATGTAGGGAGGTCAAAAGTGCACAAAGCTCTTCTTGACAAAGAAAGATCTAGTTAGGGGGCAAATAGGTCACTTAACTAATTGCTACATCTACCTAGCTAGCTAATTTGGGAGGAGACAACTTCAACTAGTGGAGGGGGGAGGAAAAAGAGAAAGGAGATGAATTAATGGAGGTGGTGTAGTTATAGCTAGGAGTAATGAAGAGAGTGAAAGGTAGGTAGAAGAGGGAGAGTAATGGGGGAGAAGTATTGAGGAAGAAGAAGAGTGAGAGAGGGAGGATGTGGGAGGTAGGGGAAAGGGAGGAGAGGAGATGGGGAGGGGGAGGTGGAAAAGGTGGTGGGTGCTGCGTCTTAGCAGTAGCGTGGGAGAGAAAGCGCGCTGTTGCTAAGAGCGTAGCAACAGCGCGCTTTCCTATCACACGCTACTGCTAACGGGCCAACCCTGTGCACAATTTGAAAATTAGCAGCAGCAAGGTGACAAAAAAGCATGCTGCTACTATGGCATTAGCAGCAGCGCGCTCCCTGGCGCCGCGCTACTAGTATACTTATGTCATTTTGTACTGTCGGTGGATTTTTGTAGCAGCGCAGTTTAAGCGTCACGTGCTACTGCTAAGTTTGCACTAGTAGCGGGCTTTCCGTAGCCGCGCTGCTACTACTTAGCAGCAACGCCTATTTTTATGCCGCGCTGCTGCTAAGATTCTGTGTATAAGGTTTTCCCTAGTAGTGGATCCACTCTTAGCAACGAATATCTTGCCTTCGGATCTATGATAGAAGGTGTACCCAACAGTCTCCTTTAGGTATCCTATGAAGACACATTTCTCCGATTTGGGTTCGACTTTATCAGGTTGAAGCTTTTTCACATAAGCATAGCAGCCCCAAACTTTAAGAAACGACAACTTGGGTTTCTTGCCAAACCACAGTTCATATGGTGTCGTCTCAACGGATTTTAGATGGTTCCCTATTTAATGTGAATGCAGCTGTCTCTAATGCATAACCCCAAAACAATAGTGGTAAATCGGTAAGATACATCATAGATCACACCATATGTAATAAAGTACGGTTACGACGCTCGGACACAACATTATGCCGGGGTGTTCCAGGTGGCCTGAGTTGCGAAACTATTCGACATTGTTTCAACTAAAGGCCAAACTTGTAACTCAAATATTTCGTCTCCGCGATCAGATCGTAGAAACTTTATTTTCTTGTTATGATGATTCTCCACTTCACTCTGAAATTCTTTGAACTTTTTCAGATGTTTTAGACTTGTATTTCATTAAGTAGATATACTCATATCTCCTCAAATCATCAGTGAAGGTCAGAAAATAACGATACCCGCCGCGAGCCGCAACACTCATCGCACCGCATACATCAGTATGTATTATTTCCAATAAGTCAATGGCTCGCTCTATTGTTCCAGAGAACGGAGTCTTATTCATCTTGCCCATGAGGCATGGTTCGCAAGCATCAAATGATTCATAATCAAGTGATTCCAAAAGTCCATCCGCATGGAGTTTCTTTATGCACTTTACACCAATATGACCTAAACGACAGTGCCACAAGTATGTTGCACTATCATTATCAACTTTGCATCTTTTGGCATCAATATTATGAATATGTGTATCACTACAATCGAGATTCAATAAACCATTTATATTAAGTGTATGACTATAGAAGGTTTTATTCATGTAGACAGAACAACAATTATTCTTTGACTGAAATGAATAACCGTATTGCAATAGACATGATCCTATCATATTTAGGCTCAACGCAAACACCAAATAACATTTATTTTAGGTTCAACACTAATCCCGAAGGTAAAAGTAGTGTGCAATGGTGACCTTATCAACCTTGGAATCATTTCCAACACACATCATCACCTTGCCCTTAACTAATCTCATTTCATTTTGCAACTCCTGTTTCGAGTTACTAATCTTAGCAACTCAACCGGTATCAAATACCCTGGGGTTACTATGAACACTAGTAACATACACATCAATAACATGTATATCAAATATAAATTCCACTTTGCCATCCTTCTTAACCGCCAAATACTTGGGGCAGTTCCGCTTCTAGTGACCAGTCCCTTTGTAGTAGAAGCACTCAGTCTCGGGCTTAGGTCCAGACTTGGGCTTCTTCACTTGAGCAGAAACTTGCTTGTTGTTATTTTTGAAGTTTCCCTTCTTCCCTCTGCCCTTCTTGTTGACCATGAACACTTGATGCGCCTTTTGGATTTCTACCTTCGCCAATTTCAGCATCGCAAAGAGCTCGGGAATCGTGTTTGTCATCCCTTGCATATTATAGTTCATCATGAAGTTCCTGTAACTTGGTGATAGTGACTAGAGAACTCTATCAATCACTATCTTACCTAGAAGATTAACTCCCACTTGATTCAAGCGATTGTAGTACTCGGACATTCTAAGCACATGCTCACTGAGCTATTCTCCCTCGTCTTTTAGGCAAAGTACTTGTCAGAGGTCTCATACCTCTCGACTCGGGCATGAGTCTGAAATACCAATTTCATCTCTTGGAACATCTTCTATGCTCCGTGGCATTCAAAATGTTTTGGAAGTCCCGGTTCTAAGCTGTAAAGCATGGTGCACTAAACTATCAAGTAGTCATCACACCGAGCTTGCCAAACGTTCATAACGTCTGCATCTGTTCCTGCAAAAGTTCTGTCACCTAGCCGTGCATCAAGGACATAATTCTTCTGTGCAGCAATGAGGATAATCCTCATATCACAGAGCTAGTTCGCATCATTTGTACTAACATCTTTCAACATAGTTTTCTCTAGGAACATATCATAAATAAACGGGGAGCTATACACGAGCAATTGATCTACAACATAGATATGCAAATACTATCAGGACTAAGTTCATGATAAATTTAAGTTCAGTTAATCATATTACTTAAGAACTCCCACTTAAATAGACATCCCTCTAGTCCTCTAAATGATCACATGATCCATATCAACTAAATCATGTCCGATCATCATGTGAGATGGAGTAATTTTCAATGGTGACCATCACTATGTTGATCATATCTACTATATGATTCACGCTCGACCTTTCGGTCTCAGTGTTCCGAGGCCATATCTGCATATGCTAGGCTCGTCAAGTTTAACTCGAGTATTCTGCTTGTGCAAATCAGGTTTCACCCTTTTTATGTGAACGTAGAGCTTATCACAACTGTAAGTGCATGTAGTGCCCCCTAGTGATTTTGGTGTATTAAAGACTTATAGGTTAAGGAATTGATACGTTTGTGAGTGTACACAGGTCCATAAGTCTATGAGGAGTTTGATATTTATAGAGAATGTCGACCCTAAAAATGAAGTTCTTCGACTGAAGACTTTGGATTTCTGAAGACTTTCTTAAGACTTTGGAAGTGAAGAAATTGGTGTGACCGTGAAGACATGGTATTGATTCGAGGAACATGAAGCGTGAAGACTTTTGTTTTCGTAGTTTCATTTTTCTCTTTCTTGAGTCACAGGAAACACCGTACTGTTAAAGGGGGTCGAGGAAATACTAAGGAAAAGTTTCCAAGTGATGCTCAACTCAAAATCCTACACCTACCAATTCCTTCGGGTGAAGCCATTGGAAATCTCATTCAGTTTAGTCAAATTTCTTCAGTGACAGAGACGAAGTTCTTCTGGTCTCTGAGGAATTTGTTCTAACTGAGGAGTTAGGAATTCGCCAGTGCGGATTGCCTACAAGTGAGGAACATGACAGCCTTGAGGAATTTGATAGTCAAACTTCTGACCATTGCTGTGCTACGCGCCAGCTGTCCCAAAATATCTTTCCACCTAACGGTCATATCATTGAAGGGCATTTATGTCTTATCATGTCGGGCTGCTCCCTAGGCTATAAATAGCCGCCTCCTACAACCACTAGCTGGTTGGCTGCTCCAAGAGAAACTGACACTTGTCATTTGAGAGCATCCCATCCTCCCAGGACTTTGAGCGAAAATCATCAAGTGAGGAAAACCCAAACCCAAACACCTACAAACCCAAAGTGATTGAGCATCATTGAAGAGATAGATCCTGCATGGATCCGACGCTCGTTACCTTTGAAGACTGTGCATCTTCCAGACAGTTAGGCGTCATGGTCTAGAGCATCCAAGAGGAAATTGTGGATCACCAAGTGACCAAGTCTGTGAAGGTTTGGAAGTCACATGAAGACTTACCACGAGTGATTGGGCGAGGTCTGTGTGACCTTAGCTCAATGGGAATACGGTGAGGACTAAGTGTCCTGAACTGCGTGTTCAGGACTGGGTGTCCGGGACTGTGTGTCCTCAGGTTTGAATACCTAGCCGCCCTAACCAGATGTACAACTATCACAACATTTGGAACCGGTCTACCAAATCATTGTCTTAACCAAGCCAACTGGTTCTATTTCCTCAACCCTTCCATTTCCTCATTACCATGTTGTGTGCTTGTTCATATCTGTATGAAGACTTTGACTGAAGACTTTCCCAATTTCCTCAGTTCAATTTCTTCAGTCTGTTTGTCTTCATCCTGCTTATCGTGTGTTTATGCTTTCTATACTCTGTGCTTGTTTTGATTTCATCATGAAGACCATGCTTATGTTCTATTATGTTTACATCTGAGTACTTATTCCGCTGCAAGTAGTTCTTCTCTTAGGAATTTCCTCACTCCGAAATTCCTCAGTGAAGAATTCATAAAAATCGCTTATTCACCCCCCTCTAGTCGACTTAACACACTTTCAACACCTGATCATCACGTGGTGTCTCGGCACGACGAACTGTAGCAACGGTGCATACTCAGGGAGAACACTTGTACCTTGAAATTTAGAGAGAGATCATCTTATAATGCTACCGCCGTACAAAGCAAAATAAGAGGCATAAAGGATAAACATTACATGCAATCAATATAAGTGATATGATATGGCCATCATCATCGCGTGCTTTTGAGCTCCATCTTCAAAGCACCATCATGATCACTATCGTCACCGGCTTGACACCTTGATCTCCATCGTAGCATCGTTGTCGTCTCGCCAACTATTGCTTCTACGACTAGCTCTACCGCTTAGTGATAAAGTAATGCAATTACATGGCGATTGCATTTCATACAATAAAAAGACAACCATATGGCTCCTTCCAGTTGCCGATAACTGTGTTACAAAACATGATCATCTCATACAATAATTTATATAATCACGTCTTAACCATATCACATCACAACATGCCCTTCAAAAACAAGTTAGACGTCCTCTACTTTGTTGTTGCAAGTTTTACGAGGCTGCTACGGGCTTTAGCAAGAACCATTCTTACCTACGCATCAAAACCACAACGTGGTATAGTGATTGCTTTTTGATCTTCAGAAAGAACCCTGTTCATTGAATTTTATTCAACTAAAGTTGGAGAAACAGACACCCTCCAGCCAACTATGTGCAAAGCACGTCGGTAGAACCAGTCTCATGAACACGGTCATGTAATGTCGGTCCGGGCCGCTTCATCCAACAATACCGCCGAATCAAGAAACAACTAGTGATGGCAAGCAATATGTATATACCCACGCCCACAACTCCTTTGTGTTCTACTCGTGCATATAACATATACCATAGACCTGACTCTGATGCCACTGTTGGGGAATGTAGTATTTCAAAATTTCCTACGATCACGCAAGATCTATCTAGGAGAAGCATAGCAACGAGTGGGGAGAGTGTGTCCACGTACCCTCGTAGACTGAAAGCGGAAGCGTTTAGTAACGCGGTTGATGTAGTCGAACATCTTCATGATCCAACCGATCCAAGTACCGAATGCACGACACCTCCGCGGTCTGCACATGTTCAGCTCGGTGAAGTCCCTCGAACTCTTAATCCAGTTGAGGTTGAGGGAGGGTTTCGTCAGCACGACGGCTTGGTGATGGTGATGATGAAGTTACCGATGCAGGGCTTTGCCTAAGCACTACGGCAAATGACCGAGGTGGAAAACTGTGGAGGGGCACTGCACATGGCTAAGACAAATCTTGAAGTGCCTTTGGGGTGCCCCCTGCACACGTATATAAAGGAGGGGGGAAGAGAAGGCCGGCCTAGGAGGGGCGCGCCTATAGGGGCTGTCCAAGTAGGATTCCCAATCCTAGTTGGAGTCCCCTTCCTTTCCAAGAGGGGAGAGAGGGAAGGAGTAGGAGAGGGAGAAGGAAAGAGAGGTGGGCGCCGCCCCCTCCCTAGTCCAATTCGGACTTGCCATGGGGGGGCACCCCTTCAGGCCCTTCTCTCCTTTCTCATATGGTCCATTAAGGCCCACTACTTCCCCCGGCGAATTCCCGTAACTCTCCAATACTCTGAAAAATACCCGAATCACTCAGAACCTTTCCGATGTCTGAATATAGCCTTCCAATATATTGATCTTTACGTCTCGACCATTTCGAGACTCCTCGTCGTCTGTGATGTCATCCGAGACTCCGAACAACCTTCGGTACATCAAATCACATAACTCATAATACAAATTGTCATCGAACATTAAGAGTGTGGACCCTATGGGTTCAAGAACTATGTAAAGATGACCAAGACACATCTCCGGTAAATAAACAATAGCGAAACCTAGATGCTCATATTAGCTCCTACATATTCTACGAAGATCTTTATCGGTCAAACCGCATAACAACATATGTTGTTCCCTTTGTCACAACTATGTTACTTGCCCGAGATTCGATCGTCGGTATCCTCATACCTAGTTCAATCTCGTTACCGGCAAGTCTCTTTACTCGTTCCGTAATGCATCATCCTATAACTAACTCTTTAGTCACATTGCTTTCAAGGCTTATTGTGATGAGCATTACCCAGAGGGTCCAAAGATACCTCTCCGACAATCGGAGTGACAAATCCTAATCTGTATCTATGCCAACTCAGCAAAGACCATCGGAGACACCTGTAGAGCATCTTTATAATCACCCAGTTCTGTTGTGACGTTTGATAGCACACTAAGTGTTCCTCCGGTATTCAGACGTTGCATAATCTCATAGTCATAGGAACATGTATAAGTCATGAAGAAAGCAATAGCAACAAACTAAACTATCATAGTGCTAAGCAAACGGATGGGTCTTGTCCATCACATCATTCTCTAATAATGTGATCCCGTTCATCAAATGACAACACATGTCTATGGCTAGGAAACTTAACCATCTTTGATTAACGAGCTAGTTAAGTAGAGGCATACCAGGGACACTCTGTTTGTCTATGTATTCACACATGTATCAAGTTTCCGGTTAATACAATTCTAGCATGAATAATAAACATTCATCATGATATAAGGAAATATAAATAACAACTTTATTATTGCCTCTAGGGCATATTTCCTTCAGTTTGATGTAGGTCGAACCCAGCAATCCAAGCATCTGGGAGGGAATCCTGAAACGCATGAGCTGGAGCTTTGGTTGACCGACATTTGATGGTCACCGACCCTAACACGATCTAGGAGGAATCCATTCATGGACAACACATACCCCTCATTATCGGTCAAAGGGATGATATATATACACTCGGGGAGCCCACAGATATTCGTGTCGTCACAAAAAACCGCACAAGGGAGACATGGTCGATCAGAAGACCCCATATACACTTCATGCGGCCCAAAAATATGTATGAGTACGATGGTGTATGATGTGTTTAAATCCCAAAAGCACAACTTTGATGGGCCACCAACTACATTACAAATCGAACATCGTACCTGACTCCAAGCCTCGTTCAATACGTACGATGTCAGTTTCCCAACTTCGAGGCAGCGGCAGGGGGGTCATCCCATGCATGCGCTCAAACTTTATTTTGTCTAGCATGTGACACACACACACACACACATATATATATATACATATATACATCTATTCACCTATATAGTGTGCAAATAACTTTGAAACTTTCTCGTTGGATGAAGACAATCCGACGGTACAGAGATGGCAAATCCGAGCACTACTGGCCATTGGATATCATCTACATTCCACCAGATTCTACCACATGTACAATCTAGAAGACTCCATGGTTGAAATTACGCATAATGCACAAACCTCAAAATACAAGCACTTCTCCTTTGTTCTCTAGAATCTTCCATATCTTAATTGCCCAAACTATTTTTTTTCTAAATGAATTGTCACTTTTTGTTTTTACCTTTACAATGCACAATTCCATGAATCTTAAAATAGATTTTTTATAAAACTAATTGATTTTGGATGAGATGAACTATAAGAATTAAACGAACATCTACATCATGCATATCTGGGAGAAGAGGTGGGAAACCGATGAGAGGAGTGGCGAGAAACGGTAGCCTGTTTTGAATGAAAACCAAGTAGAGAAGGAAGCATGAGCTACACGATAATAACCCACGAGTATAGGGGATCAATTGTAGCCTCTTTCAATAAGTAAGAGTGTCGAACCCAATGAGGAGCTAAAGGTAGAACAAATATTTCCTCAAGTTTTATCGAGCACCGATACAAGTCTACACACGCTTGATGTTCGCTTTACCTAGAACAAGTATAAAACTAGAAGTACTTTGTAGGTGTAACAGGATAGGTTTGCAAGAATATAAAGAGCACGTAAATAAAAACTAGGGGCTGTTTTAGTTAAAGAAGCAATAAAGTTAGTATAGAGAGTGTGGAAAAGTGGTGGTAGGAGTTGCGAAATTGTCCCTAAGCAATTGACTACTTTACTAGACCGATAGCAAGTTTTATGTGAGAGAGGCCACTGCTAGCATGTCATCCCTGACTTGGAATACTATGCACTTATGATTGGAACTATTAGCAAGCATACGCAACTACTAATGTTCATTAAGGTAAAACCCAACCATAGCATTAAGATATATTGGTCCGCCTTCAATCCCGTATGCATCAATTTCTATGCTAGGTTGAAGCTTCTGTCACTCTTGCCCTCCAATACATAGTCATATCAACATACAAATAACCCTATGGTGTGATCCATGCGCGTGCTCATATGATGGGCACCAAAGGACTGCAACATAAATGCAAGAAAATTAAACCAATCATAGCAATTCACCAATTACCGATAGGACAACGAAAATCTACTCAGATATCATAGGATGGCAACACATCATTGGATAATAATATGAAGTATAAAGCACCATGTTAAAGTAGAGGGTACAGCGGGTTGCGGGAGAGTGGACCGCTTTAGGTAGATGGGGGAAGGTGATGAAGATGTTGGTGAAGATGACGGAGGTGTTGGTGTAGATTGCGGTGATGATGATGGCCCCGGCGGCTTTTTGGCGCCATCGGAAGAGAGGGGGGAGGGCCCCCTTTCTTCTTCCTCTTCCTTGACCTTCTCGCTAGATGGGAGAAGGGTTTCCCCTCTGGTCCATGGCCTCCATGGCGGCGGAGGCGCGAGAGCCCCTCCGAGATTGGATCTGTCTCTCTGTCTCTCTGTTTCTGTGTTCTCGATTCTGGTCTTTCACTGTTTCTTATATTCCTGGAGATCCGTAACTCCGATTGGGCTAAAATTATAACATGATTTCTATCTTGATATTAGCTTTCTTGCTGCAAAAGAAGGCACCAACCGCCTTACGGGGTGGCCATCAGGGTCATGGAGGGGCCCACCCCCCTAGGACGTGCCCCCTGCCTTGTGGCCCCCTCGGGCATCGTCTCGCGTTGATTCTTCTTCCCAAAATTCACATATATTCCAAAAAAATCTCCGTAAGTTTTTATCCCGTTTGGACTCCATTTGTTATGGATTTTCTGCGAAACAAGAAACATGCAACAAACAGGAACTCACACTGGGCACTGGATCAATATGTTAGTCCCAAAAATAGTATAAAAAGTTGCCAAAAGTATATGAAAGTTTTAGAATATTGGCATGGAACAATCAAAAATTATAGATACGATGGAGACGTATCAGCATCCCCACGCTTAATTCCTACTCGTCCTCGAGTAGGTAAATGATAAAAAGATAATTTTTGATGTGGAATGCTACCTAGCATAATCTTGATCATGTAATCTAACCATGGCATGTATATTAAGACACGAGTGATTCAAAGCAATAGTCTATCATTTGATATTAAGACAATAATACTTCAAGCATACCAACCAAGCAATTATGTCTTCTCAAAATAACATAGCCAAAGAAAGCTCATCCCTACAGAATCATGCGTTGTTCCTTTGCTGTTAGTTGGTTAAGTGCTACTCGGTAAGATTATTGATGAGTTCTTGCATGTTATTTATGGTTGATGATAATGGTCATGTTATGCTATGAGTAGTGTTGCACTTGTAATATTTATGCTCGTCATTATTCCATGTTCAGTTGAAGATTATTTCATAGTTGATGTGGTGGATAGTTATGTTGCATCCCGTGATTATGTTGATATCATGCTCATGCATTGTAATTGCATCATGTTATTTTATCATGGCTCAGCATTTTGCATTCAAGTTTAACCGGATTTAATTGAACTTGAACAACTGTTGGCTGAGTCATGGTGCCGCCAGATCGAAACTGACCAGTGCAACCACACTTACCATATGGGTAAGGTCCTAACTGGGTCTATTGTCATGCATCTCGTCGGTGCCTCCAACTAGGGAAGGTTATGGGCGTGCGGTACCCTGGCCCGGTAAGCAGACATAACCTTGTGTGCCCGTTGTTTTTTTATTTTTATGGATCCGGTCCCCATGAGGGAGTTTTGACCACGACAGTGGTCGGGGTGTCTTTGGTAGACACGGGGCCACCCAGGACTAGCCCAGTTGGGAATCGGTCGGAGTGGCCGGGAGAGTGTCACGGTAGTAGATCGGTTTTGTCGGAACGCCGTTGGTCCACCCGAATGGGAGTGCAAGGCCATGGGTTCCATGGTGTGGGTAGTGTGCTACCTCTACAGAGTGTATATTAAATCTATCGATAGCCGCGCCCACGGATAAGGGCCTAGTTCGTGTCAGTCCCATCGTGAGTCAACAGTATTAATAATAACTTGATTAATGACAACCCCGGTTTGGTGATGAAATAAGTTGGTGGTGATCGTCGTAAGGATCACGAGTTACTCTGGTGGTGATCGCCGTAAGGATCATGAGTTACTTTGGTGATGATCACCGTAAGGATCATGAGTTACTTTGGTTGTGATCGTCGTAATGACAACCGTGGTATCAAGGATACCGAGTTGTTGTATATTTCTGATGTTGTGCGAGAAATCGTGGGTAAAGATCAAGCTCCTTGTGGTCATTTAATGATTACTATGGCATTGTTTATACCGAGCTTGATTTGATCCTGAGATGATCGTGTAATGTCCGAGGTGGGTAAGTGATGCACGCGATGATGACAAGATAACCCGAGCAGAATAATTGGTGCATATAGTGTCATCATGTTGCATGCTAGTATCGTCAGATTTATATGTTCATGCTATGCTCATATTGTTCTAGTTGTATCAGGTTCATATTGCCTTTGGATTCTTAGTGGCTATTATGATTATTTTCATGATGGTATCTGGTATTATTTGGAGTATTACTTTGGACATGTGCTCATGTCATGTTGTTATTATGATCTCATGTTAATTCCTACTTAACCAGTAATTGCCATGTTGTTGTTTGTCTTGAATGCTTCTGGTTATTGTGAGCTTGCAAGTACATTCAATGTACTGATCTGGCGTGTCATGCCAGCTTGCAGGTCGTGCCTGGATTGCTTGCTCGTTTGGTGTTGTTCCAGTGTTCATGAGCTCGGATAAACGTTCCAGCTAGAATCCCTGTGGATTGGAGTCCATCATCGTCGTTCGTTGTTCTGCTGTCAGTAGTTGTTCCGCTGCTTCAAGTATTATGCTACTTGTATAGAGCAACCGTGGTTGGCGTAGTGTCGTCGTGCCGATGTTATTCATTGTAATATCGGAACCCTTGTAATCATATTCATGTTGTAATAGAGAGCTGGTTTGTTCTATGCTAAGCAGTGCCGTATTCCAGAAGACTTCACCTTGATCTCTGGGCTGGAATACGGGGCGTTTCGGTTTTCTCTGAGCCGGGGTGCCACATGGGCCTAATTCAAATAGGGCGTAACGGGTTGTGAGTTAGCGGGTCGTAAATGAGATATATACGAACAGGTCGTTAATAGGCTTTCCGTGGGCCGGCACGCTACCTTTTGACCAAGTCAAATAGGCTGGCCTTTTCACCGGAATGGGTCTCTGTTGGGCCGTGCCACGTGTCGATGTATCATAGGCGCCTCCGGTCCAATCAGTGGATGACATATGTCCCAACGGTGAGCCGACATGTGGTTTCTTCTAGCCAATGAGAATTTTAAACGTGGAAAATCTCAATTGGTCCGGGCTATTAACGTGTTATCGGATCCAAAACCGGACCCGATAGCTTACCAGCGACCCGTTATAGTGGATGCCACATGTTGGTTACCCTTGACGAAAGCACTTCCATGGCACGCAATTTATCGTCATGGAAGTGGACACTTCCGTGATGATAATTTTGGTAATGCCATGAAACACTTCTACGACAACACATGTATGACTATCTTGATTCTATCATCAAGTCATCATGGATGTACATGCGTGACAAAAAACATGACCTACTGTGACAAACACGTATCATCACGGAAGTGTTTTTTTGTAGTGTATGACTAAACTCATTAGTCACATGCAACTTCTTATGATGTTGTATTATCGAGAGGGCCCAAAGACATCTCTCCATCACACAGGGTGACAAATCCTAGTCTCGACCCATGCAACCCAACAGACACCTTAGAAGATACCTATAGAGAACCTTTATGATCACCCAATTATGAAGTGACGTTTGATAGCACACAAAGTATTCCTCCGGTGTCTGGGAGTGGGATGATCTCGTGGTCTAAGGAACTGATACTTGACATGAAGAAAGTTGCAGCTTATGGTTGGATCTGTCCATCACACCATTCTCCTAATGATGTGATCCCGTTATCAAATGAAAACTCATGTCTATTGTTAGGAAACCTTAACCATCTTTGATCAACGAGCTACTCTAGTAGAGGCTTACTAGGGACATGGTGTAGTTTATGTATTCACACATGTATTTAAGTTTTCGGCCAATACAATTCTAGCATGAATAATAAACATTTATCCTGAACGGGAAATATGATAATAACTAATTTATTATTGCCTCTAGGGCATATTTGCAAAAGGAGATTGAGCACTGGTGAGGCTTGGAGCAAAGGGACCATGAAGTGTTATACCGAACACCGGTTACAGTAAGGCTTAGTAGGGTAACATGGATCATATCATTGGGGATTCACGAGGTGTTGTGATAAAATGCCATATGCTTTTGTCTGATATTATTATCTTAATTATCGGGGCAACCCCGTGAGACGGATAGCGCCTTTGATAGGACAATTGATTCTTGATGCAGGACTTGTGTCATGCCCAATATGCGACTCTATTCTAAATGAACTCGAAGGTCCCACCAAGGATATAACCGCATATTGAGACGCTTTTGCAGGGTGGATATCATTACATCGTACCATTACATAATAGTTGGTGATACATACAAAGGGCATACAAATTCCACAAGAATACATCAAACATCATACATGAGAACAACATCCGACTACGGATGAAACACAAACAGAAACTCAAACGACATCCACCCTACTAGCCCAGGCTGCCGACCAGGAACCTATCCCAAGATCGACGAAGAATAAGAAGAACTCCAAAACAAGTAAACATCGCTCTCACGCCCAATATGCACCTGCAACTGTTGTTTTAGTAATTTGTGAGCCATGAGGACTCAGCAATCCCATTACCATGGGTATCAAGACTAGCAAAGCTTAATGGGTAGGAAAAGGGTAAGTGGTGAGGTTGCAGCAGCGGCTAAGCAATGTATGGTGGCTAACTTACGAGTACAAGAGTAAGGTGAGAAACTACGCAAACGGTCACAAACTAGTAATGATCAATAAGTGATCCTGGGATTCGATCACGCCCACCAGACCATATGCGAGTGCATGCTAAGGAAAAGAAAATAAACAAAACAGGGGCAAAAGAATTAAGGGCACCCTAGGATTCGATCCCAAGACCTCCTGGATAGAGGATCCCAGTGCTGACCAGTCCACTGCTACTGCATGTTCGTGAATGACAAGGTCGTGGCTGGGAAAATATCAGGTGCTACCATCACTTAGGTGATACAGTGATACAGATTTCTGGTCTGTTGGATCTTAGATCCGATGGCTCCTAGACCTACATGAAATTTTGAGAATCCTGGATGACTTTTTTGCAAAATATTCAAGAACTCCCGGGAGCCGTCAGATCTGAGATCCAACGGCTCATGGAAGCTCGTATCGTGGTATCACCTAACACATGGTATCACCTGATATCTTCTTGTCGTGGCTGTAGTTGAACCAAACCAAAGGCTAGGCCTTCTTCTCCGTGGTGCACGGTGGAACTTTGAGACGGCACCGACGAGCCAGGCAACGACCGTAGGGACCACCGACCAATGGCGGGGGTGCGGAAACATGTGGGGGGAGTGTGAGTGAGCACCTACTGCTTGCGGGGGGTGGTGTGCGTGCAGGCACTCGTGCACGAGCAGGCGGTAGTCCCGGTCATGGAGAAGACTATGACCGGGTCAGCGAGTCGGTGCACTGTGGCTGTTGCGCGTGCAGCGCGTTGGGATTGTAGGCGTGCGTGAGCAGAGAGGGTCGAGCGTGGGCGGGAGTGTGCAAGAGCAGCGCAGTGAGTTCCAGAAACTCATTGTGACGCCCCGAGACTGATGTGCCAGGTGTCTTCCAGTTATTCGTTGTTGTTGCCTTGTCATTTGCTTGCATGTTGCATCTTGCCATGTCATCATCCACATTGCATCTGCATTATTTCAAAACTTGCATCCGTCCTGGTCTCCTCGTTCCGTCCGTTGTCCGTTCTGAGCCCAGACACACTTGCACACGCCCGCGGCATGTCCAAAATATTATTTTATAAGTGGCCGGAAAATGTTCTCGGAATGGGATGAAAGTTGGCATGCAGTGTTTTTTTGTTGTCAGTAGACTGCCTGTCAAGTTTCATCACATTCGGAGTTCGTTTGATAGCCCAACCGGATATCTATAGCGGCATTATAGTCGGTCAAATCGTGGGATGTTTTCGGTCTCCGGGAACAGTCGCCAGACCTTTCTCTCTTCTCTTTTCTCAGCCTGAGGCCTTCTGCATAGTCCACTACCTACCGCCAGGCCCTGAAACCCCCCCTTGCACAGTGCATCGGCCCCTCGCGCGCGTCCGAAAGTTGTCCCGACCCCGACCCGGGCAGTCGTCACCGTTGGGTCCAGATCATCCCCAAACGTCTACAAAACATCACCGTTTTCTCATTTGGTCTCCCTAGCCTATTTTTCTCGACCGCCTGATTACGATCGGAGGGACGAGTTAGCCCCTAACCTAAACTCTTCTGATATAAATATCAGATCAAACCCTAACCTATTAGGTCCCATCCATCTGTGTCCGCCGCCGCCACTGTTCTCTCGGGATCTATCCCGCATCCTCCTCGCTTTCAGCCTCCGACCAACCAGAGCAGTGCCTGTCCCATCGACCCATCCATCCATCGATCCCCACCAACCCCCGCTCCTCCTTAGTTTCCATGTCCGACCAATCAGCCTTTTTCTGCCCGATTACCAGATCGAGCTCGGCTCGATCCCGAGCTCCTCAACGCCGCCGTCCGGCGAGTCACCAGACCAGTCCCGACGGAGTTGCCTTGTCCCGCGTCTCCCTTCTCTTCTGCCCCTCCTCCCGTTTTCCTTCTTACCCTGACTCTCTGTGTAATCTCCCTCTCTCTCTGTACTTCATCGCTGCAGGAACGACACCATGGCCGTTGAATGGAGCTTCGCCTCCATGGATCCTCGCCTCCGCGCCCCTGATCTGGCCGCCCATCCTCGGATCCATCCTCCCGCGTCCACCCCGCGTCTCGTTCGTCCCTGAGCACTCCTGCTACGTCAGGTCCACAAGCTCCGTTGCTGCAGGGAACGAGGAGCACGCCGCCCCGATGCATGGACCCCAGCGCCAAGTCCCGCCTGTCGCAGTTCCTGTCGCTGTTGCTCTTCCGCAAGCCGCCACCGCGCCAAGTCCCTCGCCTCACCGCCGTTTGCCACGCTTGCCGGAGCTCTGCTCCCAGCCGCCAGCACCCCTATTTAGTGCGAGAAGAATGAGCGCCTGCATCGCTCGGTTCAGCCGCGCGTTGATCGCGTGCGCACAACAACCGCCTCGTCCAAGGCCCAGTTCGCCCCAGCCCAACTCCGCAGCGCCAGCCGGATTTGGCCTCAAGGCCAATGTGAGCCGCCCTCCAGATCCCCTCTTCCTGTTGGACCATGTAGTATTTTTTCCCTCGGGACGAATTTAGCTTTTATCCAGTGTTTTACAGATTTGCAGGAAAACCCTCCATGTTCATGCATTTAATAACTCATCATCCGTGCACCGGATTAAAATGCTTTATATATGAAACTTGTTTAGAATTTTGTCTAGTTTAATAATATCCAACTTTCATCTATGTTTAAAATGATGTTTGCATTATTTTGCCCCTATGCCATGTTAAAATGATTTATTTCATAACTAATCAACCGTAGCTCCGAACTTAATAAACTTTATATGTAAATGGGGTAGAAAAATGCCTAGTTTAACATGGTGTACTTGCTTTGCATGTTGAACAACTATAAAATATGGTTTAGGGCAGAACAATACCAAACCTAATATATGCATATGGGGTTTTACCGGATTTGTTGTTTGTTATATCCGGCCTCATTTCAACTTGCCTAGATAGATAGTTTCATTATGCTTCACCTCTTGCCATGCTAACAACATTTAATCTTGTTGGGTACATAAACGAGAGAGAACTAAATAAGTCATGTGCTGTTTTCTTCAATATGCAACTCCATGGCATATTGAGCTCCACTTAATTTGTAGGATTGCTTGTGCACTTTGCCATGCCATGCATATTTAAACCGGACATGCATCATACTTGATTGTGTGTCATGCCATGTTATGTGATGGTTGTTTACTTTGTTGTTTGCTTCTTTCCGGTGATGCTTCTTCGAGTTAGTTCCGATAATGTCGTGTTGTGAGGATCCGTTGGCTACGTCCGTTTGCCTTCTTCATGGACCCGTCATTCTTCCTTGCGGGATCTCAGGCAAGATGACCATACCCTCGAAATAACTTCTATCTTTGCTTGCTAGTTGCTCGCTCTTTTGCTATGCCTATCCTGCGATACCTACCACTTGCTTATCATGCCTCCCATATTGCCATGAGCCTCTAACCCACCTTGTCCTAGCAAACCGTTGTTTGGCTATGTTACCACTTTGCTCAGCCCCTCTTATAGCGTTGTTAGTTGCAGGTGAAGATTGGAGTTGGTTCCTTGTTGTAACATGATTGTTGTTGGGATACCACAATATCTCTTATTTAATTAATGCATCTATATACTTGGTAAAGGGTGGAAGGCTCGGCCTTATGCCTGGTGTTTTGTTCCACTCTTGCCGCCCTAGTTTCCATCATACCGGTGTTATGTTCCTTGTTTTGCATTCCTTACACGGTTGGGTTATAATGGGAACCCTTGACACTTCGCCTTGAATAAAACTCCGCTAGCAAGGCCCAACATTGGTTTTACCATTTGCCACCTAGCCTTTTCTTCCCTTGGGTTCTGCAGACTCAAGGGTCATCTTTATTTTAACCCCGTCGGGCCAGTGCTTCTCTAAGTGTTGGTCTAACTGAGCGATGTCCGGGGCTACCAGGGGAAACTATGGGCTGGCCTACCCGACGTCTTGCTCATCCAGTGTGCCCTGAGAATGAGATATGTGTAGCTCCTATCAGGATTTGTCGGCACATCTGGGTGGCTTTGTTGGTCTTGTTTTACCAGTGTCGAAATGTCTTGTAACCGGGATTCCAAGCCTGAACGGGTCTTCCTGGGAGAAGGAATATCCTTTGTTGACCGTGAGAGCTTGTGATGGGCTAAGTTGTGACACCCCTGCAGGGATTTGATCTTTCGAAAGCCGTGCCCGCGGTTATAGGCAGATGGGAATTTGTTGATGTCCGGTTGTAGAAAACCTGAAGCTTAACCTAAATTAAAATGCATCAACCGCGTGTGTAGCCGTGATGGTCTCTTCTCGGCGGAGTCCAGGAAGTGAACACGGTGTTGGAGTTATGCTTGAACGTAGGTTGTTCTAGGATCAGTTCTTGATCATAGTTTCTCTACTGTGCCTTTGCCTTCTCTTCTCGCTCTCATTTGCATATGTTAGCCACCATATATGCTAGTGCTTGCTGCAGCTCCACCTCATACCTTTTCCCTACCCATAAGCTTAAATAGTCTTGATCGCGAGGGTGTGAGATTGCTGAGTCCCCGTGACTCACAGATTACTTCCAAAACCAGTTGCAGGTGCCGATGAAATCGTGCAGGTGATGCAACCGACCTCAGGGAGGAGCTCGATGAAGATCGTGTTTGTTATGTTGTTCCGTTTCCAGTTGATCAGTAATGGAGCCCAGTTGGTACGATCGGGGATCTGTGTAGCATTTGGGGTAGTATTCTTTTATTTTGGGTTCCGTAGTCGGACCTTGATTGTATCTGGTGATGTAATGCTTTATTCATGTAATTGTGTGAAGTGACGATTGTAAGCCAACTATGTATCTTTTTCCCTTATGTATTACATGGGTTGTGTGAAGATTACCTCACTTGCGACCTTGCTTTCAATGCGGTTATGCCTCTAAGTCGTGCTTCAACACATGGGAGATATTGCCGCATCGAGGGCGTTACACTCATCCATGGAGGACATGGAGTTGGCGGCTCGTGAAGACAACTACAGTGACAAAATTAAACCGGAGAGAGAGAGATGGGGAGGAGTGGGGCTTCACCGTGGGGGTGCTGCTGGAGTCGTAGGCGGTCGACGGAGACGGCGGGAGGATGCACTGATTGAGGCGGTGCTCGGCTCCATGAAGAAGAGGAAGGAGAGGAAGAAGACGGTGACAGGGCACTAGACTTGCTGTTCCGGCTCGGGTAGGTCATGCGAGGAGTTGCTCAGAAGGAAGAAGAAGGCTGGCGGCGATGGTTTGGCTCAAGGAAGAAGACGATGAAGAGGACGTCGGGGAAGGAGCTCCGATGGTTTGACCAACTGAAGAAGCTTACTGACGACCTGGCTGCCATGTCCAATGCCAAGGCTGACCTCTACCAGCAGGTGGCTAAGCTGACGGAAGATATTGCCGGGGGTGTCAAGGAAGTGGAGGTTCTCAAAGAAGAAGCTTGGAAGGTGGAGACCCTCTTGGCGGATGTGCAGTCGCAGCTGTCTTCCAAGACCCAGTGTCTTGATACCGCCAATGGCACCATCATGAACATGAAGGACAGGATCGGCACCTTGTAAGGTGCGGTAGAGTGCAGTGAGTCCAGACAGCAGCTGATGTCCATGGATCCGGGCACCGCCAAGCGTCTTCGGAGAGATGCAGTGGACAAGCTGAAGAATCAGTCCAAGCAGGTCAACCTCTGGATCAAGAGCCTAATCGACATCGTTGAGAATCTTGCTGCCCAAGCTGTGGTGATGAGCATGGACGGCCCAGACTTCTCGGTCAACAAGCATGAGATTCCAAGCGCCAGGATGGGAGTCTTCTTCAATGAGTGGATCAAGAAGCTGAAGGTGCACGAGGAGGGGAGGGCCGAGCATTTTATGACCGAGTCTCGGAAGCTTGGCCATGATGCCCTCTTCATGGTGTTGAGAAATATCGCTTGCCGCCATCCAGACCTCGACCTAGACGACGGGTACAGGAAGCCGCCAACGGGCGTCGACATTGCGGCTGCGAAAGAGAAAGCTGCACTCCGGATTGTCGATGTGGGTCTTCGTATGATCAATCCCTATGTATGCTCTGGATGCCTGCTGGTATCATATTGTCGATGCGGTTGTCGTAAGGGTCTGGCCCTTAACATTTATCTTGGCGTGGATGCTCTGGTAAGTTTTTCCTAGGTAGCTCTCGACGCAGCCTCTCGACCAACGAGCGTGGCTCGCGACAGGACAATGGTCCGATCAAAGAACTAGCCAAGGTTCCATCACATGAGGGTTTTCACGATACGAACATCTACTAAAGTCAAGGGGCAAACAACTGCAAAAATCTAAAATTGCATCAACGAGAAGCGATAATGCAGAATTAGCTTTCATTTTAAGCTCATTTCTCCTCTGTTCGGCAGCGCGCGCTTGGCACGCTCACGGCACCCGGAGGAGTGGAAGCCAATCGGGTAGTTCTTTCATTTCTGGCAGGGACCAACACACATATTGTGCGGCTGGTGGGCATCGGGGTATGGCGTCAGGTTCTCCCAGTCCTTTCCCCGTTTTTTCTCCTTTCCATCCACAGTGACCAAGCAGCGGCCGTCGCTTGGATCATGCCAATGCAGACGGCCTTGCCAGAGCATGCTTGTCGGGATATCAACCAACGGATATGTACCGGTGTTTCGCTCAGGGTTTCCCAAAATAGGGTCAAGACTGAACCGAGTACTGTGCGGTAGTCATCAACATTGATGGTGCCAGGCTAAAAGCGGCTTGACTGCTGGCGAGGGGGGGGGGACAGAGAAAAGGGGGCCCATTGCTGCGCGCCTCGCCCCCTCTTTCTTCGGACGGCGCCTGAGCTGCGGATATGCCGCACGTGCCACCGAAGGGAGCACATATCTGCCAGTAGCAACTTCTCGTTGCAGCCGCGGCTACAGCAAGATGCAGGGACGAATGATCTGCCCGCGAGGACGGCCCCACTTGGTCATTGTATGTTCATAGGCGCTGTAAACGCTGAAAGCTTCGAACGGGCCATAGTGTATAGAGCACGCTGCCCACACTTTCAGGTTCGCGCAAAGCGACCCCCATACCTGGCGCGCCAAAGATGTCATGGGCAACCACGACCACCTATGGGACGAAGGGCCCTTGCTGGTTCGGCAGGGGGACGTCGCGTTGCATAAACCGCAGACGAGCATGGGGCGGCACGACAGAGATCACACAGGCAATTTTACCTAGGTTCGGGCCGCCGTGAGGCGTAAAACCCTACTCTTGCTTTGGTGGATTGATGGTTGAAGAGTGGTGGTGGAGCATAGTACACTTGCCCGGCAGGGGCGGCAGTGGCTAAGCACGTATGGGTGTGTGTGTTGTCCAACCTTGTAACCCTTTCAACGATTGCCATGTGCCTCCTTTTATAGATTAAGGGGTTACCACAATGGCAAAGTAGTCATTATGTACTGATAAGATAGCAAATAGTGCAATCATACCTAACTGTGAAGGCTGACAGGGTGCATTAAATGCACCGCTTAACGTCATGTCATTGGGTGGTTGGCAAGCCTTGCCAGACTATTTCGCCAGCTCCACGCCTGCTCGCTTGACACGTCGCAGGATGGGTGTCACCAGTAGGCATTTCCTATAGAAACAGGCTGCCATGTGGCGAATAGCTACCACTTAGTCACTTTGCGTCTTGACACCACACTGAATGACGACGTGGGTCGTGGCAAAGTGGTTGGGTGAGGTGGTTTTGCCTTCGTGAGTCCCGCTAGGCCTTGCTGGGACGTCTTGGACGTCTTCTTCCGGGGGTGGCCCCGTCCTTGTCGAGTTCACCTACCCAGCAAGGGAGGCTTTTCTTTTGGTGACATCTTGCTTCTAGGGCTTGACTCTGGTCTTCTTGAGCTGCTGGTTCGTCTTTTGAAGATCTTGGTCTCTTGTATATTGGCATGGCCTTGGCTTGTCCATGCACAAGTCAGGGGAAATTGTATACCCTTGTTTGTTTTCCCCGACGGAAGCTAAGGATTATTAAGGCCTCCTTTTAATAGATAACTGGAATAAAGCATTAACACAGTGAATACATGAACTCCTCAAACTACAGTAATCACCGGAAATAATGCCAATTATTGTCACCTTGGGGTATGCGGTCCATAACATGTACTAGGTGCATACAACTTGCAAGATAGGATCAAGAACACAAATATATTCGTGAAAACATAAAGGCTTCAAATCTGAAAACATGGCACAAGGGCCCTTGTGAGGGAGTCCTTGATTAAGGGGTCCTCGGGCATCCGGCCTGTGTGACATGGGCCGGACTGTTGGGCCATGAAGATACAAGATAGAAGACTTCCTCCCGTGTCCGGATGGCACTCTCCTTTGCGTGGATGGCAAGCATGGTGTCCGGATGTACTATTTCCTTTCTCTGTAACCGACTTTGTGTAACCCTAGGCCCCTCCAGTGTCTATATAAACCAGAGGGTTTAGTCCGTAGAGACAATCACAATCATATAGGCTAGACTTCTAGGATTTAGCCACAATGATCTCATGGGAGATCAACTCTTGTAATCCTCATACTCATCAAGATCAATCAAGCAGGACATATGGTATTACCTCCATCAAGAGGGCCCGAACCTGGGTAAAACATCGTGTCCCCTGTCTCATGTTACCACCGACCTTAGATGCATAGTTCGGAACCCCCTACCCTAGATCCACCGGTTTTGACACCGACATTTGTGCTTTCATTGAGAGTTCCACTGTTTCACCGGCAGAAGGTTCGATGGACCATCAATCATCTGCAATGATGATGCCCTAGGGGAGGTTTTTCTCCCCGGCCAGATCTTCGTCTTCGGCGACTTCGCACTACGGGCCAACTCGCTTGGCCATCTAGAGCAGATTGACAGCTACGCCCCAGGACACCTGATTAGTTTTTGGAAACCTGCATTACGTCGCTGATATCCGGGGAGACTTGATCTTCCAAGGATTTATGACCCCAACCTCCGCTCTAGCCTTAGATCCAGAGTGTGTCGCCAGGTCCGAAGACGGGGTTTCTAGGCCCACCGGACTATCTGCGGCTACTAAGCCTAGTACGGGAGAGCCGGAGGAAGCAATGTCGCTGGCAACCATCATAAAGCCGGATTCTTCTCTGGACACTGGCTCCGAACTCTCGGAGTCAGCATCGTGTGAGCTCGGCCATGGAGTCCCCTTCCTGCCATACTCCACGGATTCTTTTCTCGCTAGACAAACCTTGCCTTTAAACAAGGCTGTGGAATTGATGCGATCCCTCGTTATTACAGAGGAGCAACATCAGAACTACGCCCAGCCCAGACTAGGGGCTGAGAGCAGGGAATTTTACGTCCCACCCACCACCCACTTCATCGCCACAGTCGAAGACTTAACTTACATGCTCGATTACGGCTCCGAAGACATCGATGGTATGGATGACGATGCAGGAGAAGAGCAGGCCCAAATCCCGCTGTTTACCGGACGCTGGACGACCACCTCTTCGTATGACGTGTACATGGTGGATACACCCAAAGAGGGTGACAGCGATAATGAGAAAAATCTAGTCGAGGATAAACCTCCTGAGATACAGCCAAAGCGCCGACGTCAGTGGCGCCGATCTAAATCACGCCGTGGAAAAGACAGGATACCGGCACGAGAGACAACAACACTCTGGACGAGGCCGAAGACCAAGAAACCCCCATCGAGCCAACCTCCGAACAGAACAATAGGGAAGATGGGCAAGTTAGCCCTGATGACCACGCCATAAACAAAGACTCGGAGGATAGTAACTATCTTCCACTCTCCGAAGATAAGGTGAGCCTCGGCGACGAAGACTTTATCGTGCCTGAGGAACATCTCGAGCAGGAGCGCTTTAAGCACCGGCTAATAGCCACTACGAGGAGCCTGAAAAAGAAACAGGAGTAGCTTCAAGCTGATCAAGAGCTACTCAAGGACAGATGGACTAATGTCCTGGCAGCCGAGGAGTACGGCCTTGTGCGCCCAGCTAAAAGTTACTCGAAGCGTAAACTTCTACCTCAATTCGACGATGAGGCACTTGAGCCCGTACCGTCAGCACGTAATGCGGTTGACCGGCCACCACGTGGCCGGGACAAAACGGCAACTCAAGCCGAACACCAGCCCATACTATCTCGCTGAAGAGGTCGAGACACAACACCTCGGTGATATACATATGACCTACGGCAGGACCTGCAAAATAGAGCAGGTCTGACCAGATCAATCTACGGATTGCGGGGGCATGCCCCGACGCGCGACGACGGCTATCTAGCCAGACATGACAAGCATAATCACACCCGGGCCGAAAACCGCAAACGGACACCATCCGAGCTACGTAGTGACCTGGCCGGATATAGAGGCGCCGCACACCCCCTCTGCTTCACTGATGAAGTAATGGAACATGAATTCTCAGAAGGGTTCAAACCCGTGAATATCGAATCATATGATGGAACAATAGATCCCACGGTATGGATTGAGGACTTTCTTCTCCATATTCATTTGGCCTGCGGTGATGATCTTCATGCCATCAAATACCTCCCCCTAATACTAAAGGGACCAACTCGGCACTGGTTGAACAGCATGCCTGAAAACTCTATTGGCAGCTGGGAGTACCTGGAAGACTCCTTCCGCGATAACTTCTGAGGCACATACATCAGACCTCCGGATGCCGATGACTTAAGTCACATAGTTCAATAGCCCGCAGAGTCAGCCAGGAAATTTTGGACTCGGTTCCAAACTAAAAAAACTAGATCATTGACTTTCTAGATGCCGAAGCCCTAGAGGCCTTTAAGCATAGCATCCATGACGAATGGCTCGCCCGACACCTCGGCCAAGAAAAGCCGAAGTCCATGGCGGCCCTCACTGCACTTATGACCCGCTTTTGCATGGGCGAAGATAGCTGGCTAGCCCGTTGCAATAATAATGCAAGCGAACCTGGCACCTCTGAAGCCACAAATAGCAACGGCAGGCCTCGACGCAACAGGCATAAGCGTCGAAACAATGGTAACAATACTGATGACACAGCGGTCGACACCGGATTTAGTGGCTCCAAGTCCGACCAGCAGAAGAAGCCATATAAAAGAAACAATCCGGGCCCATCCAGCTTGGTCCGCATACTGGATCATCCATGTTAGATCCACGGCACCCCCGATAAACTAGCCAATCATACCCACAGAAGCTGTTGGGTCTTCAAATAGGCTGGTAAGTTAAATACCAAAGACAAGGAGAAGGGGTCGCAAATTGTGGACGACGACGAGGAGACCCCCCCACCGAACACAAGGGGACAAAATAAGTTTCCCCCTCAAGTCAAAACGGTGAGCATGATATACATTACCCACATCCCCAAGAGGGAGAACAAGCGAGCGCTCAGGGACGTGTACGCGATAGAGCCAGTCGCCCCAAAATTCAACCCATGGTCGTCCTGTCCGATCACCTTCGATCGCAGGGATCATCCGACCAGTACGTCATGGTGGCTCAGCCGCACTGGTGCTCGACCCAATCATTGATGGATTCCACCTCACGCGCGTCCTCATGGACGGTGGCAGCAGCCTCAACCTGCACTATCAGGATACAGTCCGCAAGATGGGCATCGATCCATCAAGAATCAAGCCCACAAAATATATCTTTAAAGGAGTAATACCAACTGTAGAGTCCCGCTGCACAGTATCAATTACATTGGAAGTCGTCTTCGAATCTCCGGCAACTTCCGAAGCGAGGACTTGATCTTCGGTATCGTCCCCTTCTGCAGTGTCTATCACGCACTGCTCGGACGAACTGCATTTGCTCGATTCAATGCGGTGCCACACTATGCTTATCTCAACCTCAAGATGCCCGGACAACGCGGTGTCATCACAGTCAATGGAAACACGGAACGCTCCCTCCGTACCAAGGAGCACACCGTGGCCCTTGTAGCAGAAGTACAGAGCGGCCTTATCAAGCAGAATTTTAATTCGGTGGCCAAGCTCCCAGACACCGTCAAACGAGTCCGGCTTACTCCGCAGCAAGACAGTCCAGCTCGTCAGGAGCTTGACTAGCAATTTGGCCGCCGTCTCAGTCCCGACCAACTCGTGGCATACGTACCGCGCGCACATAACTACGCACTCACAATACCATGGGCAAAGACGGAGGCGTAACCCGATTGTGATCCATAATACGGCTCGACCGTCCCTGGACACACACATTTTCCCTTTTATTTTTATCCTTTTCAGGTTTCTTCTCCACAGGTCCTTCTCGACGACCGGATAATCGATCCTTTCGAAGGATGTATATACCAAGGTGGCAAGTAGCATCGATGTATGGGGGAATTTCTAGGTGGTATTTTTGACGATCACTCTACCTATTTTCAGGATCCACATGAAGCTCCCCTCTTGGTCTCGGCATGTTAAATAGCCATGTTGCCTATTGCACTATTTGTACAAATATGCTTTGATGTATTAATCAAATTGTAATGGAAACAGTTTGCGGCCCAGCTCATGTGGCACTGGCTTACTCCTTCATTTTATTTCGTTCTTCTTATTCATTGCATCCGTACACTTTGGTACACCTTGATTTGCCAAAAGCCTCATTGCACTCCATACTACGGCAACAAGTCCGAACACTTTTATAGTATAGTTCGGCCCCCCGAATGTAGCATTATATGCATCGGCTCCGAATCCTGTCTTTGGTAAATAGCTGGGTTGCCCGGCTCCTCTGCTTACTACCTTACGTTCCGCTCTATCGGCTAGGGTAGTAAAGGGAGAACTACTGCGATTGTGTCCTGGTTTATCTGGATGAGCACCTCAGTAGAGAAAGCCGAAAACTGACTGTCATGATGCAGCGTGAGCTGGTCACCTATTCGGAGGTTAAAATCTCTTGCGATTTTTTCTGCATTATGCAACGGATCGGCCTTCACCCGATCAGGTGTCTACAACATCCTTGTCCGTACCAACGAATACTAGGGGCTGCGCCTACATTTCTATTGTCAAACCCCTATGGTTAAGTGAGGGTGATAAAGCCACATAGTCCGATTGCCTAGTTCGCTGCGCTAAACACCTCCTTTAAGGACCAAAATCCTGGATCAAGAGAATTTAGGTTCAACACGAACACCCCCATACTACCTACGTGGGGGATGAAGCCGGCGACTAGCCAACTCTCAGATTTAACAAAACGGCCGCACAGGAGGTAAAAATCTTAAAAATAAACAACAAGCATTATATTACATATCAGCCTTGTTTTCATCATACAGGATGGGATAACATGAAGGTATTCATTCAAAGATAATGTCTTTTGAACATTGGCCCTCTACAAGGTGGGATCCCTTCAGGACATCCTCAAAATACCGCTCGGGCGTACGGTGCTCCTTGCCCACGGGTAGTCCCTCGGTCACAAGCTTGACGGCGTCCATCTTCGCCCACTGCACCTTGACACGGGCGAAGGCCATTCGCGCACCTTTGATGCAGACCAACCACTTGATGGCGTCAAGCCGAGGGCAGGCATTGACCAGCCGCTTCACGATGAAGTAGCAGCTGGGCAGGGCGTCAGCAGGCCATAGATGGATTATCAAATCCTTCATGGCTAGTTCGGCCGCCCTATGCAGTTTAGGCAGTTGCTTCAGCTAATCGGTAAAGGGCACCGGATGTCCTAGCGCAAGGTATTGCGACCAGAACAGCTTCTTCGTTAAGCTCCCCTCTTTGGCTCGGAACAACTCTATTGCGTCAGCAACACTGCGTGGCAGATCCACAAATGCTCATGGAGAACTCCAAATCCGGGTCAGTAAGAGGTACCTTTTCTTCACAAACTTGGTTTGCATAATAAAGGCCTTACCCACCATGATTTTCATAGCTTCCTGGATATCCTGGAGGGCACCCTGGGCTTCGGCCCGGGCCTCCTGCGCGCTTTGGCGGGCCTTAGCAAGTTCGGACTCTTGGTCCAAAATCTTACGCTCCAAGGACTCGCATTTCTTCACGGCATCCTAGAGCTCCTGTTGGACCTCCTCGACCCTAGCCTCATGCTTTTCACGGCTGGCTTGTTCCTTCGCCGCTCTCTATTGGGCCTCGGCCAGCGACTTCTTGAGGGTCTCCACCTCAGTCGCAGCTCCTACAAAATATCATGATAGTATGATCAACATACACAATTCATATTTTTCTGGATCCGAATAAACCATTGCATACCTTGTTGGTCCTCTAGTTGTTTTTTAACATGGCCAAGCTATTCCTCGGCCCGTGTTGGATTTTGGGTTCCGGCAAAACCCTTGAGGTTCAAACACTGGGGTGCGCAGAAATACCTCTCCCTCTCTCTAGCTTGCACACATCATGATCTCACAACCTAGCTCGACGAACCCAAAGAACAAGAGACACAAGAGTTTATACTGGTTCGGGCAACCGATGTGGTGTAATACCCTACTCTAGTGTGGTGTGGTGGATTGCCTCTTGGGTCGAGGATGAACAGTTACAAGGAAAGAATAGCCTCCTGATGAGAGGTGTTCTTATGCTTGGTCAGTTGATGCGGTCCAGGATCACGTACGATTAGGTCAGGCTGGTTGGAGGTAGACGACAGGAGAATCGGAGAAGAAGAGAGAAGATTGTAGCGATACCGGGTAGTGCTGGGTTGATTTTAAACAGCGACACCAGCGACATTAAAAGTGGGAGCAGTTGGGATGAAGGTGGGCAGCGAAGCCTAGTCAAAGGGCTCGCCTCCCGGTGAGCCTGCACAATGGTCTGCTCGCACGCCTCCCTGTCAGCTCGCGCATCGGTCTGCTCGCATGCTGAAAGTGCAACTATCCCTAAGTGGTTTTGGTAATTCATAACAACATATAGCTCATTGAGCTAATACTATTCCAAGATAATTATTTCAGGAAAGCTCAATGATTGGCATGGCATGGATGTGAAAGTGGAACCCTCAAAATGCTAAGGACAATGGATTGGCTCAAGCTCAAAAGCTCAAGACTCTTCATTTTATATTTTAGTGATCCAAGATCACATTGAGTCCATAGGAAAAGCCAATACTATTAAGGAGGGATGAGGTGTTGCTTAATGAGCCTCTTGCTTCATGTGCTTAGTGATATGCTCCAAAAACCCTCAACTACTTTCCCATATCCACATATGACCTAAACTCTAAGCCAAACTCGGTCCTACCGATTCTTCCTATCCGGCGCCACCGAGTTTCACTTATCATTAGCCACTTCCAAACCCTAGCAATTCGGTTCTACCGATAAGGATCTCGGTCCCACCGAGATGGGGTTGCAAACTCTCTGTTTCCATTTCGTAACTTTTCGGTCTCACCGAAAGAGCGAATCGGTCCCACCGAGATTGCAATGTAAACTCAGTGTTTCCCCTTTGTAACTTTTCGGTCTCACCGAGTTCCACTCGGTCTCACCGAGTTCCACTCGGTCTCACCGAAAGAGCAAATCGGTCCCACGGAGTTTGCCTGGCCAACTCTCTGGTTAGCTAATTACCAAATTCGGTCTCACCGAGTTTGTGTCATCGGTCTCACCGAGATTACGTTATGCCCAAACCCTAACCGAATCGGTGCTACCGAGTTGCATGTCAGTTCCACCGAAATTCCTAACGGTCACTAGGTTTACTATTTCGGTCAGACCGAGTTTTCTGATTCGGTCGCACCAAGATTGGTAAATTGTTTGTAACGGTTGGATTTTGTGTGGAGGCTATATATACCCCTCCACCTCTTTCTCATTCAGTGAGAGAGCCATCAGAACACACACACCATTCCAACTCATATGTTCTGAGAGAGAACCACCTACTCATGTGTTGAGATCAAGACATTCCATTCCTACCATATGAATCTTGATCTCTAGCCTTCCCAAGTTGCTTTCCACTCAAATCTTCTTTCCACCAAATCCAAATCCTATGAGAGAGAGTTGAGTGTTAGGGAGACTATCATTTGAAGCACAAGAGCAAGGAGTTCATTACCTACACACCATTTGTTACTTCTTGGAGAGTGGTGTCTCCTAGATTGGCTAGGTGTAACTTGGGAGCCTCCGACAAGATTGTGGAGTTGAACCAAGGAGTTTGTAAGGGCAAGGAGATTGCCTACTTCGTGAAGATCTACCGCTAGTGAGGCAAGTCCTTCGTGGGCGATGGCCATGGTGGGATAGACAAGGTTGCTTCTTCGTGGACCCTTTGTGGGTGGTTGCTTCTTCGTGGACCCTTCGTGGGTGGAGCCCTGTGTGGACTCGCACAACCGTTGCCCTTGGGTGGAGCCCTGTGTGGACTCGCGCAACCATTACCCTTCGTGGGTTGAAGTCTCCATCAACGTGGATGTAGGATAGCACCACCTATCCGAACCACGGGAAAAACATCTGTGTCTTCAATAGCGTTTGAATTCTCCAAACCCTTCCCTTTACATTCTCGCAAGTTGCATGCTTTACTTTCCGCTGCCCATAAACTCTTTGCATGCTTGCTTGAATTGTGTGATGATTGCTTGACTTGTCCTAAAATCTGCCAAGAACTAAAATTGGGAAAAGGTTAAGTTTTTATTTGGTCAAGTAGTCTAATCACCCCCCTCTAGACATACTTTCGATCCTACAAGTGGTATCAGAGCTTTGGTCTCCATTTTCTTGATCTCCATAGCTTTTGGTGGTCATAGCCTTGGTTTCACAACCTAGGAGAGTATGGCGTCTAGCGAGGGAAATTATCACCGTAGAGGTCCTTACTTTGATGGTACTAATTTTGCTAGTTGGAAGCATAAAATGAGAATGCATATTCTTGGACATAACCCCGCTGTTTGGGCTATTGTGTGTGTTGGTTTGCAAGGTGACTTCTTTGATGGGAGAGAACCAAATCGTGCTACCGCGGATGAGTTGAAGATGTTGCAATACAATGCTCAAGCTTGTGATATTCTCTTCAACGGATTATGCCCAGAAGAATTCAACAAAATCAGCCGCCTTGAGAATGCAAAGGAAATTTGGGACACTTTGATTGATATGCACGAAGGTACCGACTCCGTCAAGGAATCCAAGTTGGATGTGCTTCAAAGCCAACTTGACAAGTTCAAGATGAAGGATGGTGAAGGTGTCGCTGAAATGTACTCTAGGCTTGCTCTCATCACAAATGAGATTGCCGGCTTAGGAAGTGAAGAGATGACTGATAGATTCATCATCAAGAAGATCCTAAGAGCCTTGGATGGAAAATATGATACCGTGTGCACATTGATCCAAATGATGCCCAATTACAAAGATCTCAAGCCAACGGAAGTGATTGGAAGAATTGTTGCTCATGAGATGTCACTTAAGGATAAAGAGGAACTTCACAACAAGTCAAGTGGTGCCTATAAAGCCTCATGTGAAGCCCCTACATCATCAAGTGAGAAACAAGACTTCAATGAAGAATTGAGCTTAATGGTGAAGAACTTCAACAAGTTCTACAAGAGTAGAAGCAAAGATAGAAGCTCCACGTCAAGGTCCTACAATGACAAAAGATCTTCTAGTCAAGAGAGAAACTGTTACAATTGTGGAAGACTCGGACACTATTCCAACGAGTGTACGGCTCCCTACAAGAGAAGAGAAGATTCTCCAAAAAGAAGAAGCAAAGGATCACCACCAAGAGAGAGAAGGAGTAGAGATGATCGTTATGAACGAAGATACTCACGGAGAAGCAAGGATTCGGAAAGGAAGGAAAAATCATCAAGGAGCTACACAAGACGAAGACATCAAGCTCATGTTGGTGAATGGGTATCCGGCTCTGACTCCGACAGCCACTCCGAGAGAAGTTATCACTCCGACTCCGAAGATACTCAAGATGAAGGTGTTGCCGGTCTAGCACTTGTGTCAACCAACTCCTACGACATATTTGACTCACCAAATGAAGGAATTGGAAGATGCTTCATGGCCAAAGGTCCTAAGGTAACACACCCCGAGTATGTTGATTTCAATAGTGATGAAGATGACTTGTTAGGTGATGATTTGCTTGGTGACAACTCTAGTGATGAATACTGTGATGAAAGACCAATTAATCATGCTAATCAAGATAAAACGAATGACAATGATAAGGAGAAGATTGAGGCTCTAACTAAAGAACTAAAAACTCTTAAGTTAGCTCATGACACTATCTTCGAAGATCATCGAGAACTTTTAAGAGCTCATGAGAAGCTACGCTTTGAAAAGCTCAATCTTGAGCAAGAGCATGAGTTCTTAAAGGCAATCAATGATGATCTCCGCAAGAAGAGTTCTTCTTACATTGCCAAGCGTTTACTCTTATCCACTTACATGCCTCAAGTCAAATCTAACAAGAAAGATTCTTTCGCTAGTAGTAACAATGATCATGCTAAATCCAATATTGTTGCTTCTAGTAGTTCTCTTGATTCCACTAATGATTCTCTTAGCCAAGTTACACTTGAGCAAGAAAATAGCTTATTGAAGGGAATTATAGAGAAAGGAGTGTACAAAAGCCTTGCCGTGAGTAAGCAATTCGAGGAAATTGTGCGCAAGCAAGGAATGCACCGGAAGAATCAAGGTATTGGTTTTGAACGAAAGTTCAATGCCAATGGAGTTGAATGGGAAGAAGATCAATACCCCAAGACAAAGTTTGTCCCTCAACAAGAGAAGTTTTTCAAGGGGACACAAGCTCGAGATGATCTTCCACCACAAGACTACGAGCAAAAAGGCAAGGACAAGCTTCAAGAGGAAATTGATGCATTTGAAGAAGCTCCTAAGACCTTAGTCAAGTGGATTCCCAAGACTACTTCAAGTTCCACTTCAACAAGTACGACTACAACTCCAAGGATTCCCATCAAGATGATGTGGATCCAAAAGAAGAAGAACGAGAGAGTTCTTGAGGGTGACTCCGCCAACATACTTCACTCTTATCATTTTGGCAAGAACAAGTGCAATCAACTTCCACATCTTGCACTAGTTCAAGGAGTCACAAACCCTCTTGTTGGTAAGACAAGGGACAAGGTAACCTAAAAGTTTTCATGGACATCATCTTTTGTGTGCATTACTCTATGTCTATGGATATCCTTGTTTGTTCCTTGTGAGACTAACCCATGTAGGTATTGAAAGTGCAATTCACTCAAATGGATAGCTCCAAGAGATCTACATCAACATTGAGCATCCACATCTTCAATGTCTACATGAAGTCATCATCGACAAAACCCAAGGTTAGTTCATCCCTCTTAGGGGGGATATCACATCTAGGGGGAGCTTTACTCTAAGACTGAGCTAAAGCAACTCTAAAGATGTGAACAAAACAATGCTTTATGTAAAAGTGGTAACCCCACTTGAGCTTAAACGATGAGTATGACCTACAATCAAGTGTTCTCACTTGACTCCTAAGTCAATATACTCATATATATATGACCTAGTCATCGCAAATTGCTTGATAGATGCTAGAATTGGTTGTGCATGCTTTGCCACATATTTCATTTGCTATCTTATTGTGTGAGCATGCTGATTGCATATTTTACTCATTCGAGGACATCCACTTGTTGCTTTGATTGTTCGGCTTTATCTTCTTTTGCCAAGTGGATGGACAAGAATGCCTAAGAACCTCCTCTAGCTATCTATGCTTTTCTCGTCTCAAACTCTATTCATGCTGCATCACAAAATTTGATCAAGTCAGATTCGAACCACTATGTGTGAGGAGCGCTCGGAGTCCCCGATTCGTCATAGACTTAAACTTCCAAAACCTCTTTATGATTCTCGGTCTGACTGATACTCCACTTTCGGTCCTACCGAGATCATTAAGTTGATCTAAGTTTTCAATCTCGGTGCAACCGATTTGAACCTTTCAGTCACATCGAGTTTCAATAACTGCACGCAGTTATGAATCTCGGTGCCAACGAGTTGTTCCACTCGGTCACACCGACAGGGTCGGGCTATATATAGTCACGGGCAAAATTTGGAAATTTCTCCGAACCCCTTCGCCCGCGCGATAGCCTGCTCTGCCCCCAAGGTCTCCGGATCGTCTTCTCGCCGCCAACAGCCTCCAGTCGCTGGTCTCCGTCGCCATCAACGGGATTTCTGCCCATCCGTTGCCGCCGTAGCAAGTCCACGCCGAACTAGGGTATGCACTTGATCTTTGTCCTATTCCTCAATCTGATTCCTAGCACATTGTGATCATATTGTTTCTAGCCACGTTTGATAAACTTCTATCCAGTCAAAACGCTCATAGATTAGGTTTGATTCGAAAATTCTAGGTTTAGGTTTCCGCCGAAACCATCTCGGACCCACCGAGTTGAAAAACTCGGTCCCACCGATTTGGCTTATGCCATTTCACAAGTAAAACTCGGTCTGACCGAGAATTACTATCGGTGTGACCGATTTTTGAACTCAGTGAAACCCTAGCAGTCTCGGTGCCACCGAACTGTGACTCGGTCTGGCCTAGTTCACTAGTTTAGGTTCCAAAACTGCTTCGATATCACCGAGTTTGAAAATCGGTAGATCCGAGATGATTTCAGTGGGAAACTAAAACTATGTTTTTGGATCATTCTTTTTGCAACATGTTAGACCAGAGTGACAACCAAAACTTGTCAGAGCAGCAAGTGCAGTTGAGTGAGGGCACTAGCCCCTCAAGTTCCTCAGATGATGGCAGCAGGAGCACACCCAGCAACCTGCCTAAAGCTGCCACGAGACAAAGGAAGAAGAAAACCTCAGATTCTGAAGATGAGGACTATGTGGCAGAGGAAGAGGCCACCTCCAAGAGAGTTGAGCCAGCTCAAGGCTCAAAGCCAGGCCTGAAAATCAAGAGGCCAGCAGGCAGGCAACCCATGTCAAAGGCTAGAGCCTCAACTGAGAAGCCTGCTCCCATTGAGCCAGTTGCAGCTGAGGGCAAGAAGAGGAAAGAAAGAGTGAAGAAGACTGTAGCCAGAGTACTTGGCAAAGCTTCCATCATGGAAGAGGAAGAAGAAGAAGAGGCAGCTGCACCAGCGCCCAAGGCACCCAAGCTTATGGGAGATGCCATAAAATCAGGGGGAGCTGCTTTCAAGGCCAAGCCAGCTCCAAAGCCAAAGCCTAAGAGGAACACACGGAGCATTCCTGCAGCTGAGAAGAACAAGGCCCCAGTGCCTGAGACTGTTGCTGAGGATGAGGAAGAGAATGCCCTTCGGAAGCTCAAGCCCAAGATCCCAGACCACAATGATGCTCATCCTGTGGCTGAGGATATGAAGCTCAGGAGAGACTCAGGGCTCAGGAAGTGGAGAGAAGCAGACCCATATGCTTCAAGGAGAAGGACTGCAGTGGACTACAGATTTCATACCAAGGAGCAGCAAGATTTCTATGAGACAATGCTACTTGACAAGAAGCCAATCGTATGTGACATGAGATGGGTCAACTGGACCTATATCAAGGACAATGAAGAGTACTACCCAGGAGTTCAGGACAGCTTCAAGGCGTGTGGAGTAGAGGACTTTGTTGGGCAGAAGCTCACAAAGTGGAACGAGGAACTCATCATGCAGTTCTACTCCACAGCTCACTTTTATCCAGATGGGAGGATTACATGGATGTCTGAGGGTACGAGGTACCACTCTACTGTTGAGGAATGGGCGAAGCTGATCAATGCCCCAGAGGAGCAAGCAGATGACTTGGACATTTATGCCCAGAAAAAGATGGACCACAACTCCATGTCCAACAAGTACAAGGAGATTCCGAATGAAGCACTTGACACGTTCAAGTTTGGCTCAGTGCATTATCTGCTCTCAGGATTGCCTACGATCAACTGGATCCTTAGGCACACCCTTCTGCCCAAGTCTGGAGATCACAAGATGATCAGAGGTCACGCGATCAATTTGCTTCATGTTTTTGACGTGCCTCAAAAATTCAAAGTTATGAGCCTCATAGTGGAAACGATCAAAAGGATTGCGGCAGATCAGAAGAGGAGCTGTGGATATGCCCCTCAGATTCAGGAGCTCATCAACTCTAAGATGGGCACGGGCGTATATTTGTTGGATAAGGAACACCTGCCCATCCATCCAGATTTCGAGAACAATGAATTTGTGATGACAGAGAATGAACCATCATCTACCCATGCACAAGCTCAGAAGGAGAAGGCAAAGAAGGAGAAAGCTGCCAGGATGCCTACTCAAGCGGAGGCATCTGATTACTTCCTGAAACCAAACAAGAGCAGCTCAGTTACTTGATTGCCTCCACCCTGCGGATTGAGCAGAGTATAGCCACCCTGACTCAGAACCAGGCGAGCTTAGAGAGGATCATGGAACAAAGATTCTATGACTTGGACATCAAGGTGACAGAGATACAAACTGCCATGGAGCAGCTCCAGGACGACATGAATGAGAGGAGAGGTAGGACCACGACTCATGCTTTTGCGAGGGTGCCACGAGGTTCGAGGTCGTCTGCACTGCCAGTTGCTGACACCAGAGCTACCATGTCTGCACCAGCCACAACCTCCGTTCCACCAGCTCCAGCATCCACTTCAGCCTCGACTCCGACCACGTCTACCGAAGGCTTTGTCCTTTGAGTGCTCCGGACTCCACCACCACCTGAAGATCAAGCCTGAGCGTCGATCTAGGGCTATGCATTTTCTAGGAACTTTTTGGTAACTTGTTGCCAAAGGGGGAGAAGATGTATAGATCATAGGCTTCGAGAGAGAGAGTGTTGCTTTTCTCTCTTGCTTTATTTGGTGTTTTTTTTCGAACCTTGTTTGCTTGTGTGTGAGATACTACGTCCTTATGCTTGTGAGACATTGATGATCATGTGTTTGATCATAAGCTACACTTAATGCTTGCTTAATGCTATTATCCTATCTATCTTGTGTGATCATTTATTATTCTTGGTGATGAGTGCATGTATTTCATTCTTATCATTTTGAGCGCTCCACCAAGATGTATGTGACATGGAAGAGTAACCCATGACTCTAACTCTTTGTGCATTTGCAGTCCAAAGCAAATTTTAAATATGCACAAATTTAGGGGGAGCTATTACTTATCACATACTTCTCAAAGCGATGATATATTTCATGCTTATTACCATTTGTCGAAGCTTTGATTTATATGTTGTCATCAATTACCAAAAAGGGGGAGATTGAAAGTGCAACTATCCCTAGGTGGTTTTGGTTATTCATAACAACATATAGCTCATTGAGCTAATACTATTCCAAGATAATTATTTCAGGAAAGCTCAATGATTGGCATGGCATGGATGTGAAAGTGGAGCCCTCAAAATGCTAAGGACAATGGATTGGCTCAAGCTCAAAAGCTCAAGACTCTTCATTTTATATTTTAGTGATCCAAGATCACATTGAGTCCATAGGAAAAGCCAATACTATTAAGGAGGGATGAGGTGTTGCTTAATGAGCCTCTTGCTTCATGTGCTTAGTGATATGCTCCAAAAACCCTCAACTACTTTACCATATCCACATATGACCTAAACTCTAAGCCAAACTCGGTCCTACCGATTCTTCCTATCCGGCGCCACCGAGTTTCACTTGTCATTAGCCACTGCCAAACCCTAGCAATTCGGTTCTACCGATAAGGATCTCGGTCCCACCGAGATGGGGTTGCAAACACTCTGTTTCCCTTTCGTAACTTTTCGGTCTCACCGAAAGAGCGAATCGGTCCCACCGAGATTGCAATGTAAACTCAGTGTTTCCCCTTTGTAACTTTTCGGTCTCACCGAGTTCCACTCGGTCTCACCGAAAGAGCAAATCGGTCCCACCGAGTTTGCCTGACCAACTCTCTGGTTAGCTAATTACCAAATTCGGTCTCACCGAGTTTGTGTAATCGGTCTCACCGAGATTACGTTATGCCCAAACCCTAACCGAATCGGTCCTACCGAGTTGCATGTCAGTCCCACCGAAATTCCTAACGGTCACTAGGTTTACTATTTCGGTCAGACCGAGTTTTCTGATTCGGTCCCACCGAGATTGGTAAATTGTGTGTAACGGTTGGATTTTGTGTGGAGGCTATATATACCCCTCCACCTCTTTCTCATTCAGTGAGAGAGCCATCAGAACACACACACCATTCCAACTCATATGTTCTGAGAGAGAACCACCTACTCATGTGTTGAGATCAAGACATTCCATTCCTACCATATGAATCTTGATCTCTAGCCTTCCCAAGTTGCTTTCCACTCAAATCTTCTTTCCACCAAATCCAAATCCTATGAGAGAGAGTTGAGTGTTAGGGAGACTATCATTTGAAGCACAAGAGCAAGGAGTTCATTACCTACACACCATTTGTTACTTCTTGGAGAGTGGTGTCTCCTAGATTGGCTAGGTGTCACTTGGGAGCCTCCGACAAGATTGTGGAGTTGAACCAAGGAGTTTGTAAGGGCAAGGAGATCGCCTACTTCGTGAAGATCTACCGCTAGTGAGGCAAGTCCTTCGTGGGCGATGGCCATGGTGGGATAGACAAGGTTGCTTCTTCGTGGACCCTTTGTGGGTGGTTGCTTCTTCGTGGACCCTTCGTGGGTGGAGCCCTGTGTGGACTCGCACAACTGTTGCCCTTGGGTGGAGCCCTGTGTGGACTCGCGCAACCATTACCCTTCGTGGGTTGAAGTCTCCATCAACATGGATGTAGGATAGCACCACCTATCCGAACCACGGGAAAAACATTCGTGTCTTCAATAGCGTTTGAATTCTCCAAACCCTTCCCTTTACATTCTCGCAAGTTGCATGCTTTACTTTCCGCTGCCCATAAACTCTTTGCATGCTTGCTTGAATTGTGTGATGATTGCTTGACTTGTCCTAAAATCTGCCAAGAACTAAAATTGGGAAAAGGTTAAGTTTTTATTTGGTCAAGTAGTCTAATCACCCCCCTCTAGACATACTTTCGATCCTACACATGCCTCCCGCGGACTCACATGCTTGCGTAGACGGCACATGCCGATGAGAAGCGGGACTCGTGGCGGCACGTAAACGCCCACGGTTTCAACAGTGAAAGCGTTCGCCTTAATGTGACAGGTCTTTGTTCCAAAATACCTTGGCTCTTCATTTGTGCAACTTCTCATAAGCAGCTTGTCTCAAATTAAAGAAAAGACTTACATAGGAATATTTGTGCCATATCACGTGACCATGCTCAGTTTCATGAATTTCTGGTCACTTTTGGATTTTCTAAAATTTAAAATCCAGGAGTCCAAACAATATCATAACCTGCATCATGCAATAAATTTTCAAGCGATACATCTTTCCTGTTGTATTTCTTAAGAAAGGATTTGGTCAAACATTTTGCTTAGTTAGACTTCAGACAGGTTATATATGTAGAGTAAAAGGATAATCCCTCTGTACCAGTGCATTGCCTGATATATTAACTCAAGTACTAGGCACAAACAAACAGGCTCAATTTTGTGCTCATCCTGGTGTAGTAGTAGTACTAGGCAATGCAGTTGACGGGTGACCTTGGGGAGTGGCGACCGAGGCAATTGAACCATGCTCGGCATGGTAGGTAACATTGTCTAGTTACTAAAGCATCCCTCCATTGTTCATCGGTAGTCATTATGGAACGGGGACATGAGGGGAATTTCCTAGGTTTGGAATTCTGGCCACCAGATATTTTGACTCGAAACGCGGAGGCTCGACTGGTTGGGGTTGGCTAATGTGCGTACCACGCACGCCACCAGAAGGACACGAGCCAGTTTTTTTGAGGATCAGGACAAGCCAAGGTCTGGCTGGTACGCCGTTGGGTCCTACCATTCGAGAATACGATAGGAATCTTTTAAATTGCTGAATGAATCTATGTGTATTACAATGCCCGTATTTTCCTTGCAAATAGTAATCTCAAAGTGGTAATTGATTTATGACGGGTTATTGAATTAGAGTGAGTTTGTGATATAGTGATCTCAACATGGATTTCACGTTTCATGGTATCCCTAGTAAGTTTTTCATTGCAAATTCAAATTTAAAAGATCAACGGTATGGTCGTGAGAAAACTTTGGATGTATCAAGCATATGACCACACACACACACAGACATGGACACACAGACACAATAACAATCCAATAAGTATAGTGCATGTATTTTTCCAAACCATGCATGTATGACATGAATTCAAATATACTCCTTCTGTTCCTAAATATTAGTCTTTTAGAGATTTCAACAAGTGACTACATATGGAGCAAAATGAGTGAATCTACACTCTAAAATATGTCTATATACATCCGTATGTGGTAGTCCATTTGAAGTATCTAAAAAGACTAATATTTAGGATCGAACGGAGTAAAATGTAAGACATGCATGGTCCTCAATTCAATATTTAAAATAAACAGGAAACTAAAACATGAAGATTAAGTCTAGTACTACAGTAAGTGGAAATGTTGTCTTTAGGCGTTGCTATGTAGATTGTCGGGGGTTAACCCCTCGACCTTAGATAAAATTTTGAAGCTCTGTTTAGGATTTTTTTTAGATTATATTTGTCCCCACCCTCCCAAACATCGATTGGTTGTGCACCCGCTCCTTCCCGGGAGAATATCATGTGCCCCCACACCTTAGATGCTATATGTTGATACAAGTTGCTCGGAGCTTGTAGATCTGAGATATAGCAGCTCACATGATATCTTAATATTTTTACAGGAAACCTTAATGAGTTTGAGAATTGCACACAATTTGTACAAAAAATACTCAGATGCCCTTGGATCCCATATCCAACGACCTTGAAGCTCGTATCACCATAGCATCTAAGATGAAGGAGGACATCATATTCTCCTGTATGTAAGAATATCATGTGCTACCAGACCTTAGATGCTTTGGTGATACAAGCTCTTCGGAGCCGTTGGATTTGTGACCCAACAACTCCTCGGTGGTTCGAATGTTTTTTTATACAAAAGCCCCCAAAGAGTTCAGCCACTACTTACAAGCACAAAGAGTACTCAGATGCCATTGGATCTGAGATCAAACCACCTCGAAGCTCGTATCACCGTAGCATCCAAGCTGCGAGAGCACCTGATGTTTTCTCGCACGGGAGAATATGAGGTGCTCCCACACCGTAGATTCTATGGAGATACAAGTTCACGGAGATCAAACGGCTCACACTAGGAGGTTTGAATGTTTTTGCATTATACGCCTAAGAGAGTGTGGGGATTGCGCAGAAAGTACAAGTACTACGCATGTGGCATCTGATCACAGATCATATGACCTAGATGCTCGTATCACCATAGCGGCTAATTAAGCTACGGGGAGCACCTAATATGAGCAATGGGGAGCTGTTGGATCCAAGATGCAGCGGCACACATGAGGCCTGAATGTTTTATTTGCAAAAAAACCTTAGAGAGTTTGGAAATTGCACACAATTACAAAGACTACTCCCAAGCCATTGGATCTCAGTTCCAACGATGTAAAAACTCGTATTACCATAACATCTAAGCTATGGGGTGGATCTGATATTCTATGCCGCAGTCATTTTTATTCATAAACTTGCAAAATACGTGTAACTCGTGCCGTTACTTTTCTAACCGCGCAAAGTGTTTGTTCAAAAAAACCATCCTACACTGAAATATTGGAACAACACATGAGGTCCCAGTTGTCATTCTTGAAATTTGGACCTAAAACTAACAAATCTGAAAGACGATATTTGAACTGGCAACCTGAACTACAAAGCGTAAGTCGATAGCCTGAAACAACAATGGTAGTTGGATTTGTCCCATAACTTGATTTTATACAGTATTACATTGAGTAGAGTAGAGGGAGTGCCTCGTCAACACGTGCATGACCGTTGACTCACTTATAGGTGGGTCCTACGTCTGCGATCTCTATCTCCTCTCCATCGTCTAACCTTTAGATGCACGGGCACACATGAAGAGCAGTGCTAGCTTTCCGTGGTGTTATTATAACTAAAAAAAGCTTGGAAAATAGAAGAATCATCTATAACAAGAGACGTTGTGGCTGGTCAAGACGGAGCTAACCACACCTATCCTCCGTGCCACGTTAGCATGATGAAGTTGTGTGGCTAGTGGGGTGTTTTCGACCGACTGGCTGGGTCCCGAGGTTGAACCATAGGTACTACGCCTGATACAATATATTTTTACATGCACATTTTTCCTCCGTGCCGAGACGTGGCACACCCTACCACGCGGTTTCGGGGTCCTCCCGGGTGGTGCACGAATATATTCTTCCTTGCCGAGACATGGGACGCCCTACCGTGTGTTTTCTGGGTCCTCGGTCGTAGCGCCAAAGCAAGTAAATGAGTTGTCAAATAACGAAAGACCACCTTTCCTGTTGAGTACATCAGTGCGACTGATTAGCTAGGTTGTTGCCACATTTGCTTTTTCACCCCTTTTTTATCTCCTTGCAGACAGGTAAATTTAAATATCCACCGCGGCGTTGCTCTGGTGTTTGGGTGAAGTAGGATTTTTAGTTTTTTGATTGACGGGAGCAGGCATGACAGGATTTTTAATTTTTTAATTGACGGGAGTAGGCGCGACAGCAATTAGTCATGATGACTTCGCCTGTAAAACCCACAGCTCCCTGATGTGAGAAGTCGTCGACTGGTGCTTTCCCATGGTGAAAACCAAAAGATTCCCCGCTCCTCGACTGGCTCCCTCCGCCTTCCCGTAGATGGCATTACCTTTCAGCCGTTTCTCCCCCTTTGCTTCCTCTCCCCATTGCTTCTACCTGGTTCCATGGTGGCGTAGTAGATCACGGAGTCTGAGGCGAGGCGCCTAACACAGGAGCTCCAGGCCAAGTATGCGGAGCTCAGGGCCAAGGACATGGAGCTCCGTCAGCTCAAGGAGGAGAGGAGTGCCATGTTCCTCCGTTATGTGCGGGAGTTCATGGAGCTTCAAAAGAAGCAGGCGTCCACCACAAAGATGCTCGAGGCATCGGCTGTGTTGCTGCAGAAAGTGGGAGATACGATAGGCCATCAGGGGAGCCGGCTGGAGCGCGAGCGGGCCGATCATGACGAGGTCCAGGATCGCCTCAGTCACTTGGTGGACCAAGTTGGCACACACGTGTTGCAGCTGCACGATGCCTACCATCGTGCCAGCATGACCATGCCGGCCGTCGGGCTAAACCCGTTCGACCACCCTGTCGACTTCAAAGAGCTACGGCATCCTGACCTGGTCTCCTTCTTCACCTATATCTTTGTGGAGCTGAGCTGTCTCCGCGCGATGGTGGGGCAGAGCTGGACAAGGAGGGGTTGCGGGTTGCCGTCGCTGTTGCCAGGCAAATCCTCTCAGGTCTCCGTCACCAGAATCCATTCGTGCCATTGGACGCCGTCTTTGACGAGCTGGCTCCCGTCGACCGAGAGCGGGTGGTTGCACCCTGCATCCCCAACGTCATGCGCCTCGGGAAGCAGAGGGACTTCAATGGTGTTTAGGCGTCCTCTGCATGGTCATGTTCATGTCTCGGCGCAACATGACCGTTGGATCAAACTCAGACGGTGCAGATCAGTCACTGTAGCACAAAGCGTGTGGGTGTGTTCAGCTGCATTCTCATCTCAATATAGTTGTTCCCTCTTTGTGTATTTGTGTTAACCTACTAGTGTGGACTCATGTACCCTTCATGCACTCCGCCAAACACCCGAAAGTGGGTCGAGAAGGGAAGTTTTGCTTCCATCCCGTGCACCATTCATACACCCTGCCTAACACTGATTCATGCTTTATATGGTTCATGTTTCGTGGAGTACGGTAGCACTGTAATCTCCGTGCGCTGTAGACATAGTTCTGTTAACATTGATCTCACCATTCATTCTCGACCGGACAGTCAAAAAAGCAGTACTATGTTACATTACTGTCCATATAGTTGACATGCGCACACCATCATGTGTTATCGTAATATCTTACTACACTAGCAACAAGATTATGTAGTACCGACGTATGAGCCACTGCACATGCCTAGTAGTAGGAGCACTGTGTATGTTCAAATGGCTGCCGTGTTTCGCACTCCTGCATCGTAAGAGTGGAAATGCTTGTTGTAATCATTTTTTTCTTCAGAAAAATAGTGGACATGCTCTACCATGCGGATCCTCCTCGACGGTTGTCAGGAACCTTACTACTCACTTTCGCCGACGTGTGGGACAAGCAGCATCGGGGTCCACCAGCCATGCACTAAATTACTCCATAGTAGAGTGCCCAACCGCACGGTAGACTACCCCGATCGAAGCACTACAGTAATGCCGAATGAGCCATAAAATCACATAGCTCCCTCCTTTCCAGTAGTAAGTTGGACGGATGAAGCAACCATTATTTCACTCTTCTCTCTTAGCTTCCTCTCTTGAAGAAAACCCCCACTCGCTTGTCCCTCATCTTGTTCCTCATTTCTTCAAGAAAACACCGATCTGCTTCTGCCATTGTTCTCCCATCCCAAAGAAGGAAAGGTGAGCGCATCACTGGTGTTGATTCTGGCCAAGGCCCGGTCTTGCAACCTCGAGACTGATCCTATAACTCCCTCTCTATTCTTCTTTTCGGATTGCGATTATGGTTTATTTTCTTTTCTTTCTATTTGACAGTTTCTTGATGAACGCTGGAGCACCGACCGAAGTGATGTATATAGCTTTGGCCAAAACCATCGAGGCTCATGGTACGAATAAGCACAAGCACCCCGCCGAGACTACCGCAGACAAGCTCAAAGCCATCGCCCTGTCCAAGCCCCCCTCTCTGGGCTCCCTCATTAAGCAAGTCCAGGTAATATCTCTTCTTGACGATCTTTTTCTTGATCTTGATCGTGTTTTTTCATCTAACATGCAGTACTAGTTCTAGTAGCACAATTTTCTGGGTGATCTTGCATGTCATTTTTGTCTGCCAAATGATGGTTCTAAATTCCTCTTTTGATCAAAACATGCAAGAGGTTGACACTGATTTCTTATAGATTACTTTCAACTACTTTATGAAAATCAATGCTACCTTTGAAGAGGGTATGTTTGCCTCAGTAACTTGTGTTATGGATATTGTAAGTAATCCCGCTGCTCTCATGCCTTTGAAGACATGTTCTAGTGTCTTTGTTCACTCATTTCTGTGCGTATATGTAGTCATATATGGAGTAACATCTCAAAAATCATCTTATATTTCTGAACAGAGGTAGTAATAAAATATTTGGTTTTTGGTTGAATTAGAACCAGGTCCGCGGTGGAGATGAAGTTCTCAAAGTCATGCCATGTGAACTGGAAGACTTGAGGATGAGTTCTACTACTAAACTATCCAGTTGTTGTGTCCTTGTCGCCACGTGTCCTGAACTAGTGTTTTCCTGTAGCATTGTTGTGAGGCATGTTATCGAGGCTATACTTGACCACAACAATTTCCTGGCTGTGCCTTCGATTACGAAGGGTGTGGTTCTTGTATAGCTTCCTGACAAATCTAATGCGGCATGTCTTCATCGTCATGTTTATGAGTGAAAAGACCACTCTGTTAGGTTCTCCAAGGTTGACGAGATGGTGATGGTGCAGGTAGACATCTCTCATGAAGTCCATGACCTAGTCAGTTATGTGGGGTTCATCCCCTAGGTCGGTGGCAAGAAATAGTCTGCAAAGTTTAATTAGTGCAACTTTGCTTGTCTATAGTAAGTCCAATTGTTCAGTACTTGATTTGTGTTTGTGAACCCTGTATTGTTTTAGTACTACCACTTTTGGTGTGTGGTGAGTCCTGAGAACAGTCTATGTTAATGTCTGTCCACTCAATTCAGTCTGTATATTTTGAAGTATCCAGATCATCTTTTTTGTGAGGACTGATTATCAATTGTGGTTACTGTCGTGGATTTGTCACGGCAGATGTCCTAGCGAAAGGACTTAGTCGTGGAGCCATCGCTACGAGTTTACTTGAAGGGGTTAAAGCGGACACAAAGACACGTGGGGTTTATACTAGTTCGGCCCCTTCGAGGAAGGTAAAAGCCTACGTCTAGTTGTGATGGAATTGATGTGGTCTCGATGGCTAGGGAGCAAACAAGCTTCGCCTAGGCCCGAGTTGTGGTTGTCTCTCCTGAACCGCCGCCGGGCCGTCCCCTTTATATACACGGGTGACGCCCGTCGGTCCATAGAGTCCCAGCCGGTTCATATTCGTATCCCGGTCGGTATCTCTCTATTCCTAACTTACAATACAAGTTATACATCAGGTCGGTTTTACAGCTACAGATTCTAAACCGACTATAGGCCTTGGGCCTTCACCTGCTTATACCACTATGACATTAACCCGGCCCAAGTAGGCCGGTTTACACCCAGTGGTAATATCCCCAACATTAGGCCCCAGATTGATTTGAACTGGTTCATGTCAATCCTTCACACCATCTTGCGTCTTGGATGTCTTCTGTTAATTGGCAAATCTTCATGTCGTCATCATGTTTGATTGCTGTAAACCGGCATGACGTCATCAGATTTGGCTACTATAAACCGGCATGACGTCATTATGAAATTCATAACGCCCTCTTAATGACAGCTCCTGGATTCGCGCGTTTGACCTAGCTCAGTTGCCTTATAAATAAGACCGAAGGGTCATTTGTTTTCTCTTCCCCTTCGTCCCTTCTTCTTCTTCTTCCTCACGTTGCCGGCTTTGGAGCTCCGCCACCATCGTCGACCTCTGCCTCGTCTCAGGCCGCTGCATCAACCTGCACGTACCAGAGTGTCGCGGCGTCTTTCCGCATCCTCTCCGTTCCTGGTAAGTTCTCTCTCCCACTTAACCTAGATCTGTTCCTAGGGTTTCATGTTCTTGCTATGTTCATCGCGCTTTCATAGCTGCTCTCTGATCTTGAATGCATCTGTGAACTCTTGCTGTGTTCAGTAGCGATCCCTTTAGCATCCGCTTACCATTTCTCATCCGAGCTCATAGATCTCCCGTATCTATCCGCTCAATGGTTCACTTCTGTTTCCATCTTAGTCTTCAAAATATTTCCTGTTTTTATGAGCTTGCTGTAGATCCGTGGCTGTAACATAATTTTGTGAAACTTGTTTTTGCATAACTAGTTATCCATAGTTTCGATTGCTTCCGATGCTTAGGCCAGGAGGTTTAACTTCACCATAGAGAAAAAATTGCTAGACCGGTATATATGTCATTAGTCCCCTAGTTGATCCGCCAGAATCCATCTGATGCTACGTTGTAGAAAACCGGTTTATGGGTACTGCCTCCGGTTTACCGTAATTAGATCAACACCGTTTTATCCGGCATGTTCTTGAACTGGATCATTTATTTCTTGTAGATCTTGTCATGGCCAAACAAGTGTACGAGTGCAACTGGGTTCCCTCCCGTGTCACAGAATCACAGCTGAACGATCTAGTCCTGATTGGCGCTTTGGATAGCAAAGACACGATTCATTGGAGGGTTCCTAGAGATGAATGTCCTCCTACACCCCAGGAAGGAGAGGTCGTGGTCTTCATAGATCATATGGCCCGGGGCTTCAAACCGCCCGGCTCCAAATTTTATCGGGATGTGTTAGCCAACTTTCAACTCCGTCCACAGGATATCGGCCCCAACTCCGTCACCAATCTATGTCATTTTCAAGTGCTTTCTAAGGCATACCTTCAAGAGGAACCTTCCGTCGAGTTATTTAGAGATCTCTTTCATCTGAACCGCCGTACTGAATTCACTGACGGCCCTAATACCGAACTGGGCGGTATGGCCATTCAGAAGAGGAAAGAAATTACCTACCCTCACGTCAAACTCCATACGCACCCCAAAGAATGGAACGTAACTTGGTTTTATTGCAAGGATACATCTCCTGACAACGAAAATCCCTTGCCTGGCTTCCGTCCAGAACGGCTCAGCAACACTCACCCTTTTCCACAGAGGCTAAGTGCCAAGGAGAGAATTAAATATGCTCCTCAACTGTCCAAGCTCCGGGCCTTCATGGCCAATGGCTTAACAGGAATAGACCTTGCACGCTGCTGGATATCATGGAGCATTTTGCCTCTAAGCCGGCGCCCAAATTTGATGTGTGAGTATACTGATAGTGTCGATGACCCACTCCGACACACTAAAATCCAACTCCCTGAGGACGAAGTCACAGAATCTATGAAAAAGATGCTGAATGAACCGGAGCACCTCTGTGCTCAAACCGGGCTGCTTCCTTACTGCTCCACCAACAAACCGCCTGCGGTAATATTTCAATTGCTCTATTGTTGAACCGGTTTACTATTTTATATGTTCAATGTTTTAATTGCTGCTGATCCAGGGTGATAATCCGTTCTGGAGTAAGAAACTTCCTCAAGACAAAACGGAGAAGGCAGGACGGCCAACCCGGCCCAAGACCAAGGTTGTCAAGAAACCAGCTCATAAGAGAAAAACCACCGCTTCATCTGACCCAGCCATTGATGATGATGTCGGTAATCCAGATCTTGAGGTAGAACTTGATTCACTTGGCTTACTTTTTACACGCCTTATTGATGATGATGTTTGTCAGGATGACGCTGAAGCTAGCAATGCGGTTTTCGTTGAGGTAACCATTCTCTCTTCTGATTCAGAAATCTTGCCTTTGCCAAAATTTCGCCGGGCAAACCAGAAAGTTAAATTTTCTCATCCTCTTGCTTATCTGGATTCCCAATTTCTTATGAAGACCCAGCAACACGAAGCTCGCCGCACAACCCGGCACAGTGGCCAGGTAGTTACCTCTGCCGGTTTACCAAACAGTCCGGTTCGAAAACACCGCTCCGAGGTCTCCGACCTTTTTATTGATTTAAATCGTAAAGCGGGTTTCTTCCGTCAACCTCTTAATCCATCCGACTCCGATTATCAGGTCACTTCTCATTCCTCATCTGGTGAATCGTCAGCCACCCAGCTACCACCTTTGAAAACAGTTGCTCGGTAAGTTAAACCGAACATATGCTTCCAGTATGCTGCGCAATGGTTTACACTTTTCCTTAATTTTTATCTTTTCTTCCAGGGCTAAACCGAAACCAAGCAAGAAGGCCCGCCTGGATAAAGCGGCTGAAGAAAATATAGCCCCAGAACATGACCAAGCGCCGGATCGTGAAATGTTTACTTCTAAAGATATCCCCAATGATCCTCCTCTGCAAGACAACATTATCCCTGAAGAAGGTCTTACTAATACTCCAGCGTCTGCTGATCCGCCTGCCAGCTCTGTCCAGATTGAGAAATCCCACACTCCTACTGACAAAACGGCCGCACCAACCCAAACCGGCGAGTCAAAAGATGACGATGTTGTGATTACCGGTGTAGGCCGCTCTGAACCCGGGAATCCTGCCACCCTTACCAGGCATACCATGAAAGAGGATTCTTCCCCTTTGAATAAAGGAAAATGGGATGTTGAATTAGAAACATATGCCGCTCTGAATGCTCAAGATCTTCACTCTGGCTATTTGAACCGGCTTTATACTAGCCGTGACTGTGAAGCTGGCCTGGTCAAAATGATGAGGGATAAATTTGAGGTAAATTCCTTCTTTCTTTTCTGCCCTTGCATTCATCCCGGTAGCCCCCAAGGGCCGGTTTTGTGACCTTGGTCAAACCGGGACTTGATCCTGAATATATAATTATTGAAATCCATCGGTATAACCCTCGAGGGCCGGTTTAGCATAAGCAAACCGGGGCTAAAGAATAAAAGCTGTCCTTAGAACATAACTTGATCAAATAACCATTAGCCCCCAAGTGCCAAGTTGAATACTTGTATTGAGCTCGGGACTTTGTAATCGAACAATAAAATCTGAAGGTACATTAGCCCCCAAGTATCAGGCATATAACTTTGTTATGTGGTTGATACTTCAATTTTTTGGCTCGCCTGTGCAAAGCTTTAAAATGCCATCTGTATGCAGGCTGAAATTAAAATCAAGGAGGACCGGATTGCCGATTTGCAGGAGGCCATGAAGACCCAGCAAGCTGAAACAGATAAGGCCAAGCAAGAATTAACCAGCGCTTTGAGCACTGCTGAACGGCTGAAACAAAATTTCAAGAAAGAGCGAGCTGACTGGGCCACTGTCACATCCCTAGTCTGGTATGACCTAGACTAGCTAGTCATTGGTGCATCATGTTTAAATTCCATTTAATATTGAAATGGGGATTTGTGGAACCCTCAGAATCATTTTTGAAAATGACCCAAATAAAAATTTCTCCAAAAGGGTCCAAGAAAATGCTCATGTTGCTCTCTGAAAATATTGGACAGAGATAAAAATCAAACCAATATTTTTAAGAGCTCATAGGTATTTATTTTGGGCATTTGGAATTAATGCATAAATATTTGCATTGGAAATATATTAGTTATATATATTAATATATGTCCAAAAATTATGCCACCTGTTGGGGAGCTCTGGAATAATATAGCTAGCTCCTGCAAAAATTGGCATAAGGTAATAAAATGATTTAATATTTTAATTAAATCAAAACAAATGTCAGAAAAATAGAAAACAGAAATAAACAGGAGAAACTTACCTGCGGCCCAGCTCCTGTGCGGCCTGGCCGGCCCAGCAGCCAGCGCCGGCCCAGCCCACTGGCCTCCTCTGTCGTCTTCGTCCTCGACAGAGGGAGGGGAGCGTGCCCGGCGCGCGCGCGCGCCACTGCGCCACGCCACCAGCCTCCCTGCTTGCCTGGCGCCCTTCTCGTCGCCCTGGACGCCCTGGAACATCGCCACGCGCCGCCCCGGTCCTCTTCCACTCTCTCTCGCTCTCCCTCCTCCCCTGGACATCTCCCTCTCCCCGCACCCGAAGCACTGCCGCCGCCGCAGCTCACCACCGACGCGCTCCCCGCCGTCCCCTCGCCCCTCCGTAGAATCCACGAGCTCCACCGCGACCCCCTCCACCTCCTCGTAGAGCCACGCACCTCCGGACGGCCTCTATCGTTGCCACCCTCGTCGTCTTCATCGCCGGCTGCCCGAGATCGCCGACGACGCTCCGGTCGCACCAGTGTTTCCCCGAGCCCGCTGACGCCTTCGCTGGATCCACCGTGAGCTTCTTCCCGTTTCCCCTCTCTTCTTCCCTTCGTTCCCGCGCCGTAGCCCCGTTCCCCACCATGGCCGAAGCCATCGCCGCCGCAGCTCCTCGCCGTCGTGGCCACAGCCGCCGCAGGCCGCAGCCGAGCTCGCCGTTGCACTCAGTGCACTCTGGCGAGTCGCGCGGACCCGCTCGTAGCCTCCCTAGTGCCCCGCAGCCCGTTCCCGATCGAAGCCGAGCTCCGGCCACCGCCGCGAGCTTTGCTCCGGCGAGCTCCGGCCTCCCCAGCTCCTCCCACCTGTCCCTCCAGATGCGCGAGAGCCCGGGCTACGCCCTGGTGCTCTCCGACGCCGTTCCCGTGGCCGGTATCGCGGACGCCGCCGCGTCCAGAGGTCGCCGCCGATGACCTCGCCGGCCTGACGGGTGGGCCCCGTCAGCCAGGTGATTAGCTTAGTGCTAATCACCGTTAACTAACCCCCCTGACACTGACAGTCGGCCCCAGCGCCACTAACTTTTAATTAGGATTAAATTAACCCCCTGTTTAACCCCCTGTCACTGACGTGTGGACCCCACACGTCAGGTTTGACCCTAGCCAGCCGCAGTTGACCTGCTGACGTCATGCTTACTCAATGCTGACGCAATAATGATTTCTGGAATTATTTTAATTCAGGAAATTCTAGAAATTGATTTAAACTTCAAAAATTCATATCAATTCAACCGTAGCTCAGATTAAAATAATTTATATATGAAAAATTATCAGAAAAATGCAATCTTTCCATCTGTACTAGTTTCATGCATGACAAACCAACTTATACTTGCTGTATAGGTGAAAACACATTATGGCATATATAAGAGCTTACTTTGGAGATGCATTTGAGCTTATGGTTCAAATGGACTTCAAACAAAATGATTACTAGTTGCACTAGGTCAAACAGCATCACATCTACATGCCATGTTCATGCATCATATTGTTGCATATGATTGTGTATTGACAGCCGGCACCGTTCCCTCTCGATAGGTCCTGCTCCGGAGTCCGTTCCAGAGTGCCTGTCTATGAAGCAGTGCCTCCCTTGTTGATTTACCAGGCAAGCAAACCCCCTTGTTCATTCCGATATAATCCTACTCTCTCGCTCCTGCTCTCAGTTATTGCATTAGGATAACAACGATTCGTCTGCTACTTTGTGCTGCGGTAGTTGAACCCATTCCTCTGCATGACCTGTCATTGCCACAGTAAATAGTTGAAACCCACTAGCATGTGTAGGAGTTGATTGAAGCCATTGTTGTGTTCCTACCATGCTATGCCTGCTATTGCTTAGAGTTGTGTCAGGTCTGATTCATTGGGAATGAATTGGAGTGTTACGATATGTTCTGGTGCTGAGAGTTAAGTGTGTGAACACGATTTGGTAAAGGTAGCGGTGAGAGGCCATGTAGGAGTACATGGTGGGTTGTCTCACTGGAATCGTCCTTAAGCACTGAGTTCTATGTATGTTGTCCAATGACTCGATACTACCACACATTGGGCTCCGGGCGCTCCAAGCCCTCTCGACTTATTAACCAACTTGATCTCTGTCCAGGAGTCGCAACTAGTTTCTGGTGTTTGTAGGTAGTGTTAGTAGTCTACCAAGTGGCACCCGGCCAGGTGGGCTTGGGACAGACTAGGCACAAGTGGCACGGTGTACCAAGCATAGATCCATCCGGCGAGGTGGGCTTGGGAACCCTGCACACATCGTTTGGGGCCGTGAGTGAAACCCCGGCCGAATCTCCTTGCGGATGGAACCCGAATAGGCGATAAACCTGGACTAGAGTCTTGTGTGGTTAGTCAGGTCGTGGCCGACACCCTCGCCAGGCTTCCGCTTGAAGGTTGCCGAGATACATGACGTGTACATGGCGGTAAGTGGCGAGAGCGTGTGTGAAGAAGTACACCCCTGCAGGGTTAACATGATCTATTCGAATAGCCGGGTCCGCGGTTATGGACTTCTTGGATGCTTACATGGTACATAGACAACTTGAAGTGGATACCCTGAAATGCTCAAGACAAGTGTGAGTGCTATGGATGGCCTTCTCGTAGGGAGACGGGGATGAATCCATAGTAGTGTATTGTGTGGTGTTTAGTGGACTCGTGTGCGCCATATCACCTCAAGAGTTTCTGGTAGTCGTAGAACAGGATAGCCACAGAGTCAAACTGGCTTGCTGCAACTAAACCCCACATTACCCCCTTGATACAAATGCATGTATGATAGGATCTGATGTAAGTCTTGCTGAGTACCCTTGTACTCATGTTGCTTTATTTATGTTTTTGCAGCGGAGACTTCGGTCTTATTAGTGTTCTCGTGGACTTCGACAAGTAGCTTGTACCTCAGCTACGATCTTGATCGGACGTTGTAGATAGTCAGGCTTTCAGCCTTTTTCATTTATAGATGTCTGTACTCAGACATGTAATGCTTCCGTTTGTTGCTTGATTGCTCTGAATGTTGGGTCATGTGACCCCTGTTTGTAATAATGCTATAATGGCTCTTTGAGCCTTATCTATATGAGTTGTTGAGTTATGCTGTGATACCATGTTGTACAACACATACTTGCATGTTATGCGTACGTGTGATGTGTATTGCTATGTGTGGGATCTGACTGTCTAGTTGTTTATCCTTAGTAGTCTCTCTTACCGGGAAATGTCTCCTAGTGCTTCCACTGAGCCCTGGTAGCTTGCTACTGCTCCAGAACACTTAGGCTGGCCGGCATGTGTCCTTCTTCGTTCCTGTGTCTGTCCCTTCGGGGAAATGTCACGCGATGAATATCGGAGTCCTGTTAGCCCGCTACAGCCCGGTTCACCGGAGTCCTGTTAGCCCAGTGCTACAGCCTGGATTCACTCGCTGATGACCGACACGTTCGATGCTGGGTCATGGATGCCTGTACCTGTAAGTTAGTGCCACTTTGGGTTTACGACTAGCCATGTCAGCCCGGGCTCTTTATCATATGGATGCTAGCGACACCATCGTATACGTGTGCCAAAAGGCGCAAACGGTCCCGGGCAAAGGTAAGGCGACACCCGTGGGGATACCGTGTGTGAGGCCGCAAAGTGATATGAGGTGCTACATGCTAGATCGATGTGGCATTGAGTCGGGGTCCTGACAGCGTTGGTATCAGAGCCTGACTGCCTGTAGGATTACCAAGCCAAAACTGGTCGAAGTTGAGTCTAGAAATTCTTTAGTTATGTAAGGGAATTGATTGTGGGAAGGAATGTAAGGCTCTTTTTACTCCTTTACCTCATGGCCTTCTGATCTAAGTCATCCTATCTTTCCTACGGGGTTAAGGAACTAGGCTTTCTCCTTCGTCTATCAGGATCACGTGTTACTACTCCGTAGTCCCATAGGATTGGTTGATCAGAATCATACCCCAGTTTTGAGTATTTCCGGTGTAGTCTGTTTAGTATGATCTCAGAACCTTGAGTGATGATGTTGAGCATGTACCACCCCATTTTTAGTAGGATGTCTCATTCTGAGCATTTTACTACCGTTATGCTGCCGGAATTTCCCTAGGAGTTCGAGAGATACTAATTCCTTGTCCTACATTCTACAGTCTATAGCTGATGCTGACTCCGTCCCTGGTTTCGTTTCTCAGGATGTCATCAAGTTCTATTGTTCGTAGCCAGAACCATGGAGATGGTAGGGATAAGGATCCTCCCGACCCGCCTTCGTTGACAGAGTTCATGTTAGAAATGGAGAGGAACAAGCGTGAGTCAAACCGTTTGTTGGCACGTGTCGAGGAGAACACCGCACATCGGTCCAATAAGTCTGCGACCATTCACGACTTCATTCGCTTGCACCCACCTACCTTTCATCATTCCATCGAGCCACTCGATGCAGATGACTGGCTCCGTAGCATCACCCATAAGCTGCGTTCCGCGAACGTAGCTGAAGATGACAAGGTCACTTATGCCACATATCACCTGGAAGGTCCTGCTAGTCTTTGGTGGCAGAGCTATGAGGCTATGCTTCCAGCTGACCAGACTCCCACCTGGAGGGATTTCGTTGAGGCTTTTCGCGAGCATCACATTCCTGAAGCCCTCATCGATCGCAAGAGAGAAGAGTTCTGTAGTTTCACCCAGGGTAAGATGGCTGTTGATGCCTATAGTAGAGAGTTTGAGAACCTCGCCCGTTATGCCACAGAAGAGGTGTCCACGGACGCCAAGAGGCAGGCTAAGTTCCGGAAGGGTCTCAACCCCAAGTTGCGTCGTGATCTCCACCTGCATCATTGTGATACATTCCAAGCCCTTGTGAACAAGGCCATTAATGCAGAGACAGCTCAACTCACTTACAAGGAGTCTCGTAAGCACACTCGTGATTTGGGATCTTCCTCCGGTTCTAGCTCTCAGAAGCGCCGGATTTGGGTTCCGAACTCCGCTCTTCCTTCCGAATATGTACTGAGGCCATCTTATGTGGAACCTCATTCATTTCAGCAGTATGCTCCACCCAGGTCTATTGGTGGACCACCTTCCAATGCAGGTCCACATTCTACCTCCAAGATTTGTTACAAGTGCGGAGAGCCAGGCCACATTGCCCGTATTTGCACTCAGACCAGAGTTGCTCCAACCCAGCCCGAGAAGTCTATTGGCCATGGTAAGCCATCACGCAAGATGATCAGTGCCAAGTCAGCTCCCACTGAACATGGACATGTGCATCACGTCTCAGCTAAAGACGCTCATGATGATCCAGATGTCGTTCTTGGTACACTCCTTGTCAACTGTCATCCGGCATCGGTTTTGTTCGATACTGGAGCATCTCATTCTTTCATTTCTAAAGGCTATGCTCGCTTGCACGACATGTCATTTTGTGATATGCCCTCCCCGCTACTTATTCAAACTCCTGGATCCAAATGGCAAACTTCTAGGATAAGTTATGGCAATGAAATCCATGTTGACAGACTTGTATTCCTTGCTTCCTTGATATCTCTCAAGTCTTCGGATATTAACATCATCTTGGGTATGGACTGGATGACAGCTCATCATGCCTAGATTGATTGTTTCACTAGGTCTGTTCAGCTCACACACCCATCTGGCAAGATAGTCACTGTCTCCACTAGAATTGCAAAGCGTCAGCTTTATTCCCTTAATGCCAGCCCTCTTCCAGACCTTGAAGATATCCCGGTAGTCCGTGACTTTCCGGATGTCTTTCCAGAGGAACTGCCAGGTGTTCCGCCTGACAGAGATGTAGAGTTCGTCATAGATCTTATCCCAGGAACTGCTCCAATCTCTAGGAGACCTTACAAGATGGCACCCTTAGAACTAGCCGAGCTTAAGAAACAACTTGATGAGTCCTTGCAAAAGGGTTTCATCCGTCCTAGTTCTTCTCCTTGGGCTTGCCCCGTCCTCTTCGTCAAGAAGAAGGATGGTACGGACCGGATGGTTGTAGATTATCGTCCCGTTAACTTGGTCACCATAAAGAACAAATATCCGCTCCCCAGGATCAACGATCTGTATGATCAGCTCGCTGGATCCTCAGTCTTCTCCAAGATGGATTTGAGGTTAGGATACCACCAAATTAAGATCAGACACGGGGACATTCCCAAGACAGCTTTTGTCACTCGTTATGGCCAGTACGAGTACACCGTCATGTCCTTTGGCCTAACCAACGCCCCAGCCACATTCTCCCGCTTGATGAACTCGATCTTCATGGAGTACTTAGATAAGTTCGTCGTGGTTTACCTCGATGATATTCTTATTTACTCGAAGAACGAAGAAGAGCATGCCGAACATCTTAGACTGGTGTTAGAAAAACTCAGAGAGCACCGCCTTTATGCCAAGTTCTCCAAGTGTGAATTTTGGTTGCCAGAAGTGACCTACCTAGGCCACGTAATCTCTGGCAAGGGCATTGCTGTCAACCCCGAGAGAGTTAAAGCCGTTCTTGATTGGACTCCACCTGAAACAGTCAAACAAGTTAGGAGTTTCCATGGTCTAGCCAGCTATTGTCGCCGCTTTGTTGAAAATTTCTCGAAAGTAGCCAAACCCCTCACGGAACTTCTCAAGAAAGATAAAAAGTTTGAGTGATCCCCACAGTGTGAACACAGTTTTCAGGAACTGAAAAGCCGCCTGACCTCTGCTCCCATACTTGTGCCACCGGATTTCACTAAAGACTTTATTATCTACTATGACGCCTCACGACAGGGACTAGGTTGCATTCTTATGCAGGATCGTCATGTGATTGCCTATGCATCTCGACAGTTGCATCCACATGAGGATAATTATCCTACACATGATCTAGAGCTTGAAGCCGTAGTGTATGCACTCAAGACCTGGCGACATTACCTCCTTGGTAAACGTTGCGAGATCTACACGATCACCAGAGTCTCAAGTATATCTTCACCCAACCGGATCTGAACCTTAGGCAACAACGTTGGTTGGAGTTAATCACAGATTATGATCTAGGGATTACCTACACCCCAGGCAAAGCCAATGTCATGGCTGATGCTCTAAGCCGTAAATCCTATTGCAACAATCTCATGTTGCAGCAAGGCCAACCACTTCTCCATGAGGAATTCTGTAAGCTTAATCTTCACATTGCTCCTCACGGATTCCTTTCTACCCTGGTGGCGAAACCTGATCTTAAGGATCAGATTATCGCAGCTCAAAAGCAAGACACAGGAATTTCCTGGATCAAGAGAAACATTAAGAAGGGAGTTGGTGGATGTTTCACTATGGATGATCGTGGTGTTGTTTTCTTTGAGAATCGCTTGGTGGTTCCCAAGAATCAACATCTTCGACAACTGATTCTTAAGGAGGCGCATGAATCTCCTCTCACGATTCATCCCGGTAGTACTAAGATGTATCAGGACCTACGCCAGAGGTTCTGGTGGACTAGGATGAAGAGAGAAATCGCTGAGTTCATTGCTAAATGTGACGTTTGTCGTCGCGTTAAGGCAGAGCATCAAAGGCCTGCTGGCACTCTTCAGCCTTTAGCTATTCCTGAGTGGAAATGGGATAAAGTTGGTATGGACTTCATCATCAGCTTTCCCAGGACCAAGAAAGGGAATAACGCTATCTTCGTAGTCGTTGATCGTCTTTCCAAAGTGGCTCACTTCCTTCCTGTTCGAGAGAGTATCACTGCTAGTCAGCTTGCTGACTTATACATTTCTCGAATAGTGTCACTTCATGGTGTTCCACTAGAGATCAATTCAGACCGTGGCAGTCTTTTCACTTCTCATTTCTGGGAGAGTTTCCAAACTGCCATGGGAACCCATCTTTCCTTCAGTACCGCTTTCCACCCTCAGTTGAGTGGTCAGGTGGAACGGGTCAATCAAATTCTCGAAGACATGCTCAGAGCTTGCATTATCTCATTCGGTATGGATTGGGAGAAATGTCTTCCTTTTGCCTAGTTTGCTTATAACAATAGCTATCAATCCAGCCTCAAGAAAGCTCCTTTTGAAGTTCTCTATGGACGAAGATGTCGAACACCTTTACTGGTCAGAAACCGGTGAAAGACAATTCTTTGGACCGGACATGATCCAGGAGGCAGAAGAGCAAGTTCGCATCATTCGTGGGAATTTGAAAACAGCCCAGTCTCGTCAGAAAAGCCAGTACGATCGTCATCATAAGGATATGACTTATGAAATTGGCGACCAGGCTTACCTTCGGGTTACTCCTTTGAAGGGTACCCATCGTTTCGGTATCAAGGGCAAGTTGGCTCCTCGTTACATTGGTCCCTTTCACATTCTCGCTAAACGAGGAGAGGTTGCCTACCAATTGGAACTACCCCCACATCTTTCTCGAGTTCATGATGTCTTCCACGTCTCTCAACTCAGGCGTTGCTTCTCGGATCCCATCCGCGGAGTGGACCACGAAACGCTTGATCTCCAAGATAACCTCACATACCGAGAGTACCCGGTTCGCATTCTTGATCAAGCCGAGCGTGTTACCCGACGTCAGAACATCAAGTTTCTCAAAGTTCAGTGGTCTCATCATTCCGAGAGAGAAGCTACTTGGGAGCGAGAAGATCGTCTTCGACTGGAGTACCCCGCTTTCTTTCCGTCAACCCCTGAATCTCGGGACGAGATTCTTTCAAGTGGGGGCGAGTTGTCACATCCCTAGTCTGGTATGACCTAGACTAGCTAGTCATTGGTGCATCATGTTTAAATTCCATTTAATATTGAAATGGGGATTTGTGGAACCCTCAGAATCATTTTTGAAAATGACCCAAATAAAAATTTCTCCAAAAGGGTCCAAGAAAATGCTCATGTTGCTCTCTGAAAATATTGGACAGAGATAAAAATCAAACCAATATTTTTAAGAGCTCATAGGTATTTATTTTGGGCATTTGGAATTAATGCATAAATATTTGCATTGGAAATATATTAGTTATATATATTAATATATGTCCAAAAATTATGCCACCTGTTGGGGAGCTCTGGAATAATATAGCTAGCTCCTGCAAAAATTGGCATAAGGTAATAAAATGATTTAATATTTTAATTAAATCAAAACAAATGTCAGAAAAATAGAAAACAGAAATAAACAGGAGAAACTTACCTGCGGCCCAGCTCCTGTGCGGCCTGGCCGGCCCAGCAGCCAGCGCCGGCCCAGCCCACTGGCCTCCTCTGTCGTCTTCGTCCTCGACAGAGGGAGGGGAGCGTGCCCGGCGCAAGAGCGCGCCACCGCGCCACGCCACCAGCCTCCCTGCTTGCCTGGCGCCCTTCTTGTCGCCCTGGACGCCCTGGAACGTCGCCACGCGCCGCCCCAGTCCTCTTCCACTCTCTCTCGCTCTCCCTCCTCCCCTGGACATCTCCCTCTCCCCGCACCCGAAGCACTGCCGCCGCCGCAGCTCACCACCGACGCGCTCCCCGCCGTCCCCTCGCCCCTCCGTAGAATCCACGAGCTCCGCCACGACCCCCTCCACCTCCTCGTCGAGCCACGCACCTCCGGACGGCCTCTATCGTCGCCACCCTCGTCGTCTTCATCGCCGGCTGCCCGAGATCGCCGACGACGCTCCGGTCGCACCAGTGTTTCCCCGAGCCCGCTGACGCCTTCGCTGGATCCACCGTGAGCTTCTTCCCATTTCCCCTCTCTTCTTCCCTTCGTTCCCGCGCCGTAGCCCCGTTCCCCACCATGGCCGAAGCCATCGCCGCCGCAGCTCCTCGCCGTCGTGGCCACAGCCGCCGCAGGCCGCAGCCGAGCTCGCCATTGCACTCAGTGCACTCTAGCGAGTCGCGCGGACCCGCTCGCAGCCTCCCTAGTGCCCCGCAGCCCGTTCCCGATCGAAGCCGAGCTCCGGCCGCCGCCGCGAGCTTTGCTCCGGCGAGCTCCGGCCTCCCCAGCTCCTCCCACCTGCCCCTCCAGATGCGCGAGAGCCCGGGGTACGCCCCGGTGCTCTCCGACGCCGTTCCCGTGGCCGGTATCGCGGACGCCGCCGCGTCCAGAGGTCGCCGCCGATGACCTCGCCGGCCTGACGGGTGGGCCCCGTCGGCCAGGTGATTAGCTTAGTGCTAATCACCGTTAACTAACCCCCCCTGACACTGATAGTGGGCCCCAGCGCCACTAACTTTTAATAAGGATTAAATTAACCCCCTGTTTAACCCCCTGTCACTGACGTGTGGACCCCACACGTCAGGTTTGATCCTAGCCAGCCGCAGTTGACCTGCTGACGTCATGCTTACTCAATGCTGACGCAATAATGATTTCTGGAATTATTTTAATTCAGGAAATTCCAGAAATTGATTTAAACTTCAAAAATTCATATCAATTCAACCGTAGCTCAGATTAAAATAATTTATATATGAAAAATTATCAGAAAAATGCAATCTTTCCATCCGTACTAGTTTCATGCATGACAAACCAACTTATACTTGCTGTATAGGTGAAAACACATTATGGCATATATAAGAGCTTACTTTGGAGATGCATTTGAGCTTATGGTTCAAATGGACTTCAAACCAAATGATTGCTAGTTGCACTAGCTCAAACAGCATCACATCTACATGCCATGTTCATGCATCATATTGTTGCATATGATTGTGTATTGATTGCCGGCACCGTTCCCTCTCGATAGGTCCTGCTCCGGAGTCCGTTCCAGAGTGCCTGTCTATGAAGCAGTGCCTCCCTTGTTGATTTACCAGGCAAGCAAACCCCCTTGTTCATTCCGATATAATCCTACTCTCTCGCTCCTGCTCTCAGTTATTGAATTAGGACAACAACGATTCATCTTCTAGTTTGTGCTGCGGTAGTTGAACCCATTCCTCTGCATGACCTGTCATTGCCACAGTAAATAGTTGAAACCCACTAGCATGTGTAGGAGTTGATTGAAGCCATTGTTGTGTTCCTACCATGCTATGCCTGCTATTGCTTAGAGTTGTGTCAGGTCTGATTCATTGGGAATGAATTGGAGTGTTACGATATGTTCTGGTGCTGAGAGTTAAGTGTGTGAACACGATTTGGTAAAGGTAGCGGTGAGAGGCCATGTAGGAGTACATGGTGGGTTGTCTCACTGGAACCGTCCTTAAGCACTGAGTTCTATGTATGTTGTCCAATGACTCGATACTACCACACATTGGGCTCCGGGCGCTCCAAGCCCTCTCGACTTATTAACCAACTTGATCTCTGTCCAGGAGTCGCAACTAGTTTCTGGTGTTTGTAGGTAGTGTTAGTAGTCTACCAAGCGGCACCCGGCCAGGTGGGCTTGGGACAGACTAGGCACAAGTGGCACGGTGAACCAAGCGTAGATCCATCCAGCGAGGTGGGCTTGGGAACCCTGCACACATCGTTTGGGGCCGTGAGTGAAACCCCGGCCGGATCTCCTTGCGGATGGAACCCGAATAGGCGATAAACCTGGACTAGAGTCTTGTGTGGTTAGTCAGGTCGTGGCCGACACCCTCGCCAGGCTTCCGCTTGAAGGTTGCCGAGATACATGACGTGTACATGGCGGTAAGTGGCGAGAGCGTGTGTGAAGAAGTACACCCCTGCAGGGTTAACACGATCTATTCGAATAGCCGGGTCCGCGGTTATGGACTTCTTGGATGCTTACATGGTACATAGACAACTTGAAGTGGATACCCTAAAATTCTCAAGACAAGTGTGAGTTCTATGGATGGCCTTCTCGTAGGGAGACGGGGATGAATCCATAGTAGTGTATTGTGTGGTGTTTAGTGGACTCGTGTGCACCATATCACCTCAAGAGTTTCTGGTAGTCGTAGAACAGGATAGCCACAGAGTCAAACTGGCTTGCTGCAACTAAACCCCACATTACCCCCTTGATACAAATGCATGTATGATAGGATCTGATGTAAGTCTTGCTGAGTACCCTTGTACTCATGTTGCTTTATTTATGTTTTTGCAGCGGAGACTTCGGTCTTATTAGTGTTCTCGTGGACTTCAACAAGTAGCTTGTACCTCAGCTACGATCTTGATCGGACGTTGTAGATAGTCAGGCTTTCAGCCTTTTTCATTTATAGATGTCTGTACTCAGACATGTAATGCTTCCGTTTGTTGCTTGATTGCTCTGAATGTTGGGTCATGTGACCCCTGTTTGTAATAATGCTATGATGGCTCTTTGAGCCTTATCTATACGAGTTGTTGAGTTATGCTGTGATACCATGTTGTACAGCACATACTTGCATGTTATGCGTACGTGTGATGTGTATTGCTATGTGTGGGATCTGACTATCTAGTTGTTTATCCTTAGTAGTCTCTCTTACCGGGAAATGTCTCCTAGTGCTTCCACTGAGCCCTGGTAGCTTGCTACTGCTCCGGAACACTTAGGCTGGCCGGCATGTGTCCTTCTTCGTTCCTGTGTCTGTCCCTTCGGGGAAATGTCACGCGATGAATACCGGAGTCCTGTTAGCCCGCTACAGCCCGGTTCCCCGGAGTCCTGTTAGCCCAGTGCTACAGCCTAGATTCACTCGCTGATGACCGACACGTTCGATGCTGGGTCATGGATGCCTGTCCCTGTAAGTTAGTGCCACTTTGGGTTTATGACTAGCCATGTCAGCCCGGGCTCTTTATCATATGGATGCTAGCGACACCATCGTATACGTGTGCCAAAAGGCGTAAACGGTCCCGGGCAAAGGTAAGGCGACACCCGTGGGGATACCGTGCGTGAGGCCGCAAAGTGATATGAGGTGCTACATGCTAGATCGATGTGGCATTGAGTCGGGGTCCTGACAGCCACTGAGAAGGCCGGTTTAACCAAAAGAGCAGAAAATGCTGAAGCGGCCCTTAAACCGGTGGTAGATGAACTGACGGTCGTACAGCGGCAAATACACTCCATGACTGCTGCAATCTTTGGTAAACTCCTTGTAACTTCTGTGATAAATTTGAATCTGCTGTATCGTAAGTCCGGTTTGAGACCATTCCAATCGTTTTGTAGGTACACGTATTGGGCACTTAGGAAATGATGTGAGGAAGAAACTGAAAGCTGCCTACACCTTGGTAGAACAATTGTACACTGGAGCCCAACGGATCATCAGCACAGCTTCTCACAACAACCCGACGCCCTCCTTAATCCAGGACACTCTTAGCAAGTTGTCAATGCTTCCAGCCCGGATTGAGGAGCTGAAAAAATCCGCTGCCCGAACCGGAGCCATCAATGCCTTAATCCGGGCAAAGGCATGGGTGCCCGACTTTGATCTTGTGGAAGCAGCTCAAGGCTATCCCAGTCTGAAAGAAGACGGCTCTGAGTTCAACGAAGAAGATTTAAGGGCTATAAACCGTGCAGTGCGCTCTCTGGCTTGCCAGCTAGCTGAAGAGGCAGATTTGACGCATTATCAAGCGCAATACAATAATCAAAACAAGCGAGTGCCTGCCCCAACTGTTGAAGCGGAGAATCTGATTCCTCCAATCCGTAAGCACACTTACGCCCCTCATATTGAACCGTCTTCCCTGATCCATGAAGAAGCTGTTTTCCAAGCTTTAATGGGAATCGACTGGACCACTGTTGATTTCCAGCCAACGGGTAGAGACGAGGAAGCTGAAGCGGCGGAGGACGAGGAGCAAGCTTGAACCGGAAGCCGGTGTGAAATGCTATTTGAAAAATCCTTCTACAAAAACAATGATTTTGTTTGGGCACCATGCTGCCTTGTAATAGGATAGTTAAAACTTCTGCCTGGGATATGCCTTCATGCATAAGTACTAAAGCTTTAGCTTGAAAAACTTTAATTCATATTTCCTGCAATCAGAAAAAATTTGAACTTCGGTAGCGGTTATACCGCAGCCGGATTATGATCTTGATATGTGTATCAGAAATATAACAAACACATGATACATAAATACCTTCCATGTTTGGGTATAAAGCTGGCTTATCCAAGCCTGAAGCGGTGGTTTTATAAACCATTACCGTCAAAAAGGGAGAAAGTAGCCCCCGTACAAACCGTGCTGACTTAATACAAGCCCCCTGGTTATTCCATGATGTTAACAGGGAAAAGATAAACTGGGAGACTCCTCCGGATTAGAAGGGGGATCAAAAATCATTGGCTGAACCGGAAAAAATATGCTTGTCGACATAAAGAAATCCAACAAAAGCAAAAACGAACAAACCATGAAAACAAGATGGAAACGGAAGTAATGATAAAAACCATTCGCAAAAATATGCTATATTAAGCTGTTCAGATGGCATTACCATGGTCGGACAGGATCAAGGCCCCCAATAGGGGTGAAAATGATTCAAGTCAGCCAGGTCCCCAAATGACTCGTGGCATATATGCCAAATCAAGAGGCGTAGCAATGGCTCGGGCCCGACCATGCTCCCAAGTGATTTTGTGGCCTTAGGCCGACCAAGAGGCATTACTGGTTCAAACTTGACCCAGTCCCCAAATGATCTGGTGGTTGTCGCCTATCAAAGGGTGTTCGTTGGTTCGACGCAACCAAAGCCCCCAGTGATATAAAAACAAATGTCAAAGGGTAAACCGGAGGCCGCTTTAGACAGAACCACTCCGTGTAACCTCGCATGATGAGAAAGACAGAGACCTCGTTTCGGCTGAGGCTCCGGTTTGATATATTAAAGATAATATATACATTGTCATGATATGTACACAAATAGAGCCAATGGCTCAAGTATAGTAAGGCCGAAGATGAGCTATATTCCACGGTCTGTTGGTCTCTTCTTCTGATGTACGTGAGTCTTGATGCTCTCGAATGTCAATCAGATAATACGACCCGTTGTGCAGATTCTTGCTGACTACGAAAGGTCCCTCCCAGGGTGGGGATAACTTGTGCATATCCGTTTGATCTTGGATGAATCGAAGCACCAAATCCCCTTCTTGAAAAGTTCTGGTTCTAACCCGGCGACTGTGATAGCGACGAAGATCTTGCTGGTAAATCGCCGAACGGGCAGCCGCTATATCACGCTCTTCGTCCAATAGGTCCAAAGCATCTTGTCGTGCTGTCTCATTGTCTGCCTCAACATAAGCTGCCACACGAGGCGAATCGTGCCGGATGTCACTAGGGAGAACTGCCTCTTCTCCATAGACCATGAAAAACGGCGTGTATCCTGTGGACCGGTTTGGCGTAGTATTGATACTCCATAATACAGATGGCAGTTCTTCAACCCAACATCCTGGTGTTCTTTGCAATGGGACCAAAAGTCGGGGTTTGATGCCTCGCAAGATTTCCTGATTAGCTCGCTCTGCCTGTCCATTGGACTGGCGGTGTGCTACTGACGACACATCAAGCTGGATGTGCTCACATTCACAGAACTCCTTCATAGCACCCTTGGATAAATTGGTACCATTATCAGTAATGATACTGTGCGGAAAACCAAACCGGAAAATCACCTTCTTGATGAACTGTACCGCTGTTGCTGCATCACACTTGCTGACAGGCTCCGCTTCAACCCACTTGGTAAATTTATGAACTGCCACCAAAAGGTGAGTTTTCTTATCCTTGGATCTTTTAAAAGGTCCAACCATGTCTAACCCCCAAGTTGCAAACGGCCATGTTATTGGGATCATCCTCAACTCCTGAGCCGGCACATGAGCATGCCTTGAAAATTTCTGACATCCATCACACCGTTTAACCAAGTCCTCCGCGTCAGCATGAGCTGTCAACCAGTAGAACCCATGACGAAATGCCTTTGCAACCAGAGACTTTGAACCGGCATGGTGCCCACAATCCCCTTCATGGATTTCTCTTAAGATTTCACAGCCTTCTTGAGCAGAGACACAACGTTGAAACGCCCCTGATACACTGCAATGATGTAATTCACCATTGACAATCGTCATAGACTTGGATCGCCGGACTATCTGCTTGGCCAGAATCTCATCCTCTGGCAACTCCCCCCTTGTCATGTACGCAAGATAAGGAACTGTCCAATCCGGAATAACACGCAGGGCTGCCACCAATTGGGACTCCGGATCAGGAATGGCCAAATCCGCTTCACCTGGGAGCTTGACTGACGGATTGTGCAACACATCCAAAAAGACGTTAGGCGGAACCGGTTTACGCTGAGAGCCCAACCGGCTTAAAGCATCCGCCGCTTCATTCTTCCGACGGTCCACATGATCCACTTGATAACCCTTGAAACAACCTGCAATATTATCCACTTCCCGACGATATGCAGCCATGAGCGGGTCTTTAGAATCCCAAGTGCCAGACACCTGTTGAGCCACTAGGTCCGAGTCACCAAAACACTTTACCCGGCTTAAATTCATCTCTTTAGCCATCCGCAGACCATGGAGCAAGGCTTCATACTCAGCTGCATTATTAGTACAAGGGAACATTAAGCGGAGAACATAACAAAACTTATCACCTCGCGGGGAAGTTAATACGACTCCAGCCCCCGAGCCTTCCAATTGCCTGGATCCGTCAAAATGAATAGTCCAATATGTGTGATCCGGCTTCTCCTCTGGTGCCTGTAATTCCATCCAATCATTGATGAAATCAACAAGTGCTTGAGACTTCACAGCCGTCCGAGGCACGTACTTCAGACCATGCGGCCCTAGCTCTATAGCCCACTTGGCAATCCGGCCAGTCGCCTCCCGATTCTGTATAATATCACCCAAGGGAGCTGAACTGACCACTGTGATGGGGTGCCCTTGAAAATACTGCTTCAATTTCTGACTGGCCATAAAAACACCATAGACCAGCTTCTGCCAATGCGGATACCTTTGCTTGGACTCAATCAGCACCTCACTGATATAATAAACCGGCCGCTGAACCGGATATTCCTTGCCTGCCTCTTTGCGCTCCACCACAATAGCCACACTAACTGCCCGAGCATTAGCCGCTACGTATAATAATAGTGGCTCCTTGTCGACCGGAGCTGCAAGAACAGGCGGATTGGCTAACTGCCGCTTCAAATCCTCAAATGCCTCATCAGCAGCTGTACTCCAGACAAAATTGTCTGTCTTCCTCAGTAGTTGGTACAAAGGGATAGCCTTCTCCCCGAGGCGGCTGATAAACCGGCTCAGCGCAGCGATTCGGCCCGCCAAACGCTGAACATCGTTGATACACTCCGGTTTAGCTAGAGATGTAATAGCCATAATCTTCTCCGGATTAGCCTCAATTCCTCTGTTAGACACCAAGAAACCCAGTAACTTGCCTGCTGGAACACCGAAAACACACTTGGCCGGATTAAGCATCATCTTGTAAGCTCGCAAGTTGTCAAAGGTCTCCTTCAAATCATCCACCAGTGTCTCCTTCTGCCTTGATTTTACTACAATATCATCTACATATGCGTGCACATTGCGGCCGATCTGCTCATGCAGGCAATTCTGTACACACCGTTGATAGGTGGCTTGGGCACTCTTGAGCCCGAAGGGCATAGATACATAACAGAAGGCTCCAAAGGGAGTGATGAATGCTGTTTTCTCCTGGTCCTTAACCGCCATCTTGATCTGATGATATCCAGAGTATGCATCCAAAAAACTCAAACGCTCACAACCCGCCGTGGCATCAATGATCTGATCAATACGGGGGAGGGCAAAAGGGTCTGCCTGACAGGCTTTGTTAAGATGTGTATAATCCACACACATATGCCAAGTGCCGTTTTTCTTAAGAACCAGCACCGGATTAGCAAGCCACTTTGGATGGAACACCTCAATAATAAAACCAGCTGCTAAAAGCCTGGCCACTTCCTCTCCAATGGCTTTGCGTCTTTCTTCGTTAAACCGGCGGAGGAACTGTTTCACCGGTTTATACTTAGGATCCACATTAAGAGTGTGCTCAGCGAGTTCCCTCGGTACACCTGGCATGTCAGACGGCTTCCATGCAAAAATGTCCCGATTCTCACGGATGAACTCGATGAGCGCGCTTTCCTATTTGGGATCCAGGTTGGAACTGATAGTGAACTGCTTGGATGAATCGCCGGGCACGAAGTCAACAAGCTTGGTCTCAGCTGCCGATTTGAACTTCAGATCTGAATCATGCTCTGTAGTTGGATTCTTTAAAGGGGTCATATCTGCCGGATCGACATTATCCTTATAATACTTCAACTCTTCCGTGGCACAGACCGACTCTGCGTAAGCCGCATCACCCTCTTCACATTCCAAAGCGATCCTACGGTTCCCGTGAACCGTTATCATCCCCTTGTAACCCGGCATCTTGAGCTGTAAGTAGATATAACAAGGCCGCGCCATGAATTTGGCATAAGTCGGTCGCCCAAACAAGGCGTGATACGGGCTTTGGATCTTCACCACTTCGAAGCTCAATTTTTCCGACCGGGAGTCGTGCTCGTCTCCAAAAGTCACATCTAGAGCTATTTTACCAACAGGATATGCAGATTTGCCTGGCACAACACCATGGAATACCGTATTTGATGGTCTGAGATCCTTGTCAGTTAGTCCCATGCGCCTGAATGTCTCATAATATAGTATGTTAATACTGCTTCCTCCATCCATGAGTACCTTGGTGAATTTATAACCCCCCACCTGAGGGTCCACCACTAATGCTAACTGACCCGGATTATCAACCCGGGGCGGGTGATCTTCTCTGCTCCATACGATGGGCTGCTCTGACCAGCGTAAGTAACGCGGTAAGGCCGGTTCAACAGAATTCACCGCTCGTTGGTGGAGTTTTCGGTCATGCTTATCCAAGCCCGTTGTGAAGACATGGTATTGCCCATTGCTCAACTGCTTCGGCTGGCTCTGATAGCCCGACTGCTGCTGCTGCTGCTGGCTCTGATAGCCTGACTGCTCCTGCTGCTGCTGGCTGTTCTGATTATTCTGGTAGTTGTGACCGCCCTGATTACGTCCTGAACCGGAAACCCCATCGTGATCCGGCCCGCTGAAACCGGATCCTGAACCGCCACCTGATCCGTGATTATACTGGAAAGCATTAGAGTTCTTGAACTCCTGCATGATGTAGCAATCTTTCCAAAGATGGCTAGCCGGTGCCTCCTTCGTCCCGTGCTTTGGGCAAGGCTGATTCAACAAATAGTTCAAACGGCTTGCACTAGGATTGGGAGCCCCGTTATGATTTGCCGCTTTACCTCTGCGCCGCTGCCCCCTGTCCTGTGCGTTAGTGTTAGCCACAAAGTCCACGCTCCCGTCCGCCTTGCGCTTGCCTCCATTTCCATGACCCACTAGTTTATTCTGCTGCTGTTTGGAGCTGCTATCCTTCTTTCCCTTCCCTGCTTCATTATCATTAAGCTCGGGATCCTTGGTACTGTCCGAATTGGCATACTTCACTAGGGCAGCCATGAGGGTTCCCATGTCATTACACAGTCGCTTCATGCGTCCCAGTTTCAATTTTAGAGGCTCAAATCGGCAGTTGCCTTCCAGAGTTAAGACCGCAGAGTCAGCATTAATCCTGTCAGACGAGTGCAAAATTTCCGAAACGCGATGCACCCAATGGGTCGTTGATTCTCCTTCTTCCTGGACACAAGCCGCCAGGTCTACTATGGACTTGGGCTGCTTACATGTATCCTTGAAATTCTGTATAAACCGGCTCCGCAACTGGGCCCAAGAGCTGATAGAATTGGGCGGTAGGCTCTTTAACCAAGTACGAACCGTGCCTTCGAGCATCATGGTGAAATATTTGGCACATGCAGCCTCATCCACATCCAGCATTTCCATGGCCATCTCATAACTCTCTATCCACGCTTCAGGGGGTAAATCAGCGGTATAATTCGGCACCTTGCGTGGGCCCTTGAAATCCTTAGGCAGGCGCACACTACGCAAAGCAGGGATCAAGCAAGGCACTCCCAGAGCGGATGTGATTCCTGGTCCAGCAAAGGTGGCAGAACGAACCGGTGTAAGTTGGCCCACATTATCCTGTGCTGCTAACTCGGCCTCCCTTTGTGCCCGGGCCCGGTTCACCGCATCCCGAGCATCGACAACACCACCTGCCGGGTCATCACCACGGGCCGCTTCACGGCCGTGCGCATTGCTTGATATGGCCGGTTCATCTATGCGCCTGTTGTAACTCCGGCTCGGACGGGGCGTAGAATGAATCCGATCACGGCTTTATGAGTATGCCTCCTGCTGCATTAGCGCGGTCTGGAGAAGCTCCTTAACCCGACGCGTTTCTACTTCTTGCGGAGAATCCCCTTCGACCGGGATGGCCTCTAACCGTGCTGCGGCCGCAACAAGGTTGTCCATAGGATTCGAATAATGACCCGGGGGCGTCTGCACCGGTGGAGGCATCGCAATATTTTGTTGAGGGGGCTCCATCAGGCGAGGTTGGACCGTCGCTCCTGGCCGTGGCGCCTCAATCCGGTTTGTCTCCTGGTACCGCGGTGGATTACTGGGTCCAGCTCCCGGAGTGTGAAAGAGATTTCGGGGGTCAAACCCTAACGGCAGGCGTGATCTGTGCTTTCGCTTTAAAACCTCCTGTGATGCATTCTGGTCAAGCATGAGTTTATAGGCCTGTGCGTCCAAAGCGGCCCGCTCTGCGGCCATCCGGTCTTTTTCTGCTGCCAGATCCGCTTTGGCTTGCACGATCTGCTCTCTCACCTTCGCGATTTCTGCATTATGAGCATCTTGATCCGCCGGGTCATCCTCTGCCATAAGCGCGGCCAGTGCGTCAAACAGATCAGATAGAACTTGAACCGGCGGGCGCACAAGGCCTCCTGCCCCTGCTGCCGCTGCCGCCGCGGATCCGGAGAGCATTGCTGCGGCAGTCGAAGAATAATTCGCCGCCTGGGTGCCAGCCATGAATATTCCAACCCGGTTGATCTGGCCTGGGGGGTCCGGAATACTGTCGCCATCAGAACAACCCCTAACTTGATCGTCTTGCATCCGGTATAGCGACTCGGTCTCTCCGGTCGAGGACTCGTCGCCAGAATAGACGACGGTCTCGCTATCGTGCTCTGATTCGTCCTCGCGCTCTCCTCCGTAGATGACTCCAACGAAGGCACGCTTCATGGCCGGTTTAACCTGAGTAAAGCTCGCACGCTGAGCCGTCTCGACGGGGTCGGTGTAGATGTCCGGCTCAGGCCCAGGCTCACCGATCTTGCCAATGAAGACGTGTACGCTGCCAAAGGGGACCCGGTAACCATACTCAATTGAATTGGCCTCAGGATCCCATCCTGCATCATCGATGTAGATCCTGCCCCGACGACTCTTGGTCATCCGGCCCACAACATAGCCTTCGAGTCCTTTGAGCTTGCCCTCCAAGATCGTCAAACCGTCATGCGATAGCCCCACGGTGGGCGCCAACTGTCGTGGATTTGTCACGGCAGATGTCCTAGCGAAAGGACTTAGTCGTGGAGCCATCGCTACGAGTTTACTTGAAGGGGTTAAAGCGGACACAAAGACACGTGGGGTTTATACTAGTTCGGCCCCTTCGAGGAAGGTAAAAGCCTACGTCTAGTTGTGATGGAATTGATGTGGTCTCGATGGCTAGGGAGCAAACAAGCTTCGCCTAGGCCCGAGTTGTGGTTGTCTCTCCTGAACCGCCGCCGGGCCGTCCCCTTTATATACACGGGTGACGCCCGTCGGTCCATAGAGTCCCAGCCGGTTCATATTCGTATCCCGGTCAGTATCTCTCTATTCCTAACCTACAATACAAGTTATACATCAGGTCGGTTTTACAGCTACAGATTCTAAACCGACTATAGGCCTTGGGCCTTCACCTGCTTATACCACTATGACGTTAACCCGGCCCAAGTAGGCCGGTTTACACCCAGTGGTAATATCCCCAACAGTTACACTCCAATATCTGTATGCATTGCAGGGTTTATTGCACCCACCAGGATTTCCAGTCCCATGGATGTTCGGTCCATACAATTTGTCACGACCTTTGGACTATCTTGCTTGTGGGAGTAGGCGGGGGCCCTGCATGCCACGCATAGTTGGACGATCAATCTTCTGTTTAGTACTTCAACATTGTCATTTCCTGGTAAGGATTCACTCGTGTCCCATCAAGTAAATTATATTGATTTACTGTCTAAATCTTATTGATTTAATGTCAAATTTTTTTCTTTTTCTGCAATTTTACGATGCAGGTTTTGCCATGTGACATTCATCACAGAATAAACCATTTGGTTTCCTCTACGATGGATATTTTTCCAGGTTTCACTTCTTATGTCGTGTTAGTAACGAAGGCACTGTCCATCACTTATATTACTGGAAAAAATGGATCATTTTGTTGTCTGATTACAAGCTGAATCCCTATGATGAACTACAGTTTGGTTTAACAAACACGCCACAATTAGTCCTTCTCGCGTTTTAAAAATATGAAGAAAAAACTGGATCACGGTCACAGAGTCTAGTCAAGTTAGAAAGTTGATCATAGCAGACCAGACACGATCGCCGCTGTCTCGCACATCGGTACCACCTTCAGCAATGGATCGAGCACCGGCAGTTGCTCTAGCACTGACAGCGGCAACAACTCAGTTTGATCCAGCTAAAGATTTTTCACCGACCACGTCAGCGGATCAGGCTGATCTACTGGAGGATCGGGCATCGACACCGGCACCTGCTCGGACACCGTCACCAGCTCTACAAGCAGCACCATCTCCGGTAACAGCGGCGACACTACCAGTCGCACCGGCACGGGCACCAGCAACGGCTTCAACAACTGCACCAACACTTGCACTTGCATCTGCTACGGCTGTGCAGCGGCAACGGAACCAGCAGTTGCACCGGCAACAGACTTGGCTGCAGTTCACACTTCATATACCAAAGTCCTTACAAAAACTGACATGTCCACCTTCTTAGTAAGCAGTGGCCGCCCAAGTGCTTCGTTCTTTTTTTTCCATGTTGTTTCAAATGATTCACTATGTTGATCTAACTGTTTGTGTATGTTTTCTTTTTTGCAAACAGAGAATTCCTAGAGCAACGAGGGAGTCGTTCAACAATCCTGGCGACCGTGGCCAAGTTTCTCTTACCATGCGCAGCCTTGGTGTGAATGAACTTGCTCAATATACCATAAGTACAAAGGGTGGTCGCATGATGATTGATGCTAAAGTATGGTCAAGGTTCAAATCTAAATCATATCTTGCGGTAGGGGATGTTGTCAAAATCGAACTTTCTCGGCATGGAGAACTTGGCCAAATCAACATTGAAATTCTTCAGTAGGAGCACGCAAGTGCCGAACTGATCTATCCTCCAAGAGATTTTTATGTAATAATCTGGCATGGTGAAACAAGTGTCCTGTGTGTCCGAGAGATTTTTATAATTATATATGTGATATATATCCCCCTTGATTTTGCTTATGTATAAAGTTGTGATATAAAAGATTTTTATATTTCTTTACAGAGGGAGTATCTCTCTGTCAAAAATATATTTATGTGTAACTAGTTACTCCTGTCTTTCTACTTCCTTTCGCTGATATGTGGGGCATCCAGCAACAGGGTCCACATGCCATATGCACCAAATTAGAGTGCACAACTGCATGGTAGACACACCCCAGTCATAGCGCCGCAGTAATGCCCAATGAGTCGTCAAATCACAAAAAACCCCACCTTTCCAGCTTTAGTAGTAAGCTGGACGGACGAAGCGACAATATTTCACTAGGCCTGAATCCCCTTCTCCCTCGTCTACATGTTCAGAGAAACCCCCCTCTCGACGATAGCATAGGGTTTTCTCATGGAGAACCAGGTACGAATTCTTCATCCATCCCCGATAAATCCAAGTCCCTTGGTCATGGGTAATCCTAGGATGGCAGCTGCCGCCATTGATGCATTTTCTTCCTACTGAATCTAGTGTGTTTCGTTTGCAGTGCCCAAAGTGCAAGGACCCTACAGGTTTCTGCGCCCTCGGCGAGACGCCACACTTGTTCCTTCTCATCCTAACACATGATTTTAAAATGCGCACAGTAAGTTCCTAGAATCCTCTTTTCTATTCGGGAGGGTGGGGTTTTTTGAACATGCTGTCAACTAATTTGGAAATTTGGATTGCTATATTTGGATGAAAGGTACTAGTACCATGGTCAACACTGACGTGAAGGAGGAAATTATTTCTAGATTTGGATAGGGAATACATTGTGTTCTCATATTATTTTTCCTCCAGTGCATTACTTGCTCTGCCAGAACACATGTACTGAAGATGCTCGGCCTTGCCATAACTGAATACACCATTTTAATGGTCATAGTGAAGACAAGCCATGGATATAAGTTCCGAGTTGGGTTCATGAACGAAGAAGATCACTGCTTTTTTATGGCCAAACTTGGATAAACATTCTAAAGTGTTACGGACTGAAAGTTGGCACACAAATGTTGATGGAAATAGCAGAACCTGGTCTCATATTCACTGGGATCTTCCACCCCGACGTTGTTCCAATTGTTCATCCATGTTAGTTTTGTATCTGGTTCTTGGTTGTTGCCTCGATTACTTCTTAATCCACCTATTCTATCTAACTAATCACAATTTAACTTTAGAAGTACCAACGAATCTCTCACGAAGATGCTACTTCTAACTAATATTTTCTTATAATTGGTGGCACATGTAGGTTTTTTCAGAGTTAAGTAAGCAACTCGTTTGTTATTCTAGAAGAACTCGGCTGTTATGGATGGCACTAAAGTTGACTGGGATGACTGTAACGCCCTCGATGCGGCTATATCTCCCACGTGTTGAAGCATGACTTAGAGGCATAACCGCATTGAAAGCATTGTCGCAAGTGAGGTAATCTTCACACAACCCATGTAATACATAAGGGAAGGAGATACATAGTTGGCTTACAATCGCCACTTCACACAATTACATGAAAAAAGCATTACATCATCCCGATACACTCAGGGTCTGACTACGGAACCAAAATAAAAGAATACTACCCCAAATGCTACACAGATCCCCGATCGACCCCAATTGGGCTCCACTACTGACCAACTGGAAAGCGGAACAACATAAAGAACGAGATCTTCATCGAGCTCCTCCTTGAGCTTGGTTGCGTCACCTGCTCGGTAACATCGGCACCTGCAAACTGGTTTTGGAAGTATCTGTGAGTCACGGGGACTTAGCAATCTCACACCCTCACGATCAAGACTATTTAAGCTTATAGGAAGGGTAAAGGTATGTGAGGTGGAGCTGCAGCAAGCGACTAGCATATATGGTGGCTCGCAAACGCAAATGAGAGCGAGAAGTGAAGGCAAAAGCACGGTCGAACAACTATGATCAAGAAGTGATCCTAGAACAACCTACGTCAAGCATAACTCCAACACCATGTTCACTTCCCAGACTCCACCGAGAAGAGACCATCACGGTTACACACGCGGTTGATGTATTTTAATTAAGATCAACTTCAGGTTTTCTACAACCAGAAATTAACAAATTCCCATCTTCCCATAACCGCGGGCACGACTTTCGAAAGTTCAAACCCTGCAGGGGTGTCCCAACTTAGCCCATCACAAGCTCTCACAGTCAACGAAGGATATTCCTTCTCCCAAGATAATCAGATCAGACTCGACATCCCGGTTACAAGACATCCTCGACAATGGTAAAACAAGTCCAGCAAAGCCGCCCGAATGTGCCGACAAATCCCGATAGGAGCTGCACATATCTCATTCTCACGGCACACTCAGATGAGACTAGATACGAGTAAAACCAACCCTCAAGTTTCCCTGAGGTGGCCCCGCAGGCAGATCAGTTCGGACCAACACTTAGAGAAGCACTCGCCCCGGGGGGGAGGGGGTTAAATTAAAGATGACCCTTGAGCCGGCCGACTCAAGGGAAAGAAAAGGCTAGGTGGCGAATGGTAAAACCAATGTTGGGCCATGCTGGAGGAGTTTTATTCAAGGCGAACTGTCAAGGGGTTCCCATTATAACCCAACCGTGTAAGGAACGCAAAATCCGGGAACATACCACCGATATGACAGAAACTAGGGCGGCAAGAGTGGAACAAAACACCAGGCATAAGGCCGATCCTTCCACCCTTTACCAAGTATATAGATGCATTAATTAAATAAGAGATATTGTGATATCCCAACAAAATAACCATGTTCCAAACATGGAACAAGCTCCAATCTTCACCTACAACTATCAACACTATAAGAGGGGCTGAGCAAAGTGGTAACATAGCCAAACAACGGTTTGCTAGGACAAGGTGGGTTAGAGGCTTGGTTTAACAATATGGGAGGCATGATATAGCAAGTGGTAGGTATCGCAACATAGGCATAGCAAAAGAGCGAGCATCTAGCAAGCAAAGATAGAAGTGATTTCGAGGGTATGGTCATCTTGCCTGAGATCCCGCAAGGAGGAGGAATGCGTCCATGAAGAAGACAAACAGACGTAGTCAAACGGGTTCTCACAAACGCGACCTAATCGGAACCAACCCGAAGAAGCAACACCGGAAAGAAGCACACAACATAGTAAACAACCAACACACGAACATGGTATGATATGCGGAATGCGGTATGTGATGCATATGCATGATTTGGAAAGGAAAGATTGAACCTGGCCTCAACATGGAAAACCAAGAGTGCCACTGGAAAGGTGAGGTGATTTCGGTCGGAATCGATATAAAGATCACCGGAATCGGATGCACGGATTGGAAATGGCAAGCAAAGCAAATATGGCACCGGTCTGTGATAATTAGCAAGTAGCCATCTAAATGCAACAAGATTAATATGCTACAGCACTCAAACATAGCAACAAAATACATGGCAGGGATCCACTCATGATGCTTGACAAAAGATGAACAATGAGCTACGGCTAATTCACTCATTAGTAAGCTCAAACAAGCATGGCAAAAGTGCAAATGATTACTGGTTTCAGACTTAGTGAAATAACACAAGTATGGAATTTATCATTAGGAAGCACACTTTAGAGCATGAAAACTACATGCTACAAGAACATATCATGGTAAAGAAAGGCATGTCATGAAGCTACTCTGAGCATATAACAAAAGTCCCTTAGTGACCTTGAGCCAAAAGGGATCAGAAAATACAATTGCAAGCATGTGAACATGGCAAAAACATAACCAGATTCAGACTTAGCAGAAAACTGGAGCATGGCAAAACAGATAACGAGTATGCATGTTTACGAGCTCGATGCACTCACTACAGAGCAAGGCATGACAAACTAAGCATACACCCATCAATAAGACATGAAATAGAAGCTAGACATGGCAAGAACAACATCATATCATGCACGGATCAATAGCAACATCCTCGGCAAAATCGCTAAATATGTCAACAATCTGCCAGGATCATTTTATAGAAAAAGTAGAGCTCGATTGACTTAAGCTAGGGTGCTCCATAAATGCAAAAAAAGACATGGATTGAAAGAGCACCACAATATTAACAAAACATCCTTACTGATCATCCTCAAAAGAGGCACGGATCACTAGGGAACAACATGAACATATGGCAGAACAACAAAATCAGGACAAGGACTTAGTGAAATTCAAATTCCCTGAAATCAGCATCATCGAGTAAGCTACTTTGCATGCTTGTGCTAGTCACCACAAAGATCACAAAAATACATGGCAAGCACCTCTGTAAAGATAACATGGCATTCTACAAAACACATGTAGAGCTCAGGATCATAGCATGCACGCATTAATCATGGAAAAAATGACAAAAGGCCATATGCTGAAACAGATCTGACATATTCCTAACATAGCCCTCTTCCAACAGCATTTCGGGCATCAAGATGAGCTCAAATGAAAGTGAGTCAATGATATGAAATGATGTACTCTTCGAGGCGAACAATTTGATATGCTACACGCACGAATCGGAGCTACGGATACAGAGTTATGAGCTGACGAAGTATGCAAAATAATTAGGGTTAGGAGGGAAAAAGTCAACCGAGACGATCCAGATCCAGATCAGGATCTCGCCGGAAACACTGTAGCAGCTCGCACTCCGAGGTTCGTCGGAGACGAAGAACTCGCCGGGGATGGGCGTGGCGGCCGGATCCGGGCGGTGAGGCCACCGGAGCGGCGCGGGAGGAGGACGGCGGAGGTGGCCGTGGCTCGGGCGGCGCTTGCCGAGAAAGGACGGACGCGCGGCCTCCGACGAGGTCGCCCCGGCGAGGCGGTGGGGGCGCGGATGCAGGCGTGGTGCGGCGAAGTCCGGCGAAGAGAGCGAGAGGCGCGGCCGCGGGTCCGGCAACCGGACGCGGAGATGAAGCTGGACGCGGGGCGCGGGCTCTCACGGGAATCTGCGACGGTGGCGGCCGGGCTAGGTAGGCCGGATCTGGGCCTGCAGGGCCTGGCACGGTCAGAGGGAGTCGGCGGGCCCGGTGGCGCGCCGTGAGTGGTTTGGGGCGGCGGTGCGGGTGATGTGGCGTGCTCCGATTGGTGGAGGTGAAGTGGCCGGCGGCGGTGGACGCGTCCGGTGCGGCGTGGACATGTCCGGTGGCGCGAGGTGGAAGACGCTCGGGTTAGACTGTGCGGAAATTTCACACGAGAGCACATATATATAGGTAGAGGGAGCTAGGAGAGTCCAAAAGAGGTCCGGTTTTCGGCCACGCGATCGTGATCGAACGCTCTAGATGATGGAACAAGTTTAGGTGGGTTTTGGGCCACTTTGGAGAGGTGTTGGGCTGCAACACACACGAGGCCTTTGCGGTTCCTCGGTTAACCGTTGGAGTATCAAATGAAGTCCAAATGGCACGAAACTTGACAGGCGGTCTACCGGTAGTATACCAAGGCCGCATGAAAAGTCCCGGTCCAATCCGAAAATGTTTAACACCCGCACACGAAAAGAGGTAGAAAGGGACATCGGGTGACATAGAAGCGCCGAATTGCAAAACGGACAACGGGGAAAATGCTCGGATGCATGAGACAAACATGTATGCAAATGCGATGGACATGATGACATGATATGAGATGCATGACACGCAATGAATGACAAGGTAATAACAACGAATAACTGGAAGACACATGGCACATCGGTCTCGGGCGTTACAACAATCCACCACTATGAGAGGATCTCGTCCCGAGATCTATAATGGCACCGGAGGGACAACGGAAGAGAAAGTGGAGAGGTAAACTAAGTTGCTTCTTTGACAAACAAGTGAAACAAAAGAACCTTGCAAGGTTGAGCAAATTGAAAGAAAGAAAGCAACGAGAATGAGCGAAGTTGAAAGCACTCCGTTAGGAGAAGGAACAAGGAAGAACAAATTCGAACAGCACTCCGGTTGGAAAGATATGCAGGGCTTGATAAAATGAATGAACTTGAGCAGCGGGCACACACTCCGGTTAAATGGATAAGCATGAAAAGAACATGATCTTGACAAGAACAAGAAGAAGGGTAGAAGAGAGAAACATCACAATGCCTCCGGAACAAAAGAATAGGGGATAGATAATTGAAATAGGAGAAATGAGGAGAAAATGCCAACTTCTGCCAAAAAAGCTTGAGAAGGCATCCTTAGGAGAAGGGTCGAACGGAGTTGTTGGAACACCAACAACGAAAAGAGTAAGCTTGTTGTGGGCTTGTGGAAAACATCTCAAAACTGGATTGAAATTCTACCACTGACGGAAACGATAGATTGGATTGATATACACAAAGAGACTAGACTATTTCGCCGGGAGGATAAATGAAGAACTTGGGTGCTTATAATCACCAGAAATAGCAACAATCCTTATGGAAGGCTTTAGGTGAAATATAACCCAATATAACTCCAATGAAGAGGTTTATGGATTTAGAATACCCCATTCTTAACAACCTGTGAATCATGAAACATGAACTCAACTTATCAAGAATGACATAATACCATCTCGAGAAGATAAGAGAGAACAAATGCACTCTGGATTGCTAGAAGAAGAATGCTTGAGCTCCTTAGAAAAGAATCTCAATGACAACTTCAAGAAGGAAATAAATCCTTGATGAACCATCATGTAGAACCTTCATGAAGACTCCTGTAACAAAAGGATAACGAAAAAGAAAGAGAAGTTGAAAACACAAGGTGAAACCTTGTAATGATTTAGATGAATCTCCGTGGTGATATAATTGAGAGAGCTTGGAACTCCGGGAAAGAAAAAATGAAACAATTGAAAACCGAGAGCTTGATGAGCCTCCGGAATAAGGTATTGAATTTACTCGATGAAACAAGAATAAGAATTATATTATGCTTATCCTTCACCAATTTAAATTGATGACAAACAACGGATTTGGCATACTACTTATTCTAATAGAAAGGATTAAAGAGAGGTATAGCTTAAACTTGAGAAGGTCTTCAATGAACCACCGGTAGGGTTGAAACAACGAATAATTAATATGATAATGAAGGGAAAGAAGTCTTGAATGAACCACCGTAAGAATTGAGAGCGGTTGAAGAAAAAGGTAAAGAAACACCGGGAAGAATTAAAGAACGAATGAAGATACTAGAGGGAATTTGATACCTGGAAACGAATAGATCATGAACTGATTAGAGAATATTTGAATGATGCACCGGTAAGATTTGGATAACGAGAGCTGAAAGCTGGAATGAATAATCCTGAATTGATGACCTCCGGAGAATCAAACTGAAAAGACTCCTGAATTGCGCCGGAAGGATGAAAAGAATAGTCACAAAGAAAACACTTATGAGAGGAAGACATCAAGCTAGAACCACAAACCTTGAAAAGAATGGAGCAATATTTAAGAGAAACTCTTCTTCGGTCTTTTAAATCTGAGAATGACGATGAGAAACACCACCAAATTGTTGAGATACAGCGGGATGAAAATTAGAAAGGTTGAACCAACAATAAAAAGAAAAGAGAGATCTTGGAGAAAAGCATTTGACTGATGGAAAATTCATATTAACGTCAAACTTCAAAAGAATTTAGGATAGCTCCGGGAAAATTAGAAGAGTCAGGTAAGATCCTGGGAAAAGACCTGTGGGTTAGGGCCCACTCAAAAGAAACACCGTGGAATGATTTAAAAGAGAGAATGCACCGGTTGAGTTAAATGGCTTGAATGAGATAGCAACCTCGAAATAGGTTGAACTGATCTTGAATGAAAAGACGAGCCTTCTGAGATATCTTGAGCACTCCGGGACAATAGAATAGCGAGAGGTGAACGATTAAGAATTGCACCGGCATGAGAATGCCTTGAAATGAGGAAAAGGGTAAAGAAACACCAAAAGCTTTAATTGAATCCACCGAAGGAGAAAAAGGAACAAAGAATGATGAACTTGAAGCGCCGTTAGAATCTTCATGAGAAACACCGGGTAAGAACATTGAAAGAAAAGAAAGAAGAGACTTCAGATGAATAAGATGGACACTTGATCAAGAAATCTGAGTCCTTGAAAAAAAGGGTGGGTGGGTGGGAAAACAAAGGCAGCTTGGGACGAATGAAATGAACACTGTTGAGAAGAACTGAGATTGGATCTTGCAAATGTTGAAGTGACCGGATCCACTTGAAGGGAAGCTCACCGGTTGAGAAGAAATTGAAATGACAAACTTGATGATCGAGAAGGATTAGTATTCACATAGAAATATGATAACACCGCTTGGGAAAGGTATGGAATCAACATTTGACTTCGAAGCAACTCGAATACCACAACTCAAAAACAAAACAAAGGATTGGCTTGCAAAATAAGCCAGAACCAACATATGATAGAGATTTCGTCCGAAGTTTTCGTGGTGGGGCCTAAACGGGCTCGATCGTACAGCACCATCATGTACAAGGCAGTGCACATGACATACGAAGCGTCCCCGAGTCGGCATAGCCAAGGACTCTTTAAGACACAACAAGACCACTGTAAAACCAACCGTGAATAGGCGGACCACTAGATGCCGAACCCCAATTTCATATCATACATCAGTCGTCAAGATATCCTAAGAGCTACTTCAATTCCCACTTATAAACTCCCGAAACTTTCCGGTTATGCAATCGGGTGTTGGGGATACAGGGGAAGCATAATATCTCACCCAAATCTAGCAAATCCTACATCCAACTGTATCCATCCTTCAACACATAACCAAGAAAACTTCGGAAATCATTTACCTCAACCTTCGAAAAGCATCCGTTATACAAGTTATGACAATACTCCTGAACTCCCTCCCCAGTACTGGGTGGCGTCGATGTTATCTCACCAACAACTGCATAAAAGATATTTTCGATGTCGGCGAAACTCAGGTATTCCAGAACTACAACGATAAAATTGTGATGACAACACCTTGGAGCTCAACTCCCCGGGACACTGCCACAACCCCTAAATGACAGGAGGCACCAAGAACAATGTTCTCGTCACAAAACCATCAGAACTATTCCAAGATACCCGCGTGATCCTAAATTTTTTTAGTGAAATTTGAGAAGAGAAGAGTCAAAACTCTACGTCAGGATGCCTCACCAGAGCGACGAAGGGACTGAGGAGTAAAAAGAATCCTACTCTCCGATATATATAATCCTAAAAGACTCAAAACATTTTTCTAGACTCAACAACGCCAACAATTCGATCAAGCAGGGGGGCTCCTAAAGTTGGGGAAGGCTCTGATACCAACTTGTAACGCCCTCGATGCGGCTATATCTCCCACGTGTCGAAGCACGACTTAGAGGCATAACCGCATTGAAAGCAGTGTCACAAGTGAGGTAATCTTCACTCAACCCATGTAATACATAAGGGAAAGATATACATAGTTGGCTTACAATTGCCACTTCACAGAATTACATGAATAAATCATTACATCATCCAGATACACTCAGGGTCCGACTACGGAACCAAAATAAAAGAAGACTACCCCAAATGCTACACAGATCCCCGATCGACCCCAACTGGGCTCCACTACTGACCAACTGGAAAGCGGAACAACATAAAGAATGAGATCTTCATTGAGCTCCTCCTTGAGCTTGGTTGCGTCACCTCCTCGGTAACATTGGCACCTGCAAACTGGTTTTGGAAGTATCTGTGAGTCACGCGGACTCAGCAATCTCAGACCCTCGTGATCAAGACTATTTAAGCTTATAGGAAGGGTAAAGGTATGTGAGGTGGAGCTGCAGCAAGCGACTAGCATATATGGTGGCTAACAAACGCAAATGAGAGCGAGAAGAGAAGGCAAAAGCACGGTCGAACAACTATGATCAAGAAGTGATCCTAGAACATCCTACGTCAAGCATAACTCCAACACTGTGTTCACTTCCCGAGCTCCGCCGAGAAGAGACCATCACAGTTACACACACGGTTGATGTATTTTAATTAAAATGAACTTTAGGTTTTCTACAACCATACATTAACAAATTCCCATCTGCCCATAACCGCGGGCATGACTTTTGAAAGTTCAAACCCTGTAGGGGTGTCCCAACTTAGCCCATCACAAGCTCTCATGGTCAATGAAGGATATTCCTTCACCCAAGACAATCCGATCAGACCCGGCATCCCGGTTACAAGACATCCTCGACAATGGTAAAACAAGTGCAACAAAGCCGCCCGAATGTGCCGATAAATCCCGATAGGAGCTGCACATATCTCGTTCTCAGGGCACACTCAGATGAGACTAGCTACGAGTAAAACCAATCCTCAAGTTTCCCCGAGGTGGCCCCGCAGGCAGCTCAGTTCAAACCAACACTTAGAGAAGCACTGGCCCGGGGGTGGGGTTAAAATAAAGATGACCCTTGAGCCGGCCGACTCAAGGGAAAGAAAAGGCTAGGTGGCGAATGGTAAACCAATGTTGGGCCATGCTGGAGGAGTTTTATTCAAGGCGAACTGTCAAGGGGTTCCCATTATAACCCAACCGTGTAAGGAACGCAAAATCCGGGAACATAACACCGATATGACGGAAACTAGGGCGGCAAGAGTGGAACAAAACACCAGGCGTAAGGCCGAGCCTTCCACCCTTTACCAAGTATATAGATGCATTAATTAAATAAGAGATATTGTGATATCCCAATAAAATAACTATGTTCCAAACATGGAAGAAGCTCCAATCTTCACCTGCAACTATCAACGCTATAAGAGGGGCTGAGCAAAGCGGTAACATAGCCAATCAACGGTTTGCTAGGACAAGGTGGGTTAGAGGCTTGGTTTAACAATATGGGAGGCATGATATAGCAAGTGGTAGGTATCACAGCATAGGCATAGCAATAGAGCGAGCATCTAGCAAGCAAAGATAGAAGTGATTTCAAGGGTATGGTCATCTTGCCTGAGATCCCGCAAGGAAGAAGAACGAGTCTATGAAGAAGACAAACGGACATAGTCGAATGGGTCCTCACAAACGCGACGTAATCGGAACCAACCCGAAGAAGCAACACCGGAAAGAAGCACACAACATAGTAAACAACCAACACACGAACATGGTATGATATGCGGAATGCGGTATGTGATGCATATGCATGATTTGGAAAGGAAAGATTGAACCTGGACTCAACATGGAAAACCAAGAGTGCCACTGGAAAGGTGAGGTGATTTTGGTTGAAATCGATATAAAGATCACCGGAATCGGATGCACGGATTGGAAATGGCAAGCAAAACAAATATGGCACTAGTCTGCGATAATCAGCAAGTAGCCATCTAAATGCAACAATATTAATATGCTACAGAACTCAAACAAAGCAACAAAATACATGGAAGGGATCCACTGATGATGCTTGACAAAAGATGAACACTGAGCTACGGCTAATTCACTCATTAGTAAGCTCAAACAAGCATGGCAAAAGTGCTAATGATTACTGGTTTCAGACTTAGTGAAATAACACAAGTCTGGAATTTATCATCAGGAAGCACACTTTAGAGCATGAAAACTACATGCTACAGGAACATATCATGGCAAAGAAAGGCATGGCATGAAGCTACTCTAAGCATATAACAAAAGTACATTAGTGACCTTGAGCCAGAAGGGATCAGAAAATACAATTGCAAGCATGTGAACATGGCAAAAACATAACCAGATTCAGACTTGGCAGAAAACTGGAGCATGGCAAAACAGATAACGAGTAGGCATGTTTACGAGCTCGATGCACTCACTACAGAGCAAGGCATGACAAAATAAGCATACACCCATCAAGAAGACATGACATAGAAGCTAGACATGGCAAGAACAACATCATATCATGCACGGATCAATAGCAACATCCTCGGCAAAATCGCTAAACATGTCAACAATCTGCCAGGATCATTTTATAGCAAAAGTAGAGCTCGATTGACTCAAGCTAGGTTGATCCATATATGCAAACAAAGACATGGATGGAAAGAGCACCACAATATTAACAAAACATCCTTACTAATCATCCTCAAAAGAGGCACGGATCACTAGGAAACAACATGAACATATGGCATCATCGAGTAAGCTACTTTGCATGCTTGTGCTAGTCACCACAAAGATCACAAAAATTCAAAGTCCCTGAAATCAGCATCATCGAGTAAGCTACTTTGCATGCTTGTGCTAGTCACCACAAAGATCACAAAAATACATGGCAACCACCTCTGTAAAGATAACCTGGCATTCTACAAAACACATGTAGAGCTCAGGATCATAGCATGCACACATTACTCATGGCAACAATGACAAAAGGCCATGTGCTGAAACAGATCTGACATATTCCTCACATAGCCCTCTTCCAACAGCATTTCGGGAACAAGATGAGCTCAAATGAAAATGATTCCATGAGATGAAATAATGTACTCTTTGAGGCAAACATTTTGATATGCTACACGCACGAATCGGAGCTACGGATGCAGAGTTATGAGCTGACGAAGTATGCAAAATAATTAGGGTTAGGAGGGAAACACTGTAGCAGCTCTCACTCCGAGGTTCGCCGGAGACGAAGAACTCGCCGGGGATGGGCGTGGCGGCCGGATCCGGGCGGTGAGGCCACTGGAGCGGCGCGGGAGGAGGACGGCGGAGGTGGCCGCGGCTCGGGCGGCGCTTGCCAAGCAAGGACGGACGCGCGACCTCCGACGAGGTCGCGCCGGCGAGGCGGCGGGGGCGCGGATGCCGGCGAGGTGTGGCGAAGTCCGGCAAAGATAGCGAGAGGCGCGGCGGCGGGTCCGGCAACCGGGCGGGGAGACAAAGCTGGACGTGTGGCGCGGGCTCTCACGGGAATCCGCGACAGTGGCGGCCGGGCCAGGTAGGCCGGATCTTGGCCTGGCGCGGTGGGAGGGAGTCGGCAGGCCAGGTGGCGCGCCGTGAGTGGTTCGGGGCGGCAGCGCAGGTGATGTGGCGTGCTCTGATTGGTGGAGGTGAGGTGGCCGGCGGCGGTGGACGCGCCCGGTGCGGCGCGGACATGTCTGTTGGCGCGAGGAGGAAGACACTAGGGTTAGACTGCGCGGAAATTTCGGAGGAGAGCACATATATATAGGTAGTGGGAGCTAGGAGAGTCCAAAAGAGGTGCGGTTTTCGGCCACGCGATCGTGATCGAACGCTCTAGATGATGGAACAAGTTTAGGTAGGTTTTGGTCCACTTTGGAGAGGTGTTGGGCTGCAACACACACGAGGCCTTTACGGTTCCTCGGTTAATCATTGGAGTATCAAACGAAGTCCAAATGGCACGAAACTTGACAGGCGGTCTACCGGTAGTATACCAAGGCCGCGTGACAAGTCTCGGTCTAATCCGAAAAAGTTTAACAACCGCACACGAAAAGAGGTAGAAAGGGACACCGGGTGACATAAAAGCGCCGGATTGCAAAACGAACAACGGGGAAAATGCTCGGATGCATGAGACGAACATGTATGCAAATGCGATGCACATGATGACATGATATGAGATGCATGACATGCAAGCAATGACAAGGTAACAACAACAAATAACTGGAAGACACATGGCACATCGGTCTCGGGCGTTACAATGACATCCACAAGTTCCTACACTTTATTGATCGTCTTGAGGTCCTTGTGGGGCGTTTCAATCATGGAAGGCCAAGTGGGATATGTATGCCACTGTTGCACTCATTGAACAGGTCTAACTGTGTCGAGAAACTTATGGTACGAGTTGTTTTCTGTTATATATGTTGTTTATAAAATATTGCTTATACATAGTTTTAGAGTTGTGATCTTCTTCAAACAGAAACTGCCCAGTTCTATTTTTCCTATATAGATGCCTGACCATGGTCGGGTCAGACTTGCGCTTGGTCACAACATGGTGTTTATGTCGACCTAATCCATTCCCGTTGGAGGTGAAAAGCTACTTATTCATGGGTGGTCTCAAATAATGAAGGCCCGTCCATCTTGGATACTAGGACAGAAGATTATATTCCTGCTTTTCCATGGCTCTAAAGCGAATATCCTGTTTATTGACCACATTGCGAGATGAAGCCGCTTTTAGAAGGTTCTGGATGAGTGGGGTGATAACCCACAAGTAGAGGGGATCGCAACAGTTTTCGAGGGTAGAGTATTCAGCCCAAATTTATAGATTCGACACAAGGGGAGCCAAAGAATATCTGAACGTATTAGCAGTTGAGTTGTCAATTCAACCACACCTGGAGATTAATTATCTGAAGCAAATTGATCAGTAGAAAAGTAGTATGATAGTTTTGATAATAGTAGTAGCAGGAACGGTAACGGTAACAGTGATAGCATTAATTTGGTAGCAAGTGTAACAATGACGATAGCAGTAGTAACTTAGCAAGAATGGTATAACATAAATTCGTAGGCATTGGATCGGTGACTTGTTGGATGATATTCATCATGAGACAGTTATAACCTAGGGCGATACTGTAATACGTCGGATGTAACTTTCCATAATTGTAACCCCAACTCTTGCCTTTTCCTGCTATGTGATATGATATTTCCTTCATGGTTGGGGTTTTGTCTTTGTTTTGCATTTTGTTCATGTCATGCATTTCATCTCATGTCATCATGTGCATCTCATGGCATTCGTGTTCGTCTCATGCATCCGGTCCTTTTCCCCGTTGTCAATTTCACAATCTGACACTCCCACATGCACCCGTTGCACCGCTCAAATCTCGTTTCATGAGCGGGAGAAAAACGTTCTCGGAATGGGTCAATATTTGTCGAGTGGCCTTGGTACATCACCGGTATGCTGCCTATCAAATTTCGTTCCATTTGGAGGTCGTTTGATGCCCAACGGTTAACCGTGTAACCATACAAGCCCCTCTCTTGTTGCAGCCCAACACCCCTCCAAAACAGCCCACTAACCCATCTAAACCCCCTCCATGCTCTCCGTTGTTGGATCATGATTGTGTGGGTGAAAACCGCACCTCATTTGGACAATCCTAGCTCCCACTACCTATAAATATGTGTCCCTCCGTCCATTTTCGGGTCCAAAACCCTAGCTCCCCTCTCCCTGCACCGCCGGACACGTCCGGGCGAGGCTGGACGCATTCGCCACCGCCTCCGCACCACTCCCCACTGCCACATGGCATCGCGCCGCCCACCGCTGCCGCGGCCTGCCCGAGCCCGGGACGGGCCCCCGCCCACATCGCCCGCGCAGCCGCCCGCGCGCTGCCCGCTCGCGAGATCCGCTGCCGCCCGCTTCGCCATGCCGTCACACTGCCTCGTCGACCACCGCTGACCATCGCAGCCCTCACGCCGCCCGGTCGCCGCCGCTCCTACCGCGACGCCGCGGCCAGATCCGGTCTTCCCCGAGCACCCCGCAGCTCTGGCCGCCATCCTCCCTCGTCTCCGACATCCTCTCCCACAACTCCGGCGAGAATCTGGTGATCCTCGTAATCCATGCCGAAACCCTAGATCTGAGTGGTAAAATTTCCTCCATGTCTTGAATCCCTAACATTTTGGGACCCCCTTTGACATGCGATATCTCCATGACCGTGGCTCCAATTTGTGCATATGATATCTCAAAATGTTCGGCTAATGATGCTATTCATGTTAGTGTCATTTGCATGCATGTTACAGACAATATTGATGCCAAAATCATCATTGCAATAGTGATATATGATGTTGTCTGCTGGAATTTATCATAACTTAATGATTTGTCATTTTCATTACATTTTGTGTGTGCATCCTATGAGCATGATGTCTACATATTTTATGAGTTGTATCATGCCATCTCTAAAGTGGTGCAAGTCTTGTATTTTTCTAAGTTATGTTGTTAGTAGCACAAGCATGCAAAGTAGGCTTCATAATGTTGCTGATTTCAGACACTTGGTAATTTTGCCAAGTCATTTCATGTTACATTTTGATGCTATGTAAACTTGTTGCTACCAGTAGATCCATGCACATTTTGAGATAGTTCAGTAAGATTGTTTTGAAGATGTGGTATTGCTATATCCACTCAGGCCTCTGGTTGCAATTATGGATTAACCTAGCTTGTCATTACCATGCTCTACTTTTGCTAAATATTGTTCCTAGCAGATTGTTAACATGTGATTCAGTTTTGCCATGTGTTTTGCTAGTGATACATGTACCCTATGGACTTGCTCTTGCCATGATTAGCTTCATGCATGTGTCTACATGCGGTTGGTACCTTGCTATGCCATGAAATGCTTTGTGGTGAGTGGCGTGAGATTGCAAAGTTGCTACCATGAATCTGTTTCTGCCATGCTCTGTTTTTCTTCTAAGTCTGAAACTGATCATATAATTTGCCATGTTTGCATGGGTGTCACATCTTTTTCCATGCATCTTTGGTTAAAGTTCAGAAAGGAAGTTTTGTTCTATGCCTTTATTAATAGCATGCCATGCCTTTGTTTGCGATGTTATGTTCCTGTAGCATGTTGTTTCCTAGCGCTAAACATTGCTATATGATGATGTTTTGACATGTTTAGTATTTTCTCTAAGTCTGTAAATCTGTTATCATTTGCATTTTTGCCATGCTACTTTGAGCTTGTTCTAGTGAGTAATAGCAGTAGTTCAGTGTTTCATGGTTTGTAGAGCTTCACATGTACTTTAATTCCATGTGCTTTGTTACCATGTTGGAGTGTTGTAGTATAGTTTCTTGTTGCATTCTAAGTGCTATGATGCTGTTAATCGCAGGTTTGCATCATTCTTGTTTTGCTTGTCTTTTGCAAACCGTGCATCTGTTTCCCGTGATCCTTATCTCTATTTCGACCGAAATAACCTCATCTTTCCAAAAGCATACTTGGTTTGCCAAGTTAATGACTTGATCACGCTTTCCCTTCTGGAGTACCCATATGCACTGCCCATCATACCTTGTATTTCATGCCATGTTCTGCATCATGTTGCTTGTGCATTGCACCGTGATTGATTGTTGTTCCGTTGCTTGTGTTCTTGCTTTGGATAGAGCTGGGAGATGAGTTCGTGAATGAGGAACCTGTTGAGTACGCTAACGAGGAGCAAGCTTTCGACAACTCTGAGAACTCTGCAAGCAAGATATCACTTCTAACTTCGCTTGCTAGTAGTTCGTTCTATCGCTATGTCACGCTACCTACCACTTGTTTATCATGCCTCCCATATTGCCATGTCAAGCCTCTAACCCACCTTGCTAGCAAACCGTTGTCTGGCTATTTACCGCTTTTCCTCAGCCCCTCTTATAGCGTTGCTAGTTGCAGGTGCCTTGCAGGTTGTTCCATGTTAGAACATGGATATGTTGGGATATCACATTATAAATATTTAATTAATGCACCTATATACATGGCAAAGGGTGGAAGGCTTGGCCTTTTTCTCGGTGTTTTGTTCCGCCGCCTTAGTTTCCGTCATACTGGTGTTATGTTCCCTAATTTTCCGTTCCTTACGCGGTTGGGGTTATGGGTCTCCCTTGACAGTTCACTTTGGAATGAAACTCCTCCGGCAAGGCCCAACCTTGGTTTCGACATTTGCCTAACCACCACCTATACTTTTCCCTTGGGAGTGGAAAACCCGAGGGTCATCTTTATTTAACCCCCTAGGCCAGTGCTCCTCTGAGTGTTGGTCTGAAATGAGTAAACTGCGGGGCCACCTCGGGGAAACTTGAGGGTTGGTTTTACTCGTAGCATGTCTCATCCGGTGTGCCCTGAGAATGAGATTTGTGCAGCTCCTATCGGGATTTGTCGGCGCATCGGGCGGTCTTGTGGTCTTGTTTTGCCATTGTAGAAATGTCTTGTAACCGGGATTCCGAGACTGATCGGGCCTTTCCGGGAGAAGGAATATCCTTCGTTAATCGTTAGAGCTTGTGATGGGCTAAGTTGGGACATCCCTGCAGGTTATAAACTTTCAAGAGCTGTGCCCGCGGTTATGTGGCAGATGGGAATTTGTTAATATCCGGTTGTAGATAACTTGACACTTGACTTAATTAAAATGAATCTACCGCGTGTGTAGCCATGATGGTCTCTTTTCAATGGAGTCCAGGAAGTGAACACGGTTTGAGTTATGTTTGATCGTAAGTAGTTCAGGATCACTTCTAGATTTTCGACGGTTGTGTAGCTTCTCATCTTACCCTTACTTGCGTATGTTAGCCACCATATTTGCTTAGCACATGCTGCAACTCCACCTCATTAGCACCTACTACCCATAAGCTTAAATAGTCCTGTTCTCGCGGGTTTTGAGATTGCTGAGTCCACGTGACTGACAGATAATACCAAAACGGTTGCAGGTGCCAATGATGCCAGTGCAGGTGATGCTACCGAACTCAAGTGGGAGTTCGCTGAGGACCTTGGTCGTTACTACGTTTCCTTTCCCAATGATCAGTAGTGGTGCCCAGTTGGGACGATCGGGGATCTAGCAGTTGGGTTTATCTTCTTTTCATTTGGTTGTCCGTAGTCGGACTATGAGTGTACTCTGATGATGTATGAACTTATATGAATATTGTGTGACGTGGCGAGTGTAAGCCAACTCTATTTATCCCTTTCTTGTTCATTACATGGGATGTTGTGAAGATGACCCTTCTTGCGAAAAAATCATAAAGCGGTTATGCCTCTAAGTCGTGCCTCGACATGTGGGAGATATAGCCGCATCGTGGGTGTTACAAGTTGGTAATATGAGCCATCCCCGACTTAGGAGCCCCCTGCTTGATCAAATCACTGACGTTATTGAGTCTAGAACAAAATGTTTTGAGTCTTAGGATTATATATATCGAAGAGCAGGATTCTTTTTACTCCTCAGTCCCGTCGTCGCTCTGGTGAGGCCTCCTGACGTAGATGTTTTGTCTTTCCTCTCCTCAAATTTCATGAATTTTTTTAGGATCATGCGGGTATCTTGGAATCGTTCCGATATTTTCGTGACGATAACATTGTTCTTGGTGCCTTCTGACATTTAGGGGCTGTGGCAGTGTCCTGGGGAGTTGAGCTCCGAGGTGTTGTCATCACAATTTTATCGTTGCAGTTTTGGAATACCTGAGTTCGCCGACATCGAAAATATTTTTTATGCAGCTAGTGGTGAGATAATATCGACGCCACCCAGTACTGGGATGGTAGTTCTGGAGTATTTCCATAGCTTCTATAACAGATGCTTTTCGAAGTTGAGGTACATGATTTCTGGGGTTTTCTTGGTTATGTATTGACGGATGGATACAGTTGGAGCGTAGGGCTTGTTAGTTGTGTGATATATATTGTGCCTCCCCGTATCCCCAACACCAGATTGCATAACCAGAAAGTTTCGGAGTTAATAGGTGGGAATTCAAGTAGCTCTAGTTATTCTTCCAGTAGATATTTGGTTCGTGTAACACCCATAGTGCGGCTATATCTCCCACATGTCGGGGCACGACTTAGAGGCATAGCCGCATGGTAGGCATGTCACAAGAGGGGTAATCTTTACACATCCCATGTACTGAATAAGAAAGGGATAAAGAGTCGTCTTACAATCTCCACTTCACAAAATACATAAATAGTCATACGTCATTTAGAATACAATCAAGGTCCGACTACGAAACCAAAATAAAGAAAGACAACCCCAAATGCTAGATCCCCGATCGTCCCAACTGGGCTCCTCAACTGATCATCCGGAAAAGAAACATAGTAACGGCCTGAATCCTTTTCGAACTCCCACTTGAGTTCGGTAGCGTCCCCTGCACTGGCATCATCGACACCTGCATCTGTTTGGAAGTATCTGTGAGTCACGGGGACTCGGCAATCTCTCACCCTCGCGATCAAGACTATTTAAGCTTAAGGGTAGGAAAGGGGGTAGTGAGGTGGAGCTGCAGCAAAGCACTAAGCTTATATGGTGGCTAACTTACGCAAATGAGAGCGAGAAAAGAAGCAAAGCATGGTCGAGAAGCTAATAGTGATCAAGAAGTGATCCTGAAGCTACTTACGTTCAAGCATTACACGAGACCGTGTTCTCTTTCCGGACTCCGCCGAAAAGAGACCATCACAGCTACACACGCGTTTGATTCATTTTAGTTAAGTTATGTGTCAAGTTTTCTACAACTGGATATTAACAAATTCCCATCTGCCCATAACCGCGGGCACGGCTTTTGAAAGTTCAAAACCCTGCAGGGGTGTCCCAACTTAGCCTATCACAAGCTCTCACGGTCAATGAAGGATATTCCTTCTCCCAGGAAGACCCGATCAGACTCGGAATCCCGATTACAAGACATTTCGACAATGGTAAAACAAGACCAGCAAAGCCACCCGAATGTGCCGACAAATCCCGATAGGAGCTGCACATATCTCGTTCTTAGGGCACACCGGATTGTCCAAGCTTCCGGTAGGCCAACCCAGAGTTGCCCCTGGTGGCCACCGGCGGCTGACAAGTTGGACCAACACTCAGAGGAGCACTGCCTGGCGGTTTAAAATAAAGATGAACCTTGAGTCTGCGGAACCCAAGGGAAAAGGCTTTGGTGGTAAATGGTAAAGCCAAGTTCGGGCCTTGCTGGAGGAGTTTTATTCAAAACAAACTGTCAAGGAGTTCCCATAACACCCAACCGCGTAAGGAACGCAAAATCAAGGAACATAACACCGGTATGACAGAAACTAAGGCGGTAATAGTGGAACAAAACACCAGGGATAAGGCCGAGCCTTCCACCCTTTACCAAGTATATAGATGCATTAAAGTGAATAAGATATAATAATGATATCCCAACAATATCCATGTTCCAACACGGAACAAACTTCATCTTCACTTGCAACTAGCAACGCTATAAGAGGGGCTGCGCAAAGCGGTAACATAGCCAAACAATGGTTTGCTAAGAAAGGTGGGTTAGAGGCTTGACATGGAAATATGGGAGCCATGATATAGCAAGTGGTAGGTATCGTGGCATAGCAATAGAGCGAACAACTAGCAAGCAATGATAGAAGTGATTTCGAGGGTATGGTCATCTTGCCTTCAAAGTTCTCAGAGTTGACGAAAGCTTGATCCTCGTTTGCGTACTCAACAGGCTCCTCATTCACATACTCGTCTCCTGGCTCTACCCAAAGCAAGAACACAAGATAAGTACCAACAATCAATCACGGTGCAATGCACAAGCAACATGATGCAAAACAGGGCATGATATGCGAGACATGATATGCAATGCATATGCGTGCTACGGAAGGGGAAGATTGAACAAGGGATCAACTTGGAAAACCAAGTGTGCTGCTGGAAATATGAGATGATTTCGGTCGAAATCGATATAAAGGTCACCGGAAACGGATGCACGGTTTGCAAATGGCAAGAAAAACAATAATGGCACAATTCTGCGATTAACAACATGGTGCCATCTAGAATGCAACAAGAAACTAAGCTACTACACCCCAACATATCAACAAAGTATATGGCAGTGATATACTCAAGATGCTTGACAAAACATGAACACTGAGATATGGCTAAATCACACAGGAGCAGGTTCAAACAAGGATGGCAAAAGTGCAAAAGATATCAGCTTCACAGACTTAGTGAAAATACTATCATGCCAGAAATAACATCAGGAAGCCATGTTTAGAGCAAGCAAACAACATGCTACAGGAACATATCATAGCAATACAAGGCATGGCATGAATATACTAAATGCATAAATCAAAAGTCCCTTACTGAACATGAGCTAAAAAGGCACAGAAGATATGATGGCACTCATGTAAACATAGACAGTTTTATTAACAGTTTCAGACTTAGCAGAAAACAGAGCATGGCATAAACAGAATTATGAAGGCAACTTTGCGAGCTCAAATCACTCACCACAAGGCATTGCATGACAAGATAAGCATACTAACAGCCAGAAGACAAGTTCAAGAAGCTAACCATGGCAAGAGAAAGTTCATAGCATGTATGGATCAACTACAACAACCATGGCAAAATTGATTAACATGTAAACAATCTGCCAATAACATTTTATAGCAAATGTAGAGCAATATTAAGACATGCTAGGGCACTCCATAATTGCAAACAGGAGCATGGAGGGATAGAGCATAACCATATGTCCAAAACATCCTTACTTAAGGTACTTAAAACAAGCACGGATCTCACTGTAGCGTCATGATTACATGGCATCAAAATAACAGCAGGCAGAAGACTTGGCAAAATCCTAAGTCCCTGAAATCAGAAATATCACGAAGGCTAATTTGCATGCTTGTGCTAGTCACCACATTGATCACAAAATACATGGTAAGCACCTCTGTATAGATGGCATGGCATAGCTCAAAACACATGAAGAGATCATGCCCATATGAAGCACACAACAAAAGTGACAGAAGTGACAAATCCTCATAATCTGATAAGTAACAAAACCTAACAATTTATAGCACTCTTGCATTAATGATTTGGGAATCAAGATGGACTCAAACAAGCATGTCACAATGGAAAGAAATGAAGAGAATCTCCCAATGAACATTTTGATATATCATGTGCATGAAACGGAGCTACGGTCAAGGAGTTATGATGAAATGAACAGGGCATAAAAACATGAGAGGGAAAGGACTTAGAGGAAAAACGACCTCCCGAAATCTCAGATCTAGGGTTGCACGTTCTTCGACGATGACCGGGGAGCTCGCCGGAGTTGGGGACGTAGACGACTAGAGAGGCGCCGGCCGGGTCGGGACGGACCGGATCTGGCCGGAGCCGGCCAGAGCTGGTGCGGGTGGCATCGGAGGTCGACGGGAGGCGATGGGGCGCGGCGGCGACTAGTGGGCACGAGGTGACGGCCCTGGACGTCGGCAGCGACGGCGGTTGGCGCGGGGAGGCGCGGCGCGCGCGGAGGCGGCGCGATGGGCGGCGCGCGAGCGGGCCGGGAGGGCCTCCCGAGGGCCTGGCGGGCCGCGGCGGCGGGGAAGCGGATGGAGACATGTGGCGGCGTGCTATTGGGTGCGGGCGGCGGCGGAATTCATCCGGCGGCCGCCGGACGTGTCCGGTGGTGGCAGGGGGCGATTTTTAGGGTTTCGGGACTCGGATTTGGAGGAGGGGTGCACAGATTTATAGCTAGGAGGAGGTAGGAGTGTCCAAATGGAGTGTAGTTTTCGCCCACGTGATCGTGATCCGACGGCGGAGGACATGGAAGAGGTTTGGATGGGTTATTGGGCCGTTTTGGAGGGGTGTTGGGCTGCAACACACACGAGGCTTTTGCGGTTCCCCGGTTAACCGTTGGAGCATCAAACATACTCCAAAGGACCCGAAATTTGACAGGCGGTCTACCGGTGATGTACCAAGGCCACTTGGAAAATCTCGGTCCATTATGAGAATGTTTAACACCCGCTCACAAAAAGAGACAAAAGGGGAGACACCGGTGCACGTTGGAGTGTCGAATTGCGAAACGGACAACGAGGAAAATGCTCGGATGCATGAGACCAACACGTATGCAAATGTGATGCACATGATGACATGATATGAAATGCATGACATGAACAAGATGCAAAACGGAGACAAAAACGCAACCACAACGGGAATCTAATAACTTAAAGCCGGAAATGGCAGAGTCGGAGTTACGAATATGGCAAGTTACATCCGGGGTGTTACAGTTTGTGATTGGGTAATCCTTACCACTTATTTGTTCCAGTGATACCTTGTTGTTTCATTCATCAACCTTTATCTAAGGGGCTTCTCACCTTAATGGCCGTGTATTGTTAACTTTGGAATTCATTCGTCCTACTCTGTACGGATGTTTATTGTGAAGACTATATGTTGAAATTTCTATCCGTTGATTCAGCTTGTCAATCTGTCTATCATGGTTCTAACGGATGTCACCCTCTTCAGGATGGCTCGTCCAACACGTCTGAATCCGCAACGTAATGATGGGGAATAGGCGAATCCTCCACCTCTGCCTCTGGAGGCATGGCAAGCTGTCATGGCAGACACCAACACCAACACCTAAATGCTTTTGCAAATCTTGCAAGATCGCAACCAAGGTCAAGGAAACCAAGGAAATCAAGGTCAAAGGAAGTTCAACAATCAACCTAAGTTTGCTACACTCAACCAGTTCTTTGCAAATCAACCAAAGTCTTTCAGCAACTGTGTCGAGGCCACGGACGCCGATGATTGGCTTGTGGACATCAGCAAGAATTTTGAATGTAGCAATGTCAGGCCTAAGGACTACGTCAAGTTTGCTTCTTTTCAGCTCAAAGACCAAGCAGTCGATTGGTATCAGCAATACAAAGATTCTAGAGGAGGTTGAGTGATTACCTAGGATGACTTCTGCCGGTATTTCAAAGCTCACCACATTCCTACAAGTGTTGCTGAGAGAAAGCGTGAGGAATTCTGCAGTCTCGAGCAAGGTAGCATGTCCGTGTACCAATACAACATCCAGTTTCAGAAACTTGCTCACTTCGCAAGGCAGGACGTTCCTGATGAAAAGAGCATGATCTATCACTACAGATGTGGCCTCAGAGAGGATTTGTAGTTAGCGCTTGTGCTTCTTGAGCTTACTAAGTTTGATCAATTCTATAACATGGCCCTCAAGCAAGAAGGTGCTTAGCTCAAGTGTGAGGCTTCAAAGAAGAGAATCAGGGATGCAGTTCAGTTTTCTTCTTCCTCACAAGTGGCGGCTAAGCAACAGAAGTTCTCGCTTCCTCCTCCTACGTTTCGTCAGCCCTACCAGCAGAAGAACAAAGGTGGCCATGGATCTTCCCACCCACCTAGCCCAGGCTATCAGAAAAAGTCTCAGAATCAAGCTCCAAAGACAAGTGCTCCTCCTTATCACTGTCCACTCTCAGAAGTCACTTGCAACAAGTGTCAATAGAAAGGTCACTATGCGAACAAGTGCTTCAACCAAAGGCACCTTTCGCCACATCCTCCTTTGAGATCTTCTAGTTGTGAAGTGGTCAAGTATAATCCCAAGCAGGCTAAGGTGAACATGATGAATGCAACTCAAGCAGAGGATTCTTCAGAAGTGATCATGGGTACTCTCTTAGTTAATGATATTCCTGCAAAACTCTTATTTGATACTGGTGCATCGCATTCTTTCATGTCATATACATTTGCGTCGAAGCACAATTTTGACACAGAGGTATTACCTAAAGCATTGCAAGTTGTTTCTCCGGCTAAGCGTTTGAGCTCTAGCATGTTGGTTCCAAATGTCGGTATCATGATGGGAAACTATAAATTTTGGTCTTCTCCAATGGTTCTTGGCGACTTTGATATTGATCTAATTCTTGGGTTGTACTGACTTTCTAAGCACAAGTATCAACTTGATTGTGCTGCCAGGGAGATTCAATTTACACACTCTTTTGAGGATGTGATCATATATGCCGCTCGGGACGAGAACATTCGGTTGTTTTCTCTTAATGAGAAGGGCGAGCTAGACGCAATTTCTCAGATTCTATTCATTTGTGAGTACCAAGATGTCTTTCCAGCAGAGCTTCTGGGAATGCCTCCTCAACGGCCAGTTGAATTCATTATCGATCTTGAGCCTGGTACTGAACCCGTTTGCATGTGTCCATACAAGATTCGACCAAAGGAGATAAAGGAATTGAAGAAACAACTCGATGAACAAGAATGTCTAGGTCTGATCAGACCGAGTTCATCTCCATGGGGTTGTGGTGTTCTTTTTGACCAGAAGAAGGATGGCATGGACCGACTTTGCATCGATTACCGTCCATTGAACAAGAAGACAATCAAGAATAAGAATCCACTTCACAACATCAATGAACTATTCGAGCAACATAAAGGTGCAAAAGTATTCTCCAAGATTGACCTCAATATGGGTTATCATCAGATTCGCGTTCGTGAACAAGATATCCCCAAGATAGCATTCAGAACAAGCTTTGGTTCTTATGAATAAACTGTCATGTCTTTCGGCCTTGTCAATGCTCCTCAAACGTTCTCTCGCATGATGAACTTCATCTTCAACCCCTACACAAATGAATTCTTCCTGGTGTATCTCGATGATATCTTGATCTTCTCCAAGAATAAGCAGGATCATGCCAAGCATTTGCAATTGGTGCTCGACAAGCTCAGAGAGTATCAATTCTACGTGAAGTTTTCCAAATATGAGTTTTGGCTTGATGAAGTTCTTTACCTTGGCCACATCATCTCCGCCAAGGGCATTGCTGTTAATCCGAAGAAGATATCTGCAATAGTGAATTGGGAACCTCCTCAGAATGTTAAGCAGCTCTGCAGTTTTCTTGGGCTTGCAAGCTATTGCCAAAGATTCGTTGAGAATTTCTCTAAGATTGCAAAGCCTCTTTCCAACCTCCTCGAGAAGCATGTCAAGTATGTCTGGACTCCTGAATGTGACATTGCTTTCAATACTCTCAAAGAGAAGCTAGTCTCAGCTCCTGTCTTAACTCGTCCTGATGTATCCACGCCATTCGAAGTTTTATGTGATGCCTCGTTGCAAGGTCTCGGTGCCGTGTTAATGCAAGAAAAGAAAGTTCTGGCCAATACCCCTTGTTAGTTGAAGCCCAATGAAAGGAGAAACCCCACTCACGATCTTGAGTTGGCGGCAGTTGTCCATGCATTAATAGCATGGAGACATCTCTTGTTGGGATGGCAAGTGAACATTTTGACCGATCACAAGAGCCTCAAGTATATCTTCACTAAACCCAACCTCAACCTCAGGCAAACTCATTGGGTCAAAATGATTCAAGTGTAAAATCCGAGCATTGAATATACTCCAGGCAAGGTCAATGTATTTGCTGATGCTTTCAGCAGGAAGGCTTACTGCAATAGCTTAATTCTCAAGCCATTCCAACCGGATCTTTGTGAAGTTTTCTGCAAGCTCAACCTCCAAGTTGTTCCTCAAGGTTTTCTTGCCAACCTTCAAGCTCCATGATGTCGTTTCTCTAGTGGGGCATGTCTTGTATTTTTGTAAGCTATGTGATGACTATTACAAGCATGCAAAGTAGGCTTCATAATGTTGCTAATTTCAGACACTTGGTAATTTTGCTAAGTCATTACCTGTTACATTTTGATGCTATGTAAACTTGTTGCTACCAGTAGATCCATGCATATTTTGAGATCGTTTGGTGAGAGTGTGTCGAAGATGTGGTGTTGCTCTATCCATTTATGCCTCTGGTTGCAATTATGGAGTACCCTAGTTTGTCATTATCATGCTCTACTTTTGCTAAATATTGTCCCTGGTTGATTGTTAACATGAGATTCAGTTTTGCCATGTGTTTTTCTAGTGATACACATACCCTATGGACTTGATCTTACGATTCTTAGCTTCATGAATATGTCTACTTGATGTTGGTTACCTTGCTATGCCATGAAATGCTTTGTGGTGAGTGGCATGAGAGTGCAAAGTTGCTATCATGAATTTATTTCTGCCATGCTTTGTTTTTCTTCCAAGTCTGAAGCTGATCATATAACTTGCCATGTTTGCATTGGTGCCACTTCTTTTTCCATGCATCTTTGGTTAAAGTTCAGTAAATGAGTTTTGTTCTATGCCTTTAGTAATAGCATGTCATGCCTTTGTTTGCCACGATATGTTCTTGTAGCATGTTGTTTGCCAGCTCTAAATATTGCTATATGATACTGTTTTGACATGTTTAGTGTTTTCTTGTGAATCTGTTATCATTTGCATTTTTCCATGCTACTTTGAGCTTGTTCTAGTGAGTACTAGCAGTACTTCAGTGTTCATGATTTGTAGAGCTTCACCTGTACTCTAATGCCATGTGCTTTGTTTCTATGTTGGAGTGTTGTAGAATAGTTTCTTGTTGCATTCTAAGTGCTATGATGCTGTTAATCGCAGGTTTGCATCATTCTTGTTTTGCTTGTCTTTTGCAAATGTGCATCCGTTACCGGTGATCCTTATATCGATTTCGACCGAAATCACCTCATCTTTCCAGCGACATACTTAGTTTGCCAAGTTGATGCCTTGATCATCCTTTCCCTTCCGGAGTACCCATATGCATTGCACATCATACCTTGCATTTCATGCCATGTCTTGCATCATGTTGCTTGTGCATTGCACGGTGATTGAGTGTTATTCCGTTTCTTGTGTTTTGGCTTTAGGTAGAGCTGGGAGACAAGTTCGTGAATGAGGAACCTGTTGAGTACGCTAACGAGGAGGAAGCTTTTGACAACTCTGAGAAATTTGCAGGCAAGATGATCATTACCCTCGATATCACTTCAATCTTTGTTTTCTAGTTGTTTGTTCTATCGCTATGATGCTCTACCTACCACTTGTTTATCATGCCTCCCATATTTCCATGTCAAGCCTCTAACCCACCTTCCTATCAAACCGTTGTTTGGCTATGTTGTAGGTGCCTTGCAGGTTGTTCCATGTTAGAACATGGATATGTTGGGATATCACATTATCTCTATTTAATTAATGCATCTATATACTTTGCAAAGGGTGGAAGGCTTGGCCTTTTGCTCAGTGTTTTGTTACATTGTTGCCGCCTTAGTTTCTGTCATACCTGTGTTATGTTCCTTGATTTTGCGTTCCTTACACGGTTGGGGTTATGGGACCCCTTGATAGTTTGCTTTGGAATAAAACTCCTCCAGCATGACCCAACCTTGCTTTTAACATTTGCCTAACCACCACCTATACTTTTCCCTTGGGAGTTGCAAACCTGAGGGTCATCTTTATTTACCCCCCCCCCCGGGCCAGTGCTCCCCTGAGTGTTGGTCCGAAATGAGTAGACTGCGGGGCCACCTTGGCGAAACTTGAGGGTTGGTTATACTCATAGGATGTCTCATCCGGTGTGCCATGAGAACGAGATATGTGCAGCTCCTATCGGGATTTGTCGGTGCATCGGGCGGTCTTGCTGGTCTTGTTTTGCCATTGTCGAAATGTCTTGTAACCGGGATTCTGAGACTGATCGGGTCTTTCCGGGAGAAGGAATATCCTTCGTTGATTGTGATAGCTTGTGATGGGCGAAGTTGGGACACCCCTACAGGATATGAACTTTCGAGAGCCATGCCCGCGGTTATGTGGCAGATAGGAATTTGTTAATATCTGGTTGTAGAGAACTTAACACTTGACTTAATTAAAATGAATCAACCGTGTGTGTAGCCGTGATGGTCTCTTTTCGCCGGAGTCCGAGAAGTGAACACGGTTTGGGTTAGGTTTGATCGTAAGTAGTTCATGATCACTTCTAGCTTTTCGACCGTTGCGTAGCTTCTCATCTTACTCTTACCTGCATATGTTAGCCACCATATTTTCTTAGCGCTTGCTACAACTCCACCTTATTACCACATCCTATCCATGAGCTTAAATAGTCTTGATCTCGTGGGTTTTGAGATTGCTGAGTCCATGTGACTCACAGATACTACCAAAACAGTTGCAGGTGTCGATGATGCCAGTGCAGGTGATGCTACCAAACTCAAGTGGGAGTTTGACGAGGACCTTGGTTGTTAGTACGTGTCCTTTCCTGATGATCAGTAGTGGTGCCCAGTTGGGACGATCGGAGATCTAGTAGTTGGGTTTATCTTCTTTTCATTTGGTTGTACGTAATCAGACTATGAGTGTACTCTGATGATGCATGAACTTATTTGAATATTTTATGACATGGCAAGTGTAATCCAACTCTATATATCCCTTTCTTGTTCATTACAAGGGATGTTGTGAAGATGACCCTTCTTGCGACAAAACCACAATGAGGTTATGCCTCTAAGTCATGCCTCGACACGTGGGAGATATAGCCGCATCGTGGGCGTTACAGATACGACACTAGCTCCAGTTCATCGATATAATGTAGGAATGTATTCCGTAAATAGTCATACGTGCTTTATTAAAAGAACTTGCATGACATCTTTTGTCCTACCCTCCCATGGCAGCGGGGTTGATAACCCACAAGTATAGGGGATCGCAACAGTTTTCGAGGGTAGAGTATTCAACCCAAATTTATTGATTTGACACAAGGGGAGCCAAAGAATATTCTCAAGTATTAGCAACTGAGTTGTCAATTCAACCACACCTGGAAACTTAATATCTGCAGCAAAGTATTTAGTAGCAAAGTAATATCATAGTAGTGGTAACGGTGGCAAACGTAACGGTAGCAGTTTTGGTTTTATAGTGATTGTAATAGTAACAACGGAAAAGTAAATGAACGAATATCCATATATGAAAAGCTCGTACCCATTGGATCGGTGATAGAGAATTATGTCGGATGCGATCAATCACGCAACAGTTATAACATAGTGTAACACATAACTAGCTCGAGTTCATCAATGTAATGTAGGCATGTATTCCGAATATAGTCATACGTGCTTATGGAAAAGAACTTGCATGACATCTTTTGCCCTACCCTCCCGTGGCAGCAGGGTCCTATTGGAAACAAAGGGATACTAAGGCCTCCTTTTAATAGAGTACCTGACCAAAGCATTAACACATAGTGAATACATGAACTCCTAAAACTACGGTCATCACCAGTAAGTATCCCGATTATTCTCACTTTGGAGTTAAGGGATCATAAAACATAATAGGTGACTATAGACTTGCAAGATAGGATCATGAACTCACATGTATTCATGAAACATAATAGGTTCAGAGCGGAAAACATGGCACTAGGGCCCTATTGACAAGCATTAAGCATAGCAAAGTCATAGCAACATCAGTCTCAGAACATAGTGGATACTAGGGATCAAACCGTAACAAAACTAACTCGATTATGTGATAAATCTCATCCAACCCATCACCGTCCAGCAAGCCTACAAGGGAATTACTCACGCACGGCAGTGACATCATGAAATTGGTGATGGAGGAAGGTTGATGATGATGATGGCGACGGATTCCCCTCTTCGAAGCCCCGAACGGACTTCAGATCAGCCCTCCCGAGAGAGTTTAGGGCTTGGCGGCGGCTCCATATCGTAAAACGCGATGAATCCTTCTCTCTGACTTTTCTCTCCCCAAATGTGAATATATGGAGTCAAGGTGGACGTCGGTGGAGCATGAGGGGGCCCACGAGGCAGGGGGCGCGCCCAAGGGGGGTAGGCGTGCCCCCACACTCGTGGACAGGGAGTGGGCCCCTGACATGGATTCTTCTTCCAGTATTTTCTATATATTCCAAAAATAATCTCCATTGATTTTCTGGTCATTCCTAGAACTTTTATTTCTGCACAAAAATAACACCATGGCAATTCTGCTGAAAACAGCGTCAGTCCGGGTTAGTTCCATTCAAATCATGCAAGTTAGAGTCCAAAACAAGGGCAAAAGTGTTTTGAAAAGTAGATATGATGGAGATGTATCAACTCCCCCAAACATAAACCTTTGCTTTTCCTCAAGCAATTCAGTTGATAAACATAAAGTGATAAAGAAAAACTTTTAGAAACTCTATTTGCTCTTGTTGTTGCAAATATGTAAAGCCAGCATTCAAGTTTTCAGCAAAGATTATGAACGAACCATATTCACAATAACATTTAGGTCTCATGTTTACTCATATCAATGACATAATCAACTAGCGAGCAATAATAATAAATCTCGGATGACATCACTTTCTCAAAACAATCATAATATGATATAACAAGATGGTATCTCGCTAGCCCTTCTGAGACCGCAAAACATAATTGTAGAGCACCTTTAAAGATCAAGGACTGACTAGACATTGTAATTCATGGTAAAAGAGATCCAGTCAAGTCATACTCAATATAAACTAACATTAATGCATGCAAATGACAGCAGCGCTCTCCAACTGGTGCTTTTTAGTAAGAGGATGATGACTCAACATAAAAGTAAATGGATAGGCCCTTCGCAGAGGGAAGCAGGGATTTGTAGAGGTGCGAGAGGCCGAGTTTGAAATAGATATGAATAATATTTTGAGCGGTATACTTTCATTGTCAACATAACAACCGAGCGATCTCGATATCTTCCTTGCTACACACATTATAGGTTGTTCCCAAGCAGAATGGTAAAGTTTATACTCCCCCACCACTAACAAGCATCAATCCATGGCTTTCCCGAAACAACGGGTGCCTCCAACTAACAACAATCCTGGGGGAGTTTGTTTGCAATTATTTTGATTTGATTTGAGCATGGGACTAGGCATATCGGTGACCAGCCATTTTCTCATGAATGAGGAGCGGAGTCCACTCCTCTTGAGAATAACCCGCCTAGCATGGAAGATACAGACAGCCCTAGTTGATACAAGAGCTATTCGAGCATACAAAACAGAATGTTTATTTGAAGGTTTAGAGTTTGGCACATACACATTTACTTGGAACGGTAGGTAGATACCGTATATAGGTAGGTATTGTGGACTCATATGGAATAACTTTGGGGTGTATGGAATTGGATGCACAAGCAGTATTCCCGCTTAGTACAACTGAAGGCTAGAAAGAGACTGGGAAGCGACCAGCTAGAGAGCGACAACAGTCACTACTAGGAAAAGGCCTACTAATGGCGCACCTAATTTGGCCATTAATGGCGCATTAGTGGTGCGCCATTAGTAGCACGCCATTAGTATATTTTACTAATGGCGCACCACTGGTGCGCCATTAGTATCTGGTATACTAATGGTGCACCTCAGATGCGCCATTAGTATATACAATAGTGCGCCATTAGTATGCCTCCCAGGGGGCCATGTACACCCAGGTGCTTTGGCATACTAATGGCGCACGACAACAGGATGCGCCATTAGTAACTTCGGCATACTAATGACGCACTGTTTAATGATGCCCATTAGTATCCTTTGGCATACTAATGGCGCACTATGATGTGATGCGCCATTAGTATGAATATTAGGTTTTTTTTATTTTTTATTTTTCTGTTTTTTGCACAGGTTACAAAATATATAATTGGACAAAATATAGACAGCACACATCAACAACAGATTCATCGAATACAATAGAAGATTAGTCTGTAAATACAATTCATCATTTTAGTCTCCGAATACAATTCATCATATTAGTCTCCGAATTGAAAAGACCGAACAAAGATAGAACATTATATTACAAGTCTCGAGACCGCGAGTTTGTCTTGACATTACAAGTCGATATCGATCATCTAAACTACCATCACATACAAGAGAGTTGCGGTCATCACGATGAGCATCATCACGATGAAAATCGTCTTCATCCGGTTCCTCCAACGCTCCCTCCCCTCTCCCACTAGATAGCGGGCGTATCTAGATTCGGCCTCGGCCCTAGTGGTGTACCCTTTGTAACTGTTACCGCTGAATCGGTTAACCTGTCTCCGACACTCCTCCCAGTCGTTGTAGACTCCGGGAACCTTACCCTTGTACACGACATACCACGGCATCGCTATGCAGTAGCCAAACGAAACGTTAGTACCAATTCACAGACAATACATAAGCAATATATAAGTATGCAACAGAACGATCGGAAGAGAAAAGCAAGACATTAATAGCATCGATTACATCTAAGTTGAACAACTCTCGAAACCAAAGAGACATACTACAAGTTCATTAAAGTTTAATTACAACATGAGCCAATCGATGTTTCAGAACTAGACACAACATCACTGCTTTCGACTCGACTCAAGGGACCGGAGCGTGGATGAAGCCGTCGTCTATCGTGGGAGTCATGAAACAACGGGCGTTGTCAGCCTGCATTTGTAGGATTGTGTCGATGTCACTGTTGGACGGTTGATTTCTGAGGTAGAACTGCCCCGCGGTACAAAGGACATCTTGATGGATGATTTCTGCAAACTCTGACTGGATGCGAAAGAATTCTTGTCTGATGTCCGCGTCCTGGATTGCCGACACGCTCGTGGCCCAATCTTTGAGTCTACTCGGTAGCAGAAGTTGATGATGGTCCCGTACGATCGCCCGCATGTGATGGATGGCATAGTAGGCACCCTTCTGACCGCCAGGCGGCTGCTTGACGCAGCAGAACATCGTATTGTGGGAGAACACGTGCTTGCCGTACTTATGAATAGGCCTGGTGAAGGTGCCTCTAGATTTGACGTAGCCGGGGAGAACATCATCAAGAACCTTCTTGACATTTGTGTAGTCTACGTTCGACTGACGGTCCGGGTCGAAATACGTGGCCATGGAATATTTGGGGCTTAGGAGGATGAGCGTGCAATGTGTGTCACTTCAGAAAACACAGAATGTTAAAAGAAAAACGATCGAAATCTAAGAATTCATATGTTACGGGGCGGTTGAGGGGAGGACTTACTCGGGAAAGAAAGGCACGAGGAAGTTATCCTTATCTTGGTTTGCCAGAATGACGCCTTCGAGGTAAGAACTCGCGACTTGCCGGTCCCCAGCGCTGCCCAAGATCTTGGCACGCATGTAGAAGGGGTCGACTATCACGATGTCCAGGGTCTTGTTGCGAATGATCCGCATCTCCATACTCAGCGAAAATAGCCGAACGAAGGTGTAGTGCAGCGGATGAAGGTTCAACATAGCGTGGATGTCATCAAACCGCAGGACGATCGTACCCCCGATGGAGTTATCCACAAATCCCTTGCCCTCTGGCACCTTGGCCGCGAAAACCGGGTATGCCACATCCTTCTCTCCGAGATGCCGCTTCTCCAAAGCAAGAACACTGTCATGCAACCTCCACATAGCACCGGTTGCAGCATCGAGCATATTTCTCGGTAGCATCAGCATACCCGCCACATGCACCCTCCTCGAGATATCCTCAGGTGAAGGTGGCCCGTCCTGAGCACGGATCGTACTCGGTGCCGGATGGCCCGCACCCTTGTTAGTCTTTCTTTTGCGTGCCTTCTTCTTCTCTTGTAATGGGACCGAGTTCTGCTCACAGACCGCCTTCTTGAGTGTGTTGGGGCTGATCATATTTCGCACCTCGCCTATCTGAGGCTCGGTGAAGTCGGCAGCTGGAGGCATCTCTTGAGAGCTGAACTGCACACGACGCCTGTTGCAACTTGGCTTCTCCGCGGTACCAGCTAGATCGCGCACATCTTTTGTTGGGTTGGGTTCTTGAGAAGGAGGCCCCATGAAGTCGCCACCGTACCAATGATCGGCAAAGTACTGATCGACGTTGGCAAATGTATCGTCGTCGTCGTCGTTCTGATCCTGTGCCATATGCATGTTTGGATCCAGTGGCATAGGGATGTCCGGCACCGTTGCGGTGGCCTTGTCATGGGGCCGACTTGGCGCCGGCACGACTGCCGGTGTTGTCTTTGGGGTGGTGTCCCCCGCCCCCAAACGAATCTGGCTCTTCGGCCAAAGCAGGGGCCAGCTCAGGCAGGCGCTGAGGGTCATCACATCATCATCGTCGGCCCCGACGGGTCGAATCGGAGGTAACAACTCATCGCAGCCTGGCAGCACCTGAACCAGTTGAACCCTAAACAAGTTGGGTGGCATCTGGGTACCGTGGAACAAGGGGTTGCCCGGTTGAACGATTTTGACCTTGGCGACATCGACCAACTCGTTGTTCACGAAGTGCAGGAGAGTGCATGGAACGTCGGCGGCGCCCTGCGAAAACATGTAGGGCGTCAGGGATGCCCAGTCAAAGGCAAGGAGATGAAGTCCTCGACCGAGAGAGGCTTAATTAGTTACCGTGATGATGGCGTCGAGCTCGGCTAATGTCGAGGCACCGCCAACGGCGAGCGTGCAGTTGACGGAGGGGCCGCTTGCTGCAGAGGTGCCGGCCGACGTACACCCGGGTGCATTAAGCTCCCGTGCCGGCATCGGAGACACCAATGCCGCCTCCGCCGGAGACACCAATGGCCCCGCCATCGCGTTCTGCGAGTTGCTGGCCGTGAAGCTAGGAATCGGGGGCGGCCCCTGTTGGCCGCCCGCAATCCACGCACTAATCCCCTGGATCAAGGTAGGCACAATGGCGGTGATCGTCGCTCCGAGTTGTTGTTGCACTTGCTCTTGGACAATCTCCGGAATCCGCGCTACCTGTGCCCTGAGTTCTTGAACCTCGCGTGCCTGGCTTTCCGAGCTGGTCTTTTTCTCCTTTCGCCCACCAGTGTTATAGTATGACGACCATTTTGTCGACAAGCCTTTGCCGGCCACACGACCACCTAACGTCGGCTTACTGAGCTTATCCTTGTTCTTCATTACATTCAACGCCCTATTTAGAGTGGTGTCCCAAGGGTTGCTCTTAGTCGACCCCGCGCTACTGCTTTCAGTCGCCTGCGGAAGGAATGTGAACCATTTAGAAATTTGGCTTCATTAATTAGAATGCAACCATATGGAGATAATTACGCGGGGGTGTATTCCTTACCAGAACAAGCTCAAGCGCCCTGGTCTTCGGATCCATGGTAAGCTCCTTTGTTTTCAGGTCCTTCTTGTACCGGGCCCTGACAAAGTTCCTGGTCTGCTTGTCACCGTATTTATCGAAGAGGGGCGGTAGGCCTTGCTCGGCATGGTCCGCCTCCTCCTTGTCCCATATAGGCTCCTCCACTCTGTAACCGCCGGGACCGAGTGTGTGTTCCCTAAGTTCAGTTCCCGCATTTCTTTCCCGCACTTACTTGATTCGGAGTTTGCGGTGCTCGAGCAATTGATCTTGAAGTCATTGTAGTCATCTTCAGTGATCGAAGGATTTTTCTCCTTGATCTTCTCATAACTCTCACCTTTCTCGATCATTCTCTTCACATTGCTTTTCCAAGTAGACAGGGCCTTGCTCATCTTCGTGAGGGCAGCATTGTTCACTTTATTCCCTTTGAGGCTTGTGTTTTCAAATTCAGCGGGGAACTTGTATCGTTAGTGCAGCTTCATGAAGAGGAGGTTGCGCAAATTCCCTCGGCCAGGATGCCTCAGGTTGTCGGTGTTGATCGAGACGGTGCTCCGGATAATGCACCCGAGCTGAAGCGAGTACCCCTTGACTATTCGTTCGGGCGCCGTTGGATTCCCGTCGGAGTCCACTTCAGTAACTTCCTCCTTGAGGGTGCGGAGCACGGTCGGGCGCCGGTCCTTCCGGTGCCTCTTCGGTTGGCTGCCATCTGTGCGTGCGCCGCCGTCATTAGTGGTGGCATCCTCGGCGGCACCATGAATGGTGGCATCAGTGGGGTCATCCTCGGCGGTACCATCAGTGGTCTCAGGATCGGTGGGGAAGGCGGCGTCCTCATACAAGTGAGGTTGTTCCTCCATCTCCTGGGATAGCTCCCAGAATGGCTTGACGCACGAACCCTCGGCCTCATCTTTGTTGGCCATGTTTCTCTCTAAATAGGAACAAAGTTTGGTCAAAAAGTTGGTTATTGTCAAGGAACAAGATCTCTAAGTTGACCGAATAACCTAATTCTCGAGGAATGTCGCCAAAAAGTTGGTTATTGTCAAGGAACAATTGAGAGATGTTTGTGATATTGCCTAGGTGTTTTGGGATAGAACCTATTAGTGTGTTGTTGCTAAGGTCCAAGTCCACGTTCTCAGGGAACCTGGTTCTTGAGGGGTGTGTCTAGAAAGTTGGTTGCTGTAAAGATACAAGGTTGTGAGTTTGGTCAAATTGCCTATGATGTTTGTGATATTGCCTTTGATCTTGAAGGCACTATTGCATGATGCAGTGGTACAGCCAGCATGGGACCTCATCTTTGCAGGCTAATTTTCTAGATTGTAACACTAGGATTTGTGCACAAGCTAAGCTAGCTAAGACAGTAGCTTCCTTGCAACCCACAAAAGACAAAGGAAAAGGGGTGAAAAGGGGGAGATGGTTAGCTTTGATGAGCAGGCAACATCTTCCTAACCCCCTTCTTCTTGTCTCCTCTCACTATCTCTCCTCGCACACATGGCAAGCAAGGGTGTATGAGTGTGTGAAAAAAATACTAAACTAATCCAACCACTAAAGCAAATTAATTTTTATTTTGGTTGAGAATCGGGCACCTTCTAGGTCAAGAAAATTGGGCATGACCTTTGCTAATTTTCTTGACCTAGGAGTGCCCCTTTTCTCAATTGAAATGGAAATTAATCAACATTTCAGGAGAAAGGGGTCATTTTAGAAGATCACAAGTAGCAGCAGCATCACTTGACAAAATCACAACTAGCAGCAGCATCACAAGTAGTACAGCAGCAACATCATCACAAGTAGTACAGCAGCAACATTATCATCACAAGTAATACACTTAGCTACCAGTTCAGAAATACAGCTAAGATAAGATCATCACCACATTTTAGAAACATAGCTCATCATTTTCATTCTTGCAGATAAGATCATCACCACATTTCAGAAATACAGCTCCATAGGTTGTTCTCTGTATGCAAGCAGTAGACCATATATATGTGACATTTTCATCTCTCATTAGCCCTAAGATCTAACGTCTATTTTTGCGCATGCTGATTACTCACTTCAAAATAGGTTGCTTCGTAGTACGAAACAACACACACCAAGCTCCATCAAAAACAGAATAAAAAATGGCCATGTCATGCTTGGCAATAGCACAAGTGACATGAAAATTCAGGAGTAGGAGATCACAAAAGTACAGTCCACAGGTTACTCCAAGTTTCTGAATTTTCAGTAAATTTTCTGTAAGAAAAGAACTAAAAGAAAAGAAATCCTAGGGTTAAAAAATCTGGAGCAAGTCCTAGCAGAACCACAAAATGTTCATCTACTCAAATTAATGTCCAAACAGTGTCATATCTGAAATTAACCTGTCATGTTCACTGCTCAAACATGAAGTACCAGCAACCTTCAACAAGAAGTACTCAAACTGTCAAACATGAAATACAAGCAACCTGCTATGTTAGGAGTACAAGAAGGATCCTGCTGCTGCTCCAAACAACACTGGGAAACAGACATACTCCAACAGTTGATTGCGTGGTGGTGTTTAGGGATGGAATGCACAAAAATTGCAGGTGGCTCGGCCTACCAGAACCATTGAAACGTAGTGAAACCCGCCCTGACATCGGTCAGTTCCGTGCACAGCACAGACACGTATGCACGCTGCTATGCTAGGGTCCTAGCGCCAACGAGGACACCAAGCAGATAAAATCACCAATGGTTGTTGCAGTTTAGTTTGGCATTATACTATATTCCTAACATTTCAGAATACATTGGAGGTTAGTTTCTGTTCAAAAACCAAACCTTGTAAATTTGGACCAGGTTGATTATAGGGAAAAATGTCAATGATATGTTTCTCTATAAACTTGGTGATATTTACAAAGTTTGACTTGGGGCAAAACTACTGTGCACTATTTTGAATTGGATGGAGTATTTGAAATGCTGTCTGAGGTTCTCAAATAGTTTTCCATCTAGTTTCATGGTTCTCAAAACAGTTTTTCTAGAACAAGATATGTGAATGGGACGGAGATGTGTCTGTTTGGGAGGCATCTCTCCTAAAAAATATGAAGGTTCATGGCTTTCAAGCCAAATGACCAAGTTCATGGCTATATCCATGTCAATTTTATATAATGTGACGATAGTTGGCACAAACATGGTGCTTAGCATGCCAAACAAGATTGCACATGGGAGGTTCTAACTTTTTGTAATAAAAAATAAATTTTCATTTTTCAAGTGCCAAAAGAGGGTTTTTGTGTGAAAAATAAGATGCAAAAGTTCACTTATCTAATTACTAATGGTTTTCGCCAACGAGTTCCAGGCAATTTGATCGGGCTGAGTAATTACATGGGGACAACTAAACAACCAACCTAATCAGCTAGAATAATGGCTAGACAAATTAAGCAATCGCATAGTTGGGCATGCATTCCATCCCTAAACAGCACAGGCAGAGAAAGAGCAGGGCAGAGGAGAGGGGGATGGGATTACACCTAGTCTAAGAGACCAAACCAGATGTGCAGGCAGAGCTGCTTGTGCCACGGCTAGCAAATCAAAGGTTGGTGGCGTCTGACGCGTGCACCTGCGTGAGCAAAGAAAGCCAAAGCGCATGAGAAAATCAAAGGGAAGGGAATGGAAGGGAAGGGAAGAGAAGAGCAAATCGAGGATTACCTTGACGAGCAGCGGCGTCCCGAGCGAGAAGAAGCGCTGGTGTCTCCCCGCGGCCGGCGACCGATGTGCAGAGGTGGTTGTCCGGGACGGTGCAACGGCGGCGAGGCTTTCTGGGCTCTGGGGAGAGGAGAGGGCGAGGGAGGGAGAGGGCGAGGGCGAGGGAAGGCGGGGAGAGGGCAAGGGAGGGAGAGGGAGAGGGCGAGGAGAGGGCGGAGAGGGCGGCGCGGTGGAGCGGGCGCGGGCGAACATCGTCGGGTTAGGTTTGGGCGAGAGGTGGATCTGGCGAGGGAGG
>NC_041386.1:260215499-260231151 GCF_002162155.2 Triticum dicoccoides | reverse complement strand
AGAGAGGCTAGAGGGAGAGGGCAGCGGCGGCGGCGGCGCGGTGGAGGGAGGGACGAGGGAGAGGGAACTGGCGAGGGGGAGAGGGAAGGGGGGATCGGGTGAAGGGGGAGAGGGAAGGGGGGATCGGGCACAATACTAATGGCGCACCACCCCTCGGTGCGCCATAAGTACATCCATACTAATGGCGCACCTCACCGTGGTGCGCCATTAGTATTTTTTTTATTTCTACTCGAGCCAACAGGTTATCTTCCACCTGACCTGATCCACACCAAGTTCCCTCTACTAGCTCGACTGGTCAGCAGCCAGTTCGCACACCAGGAGGTCCTGTGTTTGATTCCCAGGCTCCACAATTTTTTTTATGCATTTAAAATGTTGTTTGATACTTATTTGTGTTTAAATATGTTCAAACTTGTTTAAATCATAACAGTAATATTTTTTTTATAACACAGTAATATTTTTTTTAAAAATATCATCAAACAGTAATGCCGGTGGAGCGGGGCAGGGTGCGCGGGGTGCGGGGGGTCGGCGGCGGCGGTTGAGTAGGGGAGGGGTGCGGGGGGTCAGCGGCGGCGGTTGAGTTGGGGAATCGAGGGTGCGGGGGGTCGGCGGCGGCGGCCGGTGGACCAGGGGGTGCTCGGCGGCGAGGGGGACCGGATCTGGCGAGGTGGGATAGCGATCGAGATGGAGGGGGATCGAGATCGAGTGTCCATGAAATTTAAAAATATTCATGATAGTTCAAAAAGTGCCCATGAAATACAATCGAGAAATGAAGGCTACGATTTAAATACAATCGATCTTAGCTAGCTATCTGTTCACAATCTTCTTGCCCTTCTTTTTCGCAAATGGAGTTCTTCTGTGGAACGGATGTCCTTTAGGTAGGGTGGTCCTGCTTCTTCTTGTGGTGTATGCTGCTACTTCATCATCGTCGTCATGTTCGATCCTCGGGTCGCCGTACTTGTCGAAGTCTTGCTCATTGGCTACTCCATCCATTCCGATGATCTTCCTTTTGCCTCTCCTCACGACAACACGACTGGGCTTTGACGGGTCAGTAATGAAGAAGCATTGGTCCACTTGGGAAGCCAGTACCCATGGCTCATTTTTCGCGGTGACGTTTGCGCCCGCGGTCTTGGATTTGGCTTCAGGTATAACCACGGTGGTGAAATACCAGTCTTCTTTTAGGACGCTCTTGGCCCATCTGACACGGAACATCGGGACCTTCTCTCCAGCGTAGCTCAGCTCCCAGATCTCCTCGATCCTTCTGTAGTATCTGTCCTTGTCGTTACCGGTGTAGGATTCCATCGTTACCCCGGAGTTCTGATAACCATCGCTCTTCATGTCCTTGGCCTCGGTGTAGAATGTGTAGCCGTTGATATCGTACGCCTCATAGGTCATCAGGTTGTGCTCGGCGCCCTGTGACAAGGCGAATATGAGTTGTTCTTCCGCGGAAGAATCCTCATGTAAAGGGTACGACAGAAGCTTCTGCTTGAACCAATGCGTGAAACATGAGTTGTGCTCTTTGAGTATATCTCCGTCCGTCCTATGTTGGCCTCGATCATTGTACGTCTTCTTAATAAAGGTTTTGTGCTGTACCACCGAAGGATCGACCACGTCTATGTGTTGTAGCGCGACTAGGTTTGCTCTTTCAAAGTCGGCGAGTCGACCCTCGAAGTCGACATGCATTTCGCGACGACCCTCACGGTGACCCCATCCAGTGAGCCTGCCGAGGTGCCTGTTGACGGGTAGACCAACGGGGTTCTCGATGCCTAGATAATTCGTGCAGTAGGAGATGCACTCTTCGGTCAGAAAGCCTCTGGCCATGCTTCCCTCTGGACGTGACATGTTGCAAACGTATCCTTTGATGACACCATTCATCCTTTCGAACGGCATCATGCTGTGCAGGAACATCGGCCCGAGTTGGATGATATCGTCCATGATATGGACCAGCAGATGCACCATAACGTCGAAGAATGCGGGCGGGAAGTACATCTCAAGCTCGCATAGTATCACCATGATCTCTTCCTGTAGCCTTCTGAGTTGCCTCACGCCAACAGACTTCCGAGAGATGACGTCGAAAAAGTTGCATAGGCCAAATAGGGTTTCACGGACGTGCGCGTCCATGATCCCACGGATTGCAACTGGAAGTATCTGCGTCATCAACACGTGACAGCCGTGAGACTTCATCCCGCTGAACTTCAGCTTCGCTGGGTCTAGGTATCTGTTTATCTTCCCCACGTAACCGTAAGGAAGTTTTACTCCTACGAGGTAGGTGAAAAACTGCTCGATCTCCTCCTGACTTAGCGTGAAGCACGCGGGAGGGTAGTCATTTCCGGTCTTCTTGGCCTTCTTGCCTTTGCGACGACTTTCCGTGTCCTGCTTCGCCTCATCATCATCATCATCATGATCATCATATATAGCATGAAGCTCCTGCCTGATGCCCATTGATTTCAAGTCTGCCCTTGCTTTCGGCCCATCTTTGGTCCTCTCTGGCATGTTAAGCAGGGTACCAAGCAGACTCTCGCACACGTTCTTCGTGATATGCATGACATCAAGGCTGTGAGGCACACGGTGGATCTTCCAGTACGGCAAGTCCCAGAAAACAGACCTCGTTTTCCATACCTTCAGCAGCGGCTCTGGCGCCTTTCGCTTCTTTCCCGACAGTGGGCAGCCTTTCCAATTTTTCAACAGCTTGTCTATTTCCTCGTCGCTTCTTGTACGCGGGAATCGTCGGGGTTCGGTTTCACCATCGAACAAATCCTTGCGTTTTCTCCACGGGTCATCGTCGTGAAGCCACCTTCAATGTCCCATGAACACGGTTTTCGAAGACCCGGGATTTCTATCTAGCTAGCGATACGTTGTGTCATCCATGCACCTGACGCATCCCGAAAATCCGTGGACCACCTGCCCCGCGACATATCCATAACCAAGATAGTTGTGCACCGTCGTGAGCAGCGCGGCTCTCATAGGGAAATATTCTTTCTCTGTGGCGTCCCACGTATTGGCTGGCGTTTTCCACAGTGTGTCAAGCTCCTCTTTCAGCAGCCCCAGATACAGGTTGATGTCGTTCCCTGGTTGTTTCGGTCCTTCAATTAGCATACTCATGTGAATGTACTTCCTCTTCATGCACAACCAGGGGGGAAGGTTGTACATCCACACAAACACTGGCCAGGTGCTATGTGTGCTTCTCACACTGCCAAACGGATTGACTCCATCGGTGCTCGCGCCCAGCACGATGTTCCTTGGATCATTCCCAAATTCTGGGTCTTCGAAGTTCAACGCTTGCCACTGGCTCGCATCCTTAGGGTGACTCAGCATCTTGTCTTTTTTATCTATCTCCGGATCATTTGCGTCATCTTCTCGCTTCTTCTCCTCCCTATCCGCGTGCCAACGCAGGAGCTTTGCTACCTTAGGGTCCGCGAAATATCGCTGCAGACGAGGAGTGATCGGAAAGTACCACACCAGTTTTCGAGGAGCTTTCCTCCTCTTCTTGTATCGAGTGACGCCACACACCAGACATATGGTAGACTCCGCGTGCTCGTCCGGATAAATGATGCAATTGTTCATGCACACATGGTATTTCACGTGCGGTAAATCCTGAGGACACACGATTTTCTTCGCCTCCTCCAAACTGGTCGGGCACTTGTTCCCCTTGGGAAGACGTTCGTGCCAGAATGACATGTTCTCGTCGAAGCATGCGTCGGTCATTTTGTGTTTTACCTTCATCTCCAGAGCCATGAGCGTTACTTTCAGGCGGGTATCCTCGGGCCTGCATCCTTCATACAATGGAGTAGCCGCATCTAACTCAAGTTGATCCATCTTGGCTTTCTCTCGGGCGGCAGCTCTTGCGTTATCCGTCTGCTTGAGAAGCAGCTCTTGAATATGAGGGTCCTGCACCCAGCCCATCGATGGTCCAGCGTCGTCTGCTCCGCCGGCATCATCATCTTCATGATCATGCCCGTTGTCTGCTCCGGCATCTTCCTCATCATCATGTCCTGCATCTTCTACATGATGACTGTGTACAGCATCACCGTCGTGATCATCTCCTGGGGATTCTTCGTCTTCTCGCCCGCCCGAGCCGCGGTGGTTGTCTTGCTGCCCTTCCTCATTTCTTGCCCGGCCCCCATGGACGACTTCGTAGTCATCTTCATCACCTTGCCATCGATAGCCATCCATGAAACCACGCAAGAGCAGGTGGTCCCGCACTTGCCCGGATTCCGGATCCGCAATAAGGCTCTTCAGCTTGCATCTTCGACACGGACATCTTATCTCCGTCTCGTTCTTTTGAAGCATCTCGGCCTTCGCGGACCTCAAAAACCTATTCACGATGCCTTCGGTCATCATGCGGACCATGGTCACCTGCGGGGTAGAGCAAAACGATATTTTGGAACCAAGAAAAAAATTGGCATGACTTTCCGTAAAAATAGGACCAAAAAGAATGCTTAATGCCAAAATTCTCGCCGAAACGGAAATGAATCAACATTCCGGCAAAATATTGGCAACTATCGCATTTCAAATACCGGTACACCTCCAAACACAAACACATATGCAACACCACAAACATATGCAACACCACGAACATACATAGATCTAGCTAGGCCATAAAAAGTGCATGTGCACATTGTTGTAGGGAGAACAACATAAATATAGCTTCCCCCCTTACTTACCTATCAAGACAAGGTAATTTAACCACTTAAATTGAATGAATCTATGATGGAAATGAGGTGAAAAAGAGGAGGCACACGAGACAAGGAGGAGGTGGAGAGAATGAAGTGGGGAGAAAGTGAGCGTGGGTAGGAGAGGCTGTCCAAAATATCTTGTTGCTGCCCACTTACTAATGGCGCACCAACTCTAAATGCGCCATTAGTAATCCAGGTTACTAATGGCGCACCTTCTGGTGGTGCGCCATTAGTAGTTTTGCAAAAAAAAAACATACTAATGGCGCACTGTCCAGTGCGCCATTACTAGTTTAAACTAGTAATGGCGCACGGTGGAACAGTGCGCCATTAGTAGTTTTGCAAAAAAGGGAATAAAAAATATAATAAAAAAACAACATTAGTGGCGCACTTTCCGGCAGGTGCGCCATTACTAGTTACAACTAGTAATGGCGCACTGTGTCTGGATGCGCCATTAGTATGCTTGGACAGGCGCACTAGTTAATTTTTTTTGATACTAATGGCGCACCCTGGGCCAGGTGCGCCATTAGTAGTTTCAACTCTAATGGCGTAACAGAAGGTGGTGCGCCATTAGTATATACTAATGGCGCACCGCTTGTCTGGTGCGCCATTAGTGTCAATCCCATCTATAGCCCTTTTTCTAGTAGTGTCATGAACATGCATTAAAATTAATCAACACCAAATGCAAGCATGAGTAGGATATAATTCACCAGGAACATAAATATCGTAGAGGCTATGTTGATTTTGTTTCAACTACATGCATGAACATGTGCCAAGTCAAGCCACTCGAATCGTTCAAAGGAGGATATCACCCCATCATACCACATCACAACTATTGTAATAGCATGTTGGCACGCAAGGTAAACCATTATAAACTCCTAGCTAATTAAGCATCGCATAAGCAACTATAATCTCTAATTGTCATTATAAACATGTTTCAATCATAATAGGCTGAATCAGGAAGGATGGACTAATCATATTTACAAAAACAAAGAGAGGTCGAGTTCATACTAGCTTTTCTCATCTCAATCAGTTCATCATATATCGCCATTATTGCCTTGCACTTGCACGACGGAATAGTGTGGATAATAATAATAATAGTGCACGTGCATTAAACTAAGCTGGAATCTGCAAGCATTCAATATACAGCAGAAGATAGGGTAATATGGGCTCTTTGTTAGATCAACAATAATGCATAAGAGAGCCAATCAACATTTTCATTATAGTCTTCTCCTCTCGTCCCCCAAAGAAAATAAATAAAACTATTTACACGGGAAAGCCCCCAACAAGAAAAAGAAGAACATGAAATATTTTTGGGTTTTCTTTTTAATTACTACTACATGCATGAAAAGTAAACTAACTAAAAGCTACAACTAATTTTTTGGTTATTCTTAAGGTTTTTCAAACACACAAGAAGAAAGCGAGAAAATGAAAATAACCTAGCATGGATGATACATTGAAAAAGTATGAGCACCGACAACTGGCATGAGTGTGTGAACATGAATGTAATGTCGGTGAGAAATACGTACTCCGCCAAGCTTAGGCTCTTGCCCTAAGTTGGTCTATGCCCATGGATCAAAACCGTAGTTCGGGTCGTATTGAGAAGGGTCCTCAGATTGCCGCTGGCTGGCGATCTCCTCCGGATTCCACTGATAAACGGACTGATGGTGAGGGTCATATGGTGGCTCCGGCTCTGGAGCTGACATCTGGCTCTAGTAGGCATGAATGGCCTCCGGCAGAACAAGGTATATGCATTGAAAATATGTTGAACAAAGAGGGCGCAGGCAAGGTAATAAACTCACAATAATTTTTTTAAATATCAATTTATATTTGAGTGTCTTATTCTTATCCTTAACAATAAACTTATGTGCTACCATACTCTTATAACCTAGAGCAATAGGAGGCAACAACTTTTCCTCTTTCTCATAATGCCTGATAGGTATGTTGAAGTGTGCAGCAAGGCGCGAAGCAAAGATGCCTCCGAGCACTGGGCCCTTAGTACGGTTCAGATTTAACCGTTTAGCAACAATAGTGCCTAAATTGAAAGTAGTAACCTGAAACAAGGCATGGTGCAAAATACCAATATCAGGGGCACTAAGGTTTCCACAGTTCCCGCGACCAAAAAGCATCTACTAGAAAATATTGCGAAGTAACGTAGAACAGGAAAATGTATGCTAGTGATTCTCGCATCGGAAACTTTCCTTGTTTCCCCTACAACAATCATATCAATAAATCCCTCCACATCATTACGATGTGGTTCCTCTATGCTGCCCTGAAAGGGTATCAAACAGACCCGGCAAAAATCATAAAGTGACATCTCCTTATGCTCATCATATAAATAAAATTCCACCGAAGGTGGTGATCTCCTAGCATGGAAATGAAAATTTTGCACAAAGATATTGGTGAGTAAGAGGTGTTGTTCACGCTGGTCATCGAGGAAGGCAGTGAGGCCTGCATTCTCAGCCAAATGATAAAAATCTTCATGAATCCAGGCTTCTCTGAAGAACTCATCACAAGGCCATTCACATGGCCGAACCTCCGCAGTACGAGGGAGATTATACTTGGGCTTCTTGTTCTCTTCACTTTGCTTATCCTTCGAGCTTCGGCTCGATGAGCCCCTCAAAAATCTCTTCATCTTTTTCTGAAATTTTTAGTGACTCAAAATAAAAGTGAACCAAACTTAACAAAATTGATAGCAACTACTCCTACAAGTGCCCATAGGCTATATCATGCATTAAAACTAATTTTGACCTCATAAATTTTACATGCAAGCTCAAGAAATAGGGTCACTGAGGGAGTCCTGGATTAGGGGGTCTCCGGACAGCCGGACTATATCCTTTGGCTGGACTGTTGGACTATAAAGATACAAGATTGAAGACTTCGTCCCGTGTCCGAATGGGACTTTCCTTGGCATGGAAGGCAAGCTTGGCAATACGGATATGTAGATCTCCTCCCTTGTAACCGACACTATGTAACCCTAGCTCCCTCCAGTGTCTATATAAACCGGAGGGTTTAGTCCGTAGGACAACATACAATTATACCATAGGCTAGCTTCTAGGGTTTAGCCTCTACGATCTCGTGGTAGATCAACTCTTGTAATACTCATATCATCAATATCAATCAAGCAGGTTGTATTACCTCCATCAAGAGGGCTCGAACCTAGGTAAACATCGTGTCCCCTGCCTCCTGTTACCATCCGCCTTAGACGCACAGTTCGGGACCCCTTACCCGAGATCCACCGGTTTTGACACCGACATTGGTAGTTTCATTGAGAGTTCCACTGTGTCGTCATCATAGGGAAGGATGGCTCGTCTCGTTGTCAAGGACAACATCACCTCTGGGGAAGCGCTGGCTGTAGGCCAAACTCTCCAACTAGGCGGCTTCGTCATGACCACCCGCTCGGCCGCTGCACCGACGATGACTTCTCGGGTCATCGAAAATAGCCTCCACATCGGCTCGAAATTCACCGAGCAGATGGATCCAATAGATCTCTCCTCTTTGAGCGAGCTCTTGGATCGCATCGCTGCTCTGGGAGTCGCTACGGACTACGATCGGATTGGGCTTAAACCCGACCAAAGGGAAATTAACTCTCCATCGGTCACCCATCGGATAGCGGTGGTGGAGGAGCAATGCGGCATTTCTCCCTCTATCCTGAGGATGAACTATGTCCGGATTCCCAAGCTCTCCGAGCCGGATACCCGCTCACGGGAGGACATCACCCTAACCCTGAACCTAGAATCAGGCTGCAAACCGAACCTGCGAGGCAACATCCCGAAGCCCGAACTTCTAAGATTGGAAACTCCCCCGCCCCGGGGTCTCAGATTGGGTTAAGGTCCGAAATTAAATCCACCCACCCACCCAGATACAAATGATCTTTCCCACATTAGGCAAGAGCCCCAAGAGACAGTACATCACTATTGGGCCAGATTCCTCCTTGTAATGAACAAGGTCAAGGACTGTTGCGAGGAAGACGCAATTTCGTTCTTTTGCAACAATTGGACGGACAAGGGAATCCTCAACGCCATAAGTCGCCGTGATATAGCGCACTTCGCTCACCTGGCGGCCATAGTACCGAAGTACTATGCGATGGAAAGCGTCTGGAAAACCCAAACAAAATTTTGGGATAATCCGGCTCTGACAAAACCCCTAGTCCGAACTAAACGGGTGCACTCTCATAAGTCACCTGACTCAATTACAAAGAAGCAAAAGCCCACTACAGGGCGTGGAACCATATTGGAGGGATGGCTTAACGGGCCCTGCAAAATTCATAGTACAGCGGATACCATACCAACACATAGCCTTAGAGCATGTTGGGTACTCCGGCACGTGGCCAAGAGCGGTGAGGATCTCCTCAACCAAAACACCTTAGAGCACCCTCCCGTGGATAACAATACGGTATTGACAGTCTTCGAGACCTTCGCCTCAAATAATAGGCGTAAGCGAGCACTCCGTAGCCTTGCCGAAGTCTGCCATGTGGCAGCAGTAAATCCATGGAGCGACACAGCAATCACCTTCAATGCCAGTGACAAACCTAAATTCCGAACAGCCCGAGCACTAGCCGCCTTGGTCCTCAGTCCAACTGTGGACGGCTTTTGGCTCACTAAAGTGCCCATGGACGGCGGCAGATGATTAAACCTCATTTATGAGGAGACTCTTCAAAAATGGAAATAGACAGAAACCATATTGAGCAAAGCAGCCCGACCTTCTGAGGAATCATCCCTAGTCGGGAGGCACGTTGCGCTGGGAAAATCACAGTAGATGTGGTATTCGGCACTCCGGAGAATTACATGTCCGAAGAAATTACATTGCAAGTGGCCCAGTTCAGTAGCGGATACCACGCCCTTCTAGGGCGGGAGGCATTCATGATCTTCCAAGCCATACCCCATTACGGGTACATGAAGCTCAAAATGCCCGGGCCCAACGGAATCATCACTTTAGCTAGTGATCCGGACACAGCACTCCATGCCGAGAACAAAACAGCCACACTGGCCCTCAAGGCATTATCTGAAGCCCTTGTGGTGGAGGAATTAACCGCGCTGCATTCCAAAGTGTAAAGGGACGACGTGATACTAGACAAAAGATCCAAGTCCACTTCGTTTAAACCAGCGGATGAAATAGTCAAATTCCAAGTCCATCCAGTGGACCCCACAAAAATTGCATCCATCGGGGCATAGTTAAACCCCGCCGTAGACTCCACACTACGGGAGTTCTTGCGTGAGAATTGGGACATATTCGCCTGGCACCCTTCAGACATGCCAGGAATCCCACGCAAGCTGGCCGAGCATAGCCTCAACATTCTAAAGGGATTCAAGCCGGTCAAGCTGACTCCTCGGCGTTTCTCCGAACCTAAGAGACAAGCCATGGGAGAGGAGCTAGCCAAGTTACCGGAGGTCGGATTCATTAGAGAAATAAAGCATTCAGACTGGCTAGCAAACCTGGCGATGGTACCAAAGAAGGACAAATCCTGGCGCCTATGCGTCGACTTCAAGGACCTTAATAAGGCTTCCACAAAGGATCCCTTCCCCCTCCCTCGCATTGATCAAATTATCGATGCTACCATAGAACACGACTCATTGTGCTTCCTCGACGCATACTCCGGTGTTGGTGTACAAAAAGAGGGGTACGCTTTTTGTACCCCTATAACTGTGCATGGGCAGTCTGAGCCACGGGCACCTCCACACCAAGCAAGGCAAGGGAGGTGAGCCAGGGTAAGACTGAATCTCAAGAGAACTACGATGCCAAGGCCAAGACCACGAAGAGCGAAGGGGACAAAGCGGACTCCCCCGGCAAGATCCTTGCCGGGAGACAGTTCTAGCAGCCCCGACAAGACCCTTGCCACGGCGACTCATCCCGCGCCTACGGAGCAAATCACCCTTGAGTCCACTGCCCCCAAAGGGCAAGGATTCGAGAGACATCCATGTGGCGACATGCAGATCTTTGTGAAGACATTCAAGAGACGACAACCCTTGGCGGGATCCCAGCCGAGGAAGACCACAAGGCCCCCGGCAAGCGCCTTGCCGAGGATGACAGCAGGCGCCCCGCCAAGACCCTTGCCGGGGCCCCGGCAAGGCCCTTACCAAGGACACCTGTAGGGCCACCATCAGGCCCACGCCGACTACACCTCCACCACCGTTCGCATGCAGCTGCCGACCCAACCAGCTGGGCAGGCACCTGCGTGGTGGCATGCAGATCTTCGTGAAGACCCACCACTTCACCACCTCAGCTGCCTGCCTACCTACGTGGCACCTCAGGCATCGCTGGCCAGTGCGCGTGTCAACACAAGAAGGAGCGGCGACGGACGAGACGTGTTTCTCCCCCGTCCCCGATAAAGTAAGGACACCTAAGCAAGACGCATTAAATGCGCCTTGTCATGTAATGCGAGGGATAACCTCGCATCACTGTACCCTTTCCACCTCCTGTGTGCCACTGTGGCAACCCCTTTTTCTATAAAAGGAGGCCCGAGGCGACCAGAGGAAGGATTCAGCTTTTTGGAGCCCCTCACGCCCCATAGCTAGCTCAAGAACACAGATATACAATCCACCAAAGCAAGAGTAGGGTTTTACGCATCCTCACAGCCCGAACCTGGATAAACGAACCATGTGCTACCTGATAGATCCGCTCTTCTCAAGACCCCGCGCCCCGCTAACCGTAGTAGGGATTCTTGTGATCCCATAGGTGTCGTTCCCACCGACATCTCTGGCGCGCCAGGTAGGGGGCGCGGTTGTGAGAATCGGCTCTAGCAATCAGCGCAGCACTCCTTCGTCTTCGTGGCTCTTGGAGAGGGAAGGAGGCCAGAAGATCAGCGCTCGAGCGACTACAAACAGAAGCTAAGTTGCACTGAACCCTTATTTGTTCTATCCTTTTTATATGAGGTTATTCCCCCCCGGAGATGTCACGCCTTTGTATGAGAAACCTGCACGCCAGGGGGCTCTCCCATGATCGGCAACACCCTTGCCCTGCTTCGAGTCCGCTCAATAGCTCAAGCGGCTGTGTCGAGGATGGCAGGGTAGCCTTCAGCGATCAACAACGCTCTTGATTCTGACTCGAGTCAAGCTCGACAGTTCGAGCGGCCGCATTCGGAACGGAAAGGTGGCTCATCCGGCAGCATGCGTACCCAGCAAGCTCATGGGGATCCGTCCCCAAAACGCCGCTAGGGGCTTCCGCGCCGGCGAGCCTACCCAATCGACGTAGGGCGTGCATACAAAGAGGAATGGAACGGGGAAATAACGTGCATGAAATTAAAAGTACTGCAAAGTTATATTGCATCACATCATTCTTGTGGTTCTAACTAAAGATGAAATTTGTCTTGGTCGTGAACCCGCAGCGGCGGTGAAGAACGGGATGCCTAATCCCTGCACTGGCCTTCCACCCTCTTGATTTAGTCGATGCTGCTGATGACGGGCTTGATGCGCTCCTTGAGCACCGTGAGGTCAATACCATCCAGCAAGCTATCCATCGCGGCACCGAAGTTGAGGTCGGGATTCCAGTACGCCATCTTGGTGAGGACCTTGGTCATGACCCCCCGGCAAAGTCGCCGGGCTTCCCCAGCCAACGTGGCCGCTCTGCTGGAGTGAAGATAAGCCGAGGCTCCAAGGACGCCCTTGAAGAACAGAGTCAGCTTGGTGTTGACGGTCCCGCTGCGCTCCGGGGCGTACCTCACGTTTGGCATCCCCATGGTGGCCAACTGCGAGGTGACCCTGCCGGCGACGTCCTCCAGACGGCTGATCCATCTGCTCTCGCCCGCCACATAATCCTGGTGGGAGGCGGCCTCGTTCGTCCGCAGCTGCTTCTCCTCCTCCAGACTCCTGGTCAAGGTCTCCTCCCGAGCCCTGCTCTCCGACAACATCTTCTCAAGATCCTCCAGCTTTATCTTGAGATCTCTGACTGAGCTTTGCGCTTCGGAGAGCTCCCCAGCCCTGCTGATGACCACTCCTTACGCCTCCACCAAGCCACTGTTGAGCGTGCTCTTCTCGTTGGACAGCTTGAGGGCCTGCTCCTTCAGCTCGTCCTGCACCACCTCCAACTCCCTTACTTTGCCGGCATGGGCCAGAGCCTGGGCATCAAGTGCCTCCTTGTGCCACTGCTCTAGCTCGCGAGTCCGCCGCGCGACAAGGGCCTCGAGCTCCTCATCCTTGCCACGGAGCGCTGCGGCAAGCTTCGCCTCACGCACGGTGAGGTCCTCTTCCTAGGAATCCAGTGCGGCTTGATGCTTGTTCCGGACGGCCTCGGCCGCGGCAGCCAAGTTCGCCGCCTTTTCCTGGGCCCTCTCGATGTTAGCCATCTTCATGGTGAGCTCAACATTGCGCTTGGCCAATTCCTCCTGAAAGGCTCTCTGCTCCTCGCGAGTCTGGTGGAACCAGGTCTGCGTCTCAGCACCGCTCACCTTGAAATCCACCTCCGCCTGGTCCACCGTTGCTGTCCTGGACTTAACCTTGTCCAGACGGATACGGTAGAGCGCCTGGAGTTTTCGGAAGTTGGCCCCCATAGCGCGGAAAAGCTGCTCTTCTGGAGAACCATCACCGCAAAGCCCGGCTCACTGACAACCTCGAGCCCGGTGGTGGTAAGCACCTCGCCGTCAAAGACTTCCCCTTCAGCGGGCGCCCGGGAACTTGACGCCCCTGGGATATGGATGAAAAGATCGTCGCCCACCTTCAGATATCTGCCGGGGCCCGAGGTTGAGGAGGAGGGGGCTGATCATCAGCCACCTCTTCCTCGGCAGTGGCCTTGCCGGCTTCCCCGGTAGGCCCACCGTTGGCGCCCTCGGTAGAAGCCTCGCCGGTCGCCTTGGCGGCCCCCGCAGCGGCGTCCTCGGCAGCATCCTTGGCGACCTCATCAGCGGCGACCTCTTCAGCATCCCTGGCGGCCTCCTCAGCAATGTTCCCAACAACAGTATCCATGTCCTCCATACCTATTGAAGGAGGGCCTGGGTAGTAATGGGAGCATTGAAGCCAAGAAAAAGAATAAGGGAAAAATAAAGACGGAGGACAGGCGACTCACTAGTGCCAGGCTGTGAAGTAGAAGCCCCTTCCCCGCTAGCATCCGGCGCCGTGGCAGAGTCACCAGCGCCCAAGTTCCCCTCTTCCTCCATGGGTGTGGGCTCCGTGCTTGATGCCCTTGCCAGGGACGCCCCTTGCGGCGGCTTAGTCGATGGGGGTGGTGTGTTGGGGGTAGCCCTCTGCGGCTCCTCCTGCTGCCGCTCCCCTCGTGCAAACCCAACAAGGTTAACACCATAGCATCGAACGCCTACCACATGTTGAATAAGAGGAGGGTGACGAACTTACGCTGGGGGCTGTGCCGGGGGCTGCTGTCTGGGCTGCTCAACACCACCAGTGGCGTCTTTGAAGCCCCAGCTGGGGCTGACTGCTCGCCAAGGCCTTAGCCCTCTTCACACTCTGGGCCAACATCTCTGCATCCCTGCAAAAGCAAAAACGGATCAAGATGAGTGACTTAATTCAGAGGAATGGAAATGGCAGTAAGGAATGGAGTACTTACTCGTCATCCACCTCCTCCTCTTCCACCACTTTCCTTTTCCTCTTCGGGCTGAGAGGCCCGAGATCAAAAGTGATCTCCGCGTCAACATCCGAGTCGACATCTGCCGGAGGAGGTGAAGACGGCGGGGTTTGTGCGCGCCCAGATGAGGAAGGGGCTGTTGTCTTCTTCTTCTCAGCGGCCTTCGTCAGCCTCTTGGCTGGCGTGGCCCTTGTGTGACGCCCAGACCCCTCCAGGGTCAATTGAGGCCGCGTAGCCCTGCCGGGCCGGACCGGCTCGCCGGAGCCAACCTGCCGCAGGATTTGCCCTCTTCCCCTGGTTGGCGTCGAGCCCACCGCCACGTTCTCCTCCTCCGACGACTCGTCGGCCATGTCTTCGACAAGCGGAGCTCCAGTGTCGGCGCTGCTGACCTCCCCGGAGGCCGCCGCCCACCGGGTGAGCTCCTCTTCCTCCGCAGCCGTTGCGGCCTTGTCCTCCACACCCCTGGCGCTGCCTGGGTGGTGTCCATGACAAGCCAGCGCTCGGCGTCAGCATTAACATACACCTCGATCAGGGTGTCAAAGAATTGCTACACATCCACGTCCCTCGGCTCCTTCCAGCTCGGGACAGGGTCGTGCGCATTACAGTCCGGCATCATGGCGATGATCTCGGACCGACGTGAATTGTTGCACAACAAGACCACCCCCGCTGGCAGCTTGAAAAACGGCCCCTTGAGGGCCTTGCCAACCTTTGTGGCAGCCCTCGCGGCCTTGCCGGTCCGTTCGACCTCGCCATCGCGACCCACATCATGCTGGAAAAGCCGCTGGTAGAAGTGGGCATGCACCAGCACAGTGAAGTTGTGACTGAGGCCGGGGTGGAGTCGCATAATGTCAGCCGGATTCGTAAAGAGCCAAGCTGGCCTCCCCTTGTTGTGCAACGGGGCGATCCGGCGGCGAATGAAGTCCGCCCCAATCGTCTCAAGGGTGAGTCCGACCCAGGTGAGATGGAGAATCCTAGTAGTGGCAACAGTGAGCCTCCCGTCGGCAGCATCGACATCGCTCCAATCGCAGCCACGGACCGGCGGCACTTGGCGGACCTTGCAGAATTCCGGCGGGTTTTCATCCTCAATCCAGCACCACCGGCCACGCCATTCCTCCCACCTCTCCTTCATGGCACCATCCGGGTACGCCCCCTTGGATCTTGGGATCTAGATGACACAACCAGAGACGGCACCTCCCGGCTGGATCCGAGGGAAGAAGTAATGGCGGAAGAGTGCCGTGTTGGGTTGCACCCCGGCAAAGCCTTCGTAAAGATGCGCGAAGAAAGCCATGCACGCCACCGCATTAGGAGTAAAATCCAAGAGGCGAAAGCCGAAGGTGTGCACAATGTCATAGAAGAAATCGGAGAAAGGGGGGCATAACCCGCAAGAAAGATAATCAACGAAAAAGGGATACCGATTTGGAGCAGGATCGGCGCAAGCAGCACGAATGACGCGCGTCGCCGGGTGTCCCAAA
>NC_041386.1:260210583-260215239 GCF_002162155.2 Triticum dicoccoides | reverse complement strand
TCCCCATAGGGGCGTGAAGGAGGTACGTAGCTCTTGAACATCAACCGTCGAGGGGAAGAAAAAGGCGGACTTCGTCCGGTCCCCCGACATCGCGCTCTGCGGCGGCTCCATAGTCCCAGCGCCCTTAGCCACCCCCTTGCCCTTGACGGATTTGGGCGCCATGGCGACCAAGAAGTTTAGAGGGCTGAGGAAGGGGGATGGCGAAGCAACGATGGCGGGCGACCGCGGAAGCTTAGGAAGGAAGGAAGAGAGGAAACGGCGGCTCTGAGATTGGAAAAGGCGCGAGGAAAGAGGAGAAAGTGAGCAGCGCGCCCGCGGTTATCCCTTTCTTATGGGGGAAAACACGGGCCGCCTCCTTTCACATTAACTGCGGTGTGACGCATGCCCTCGGGAACCAACCCCACGCATGCCGCCCATGTCACACGCGCCTCCCCACGCCGCGCCATGCGCGGGAGTCATGGGAAGCACAGCGCGCGAAGAATCTTACCACGGTAAGAACCGCCCCGCCTGCCCGCGCACTGTTTTTGGGCCTAGCCCAACAATGCGTTGCGCTTATGTGTGGACCAGGCCCGGGGGCTCCTGTCGGTGTACAAAAAGAGAGGTACACTTTTGTACCCCTATAACTGTGCACGGGTAGTCTGAGCCACGGGCACCACCACACCAAGCAAGGCAAGGGAGGTGAGCTAGGGTAAGACTGAAGCTCAAGAGAACTACGACGCCAAGGCCAAGACCACGAAGAGCGAAGGGGACGAAGCAGACTCCCCCGACAAGATCCTTGCCGGGAGACAGTTCTAGCAGCCCCGGCAAGACCCTTGGCGCGGCGACTCGTCCCGCGCCTATGGAGCAAATCACCCTTGAGTCCACTGCCCCCAAAGGGCAAGGATTCGGGAGACATCCCCATGGTGACATGCAGATCTTTGTGAAGACATTCAAGAGACGACAACCCTTGGCGGGATCCTAGCCGAGGAAGACCACAAGGCCCCCGGCAAGCACCTTGCCGGGGATGACAGCAGGCGCCCCGGCAAGACCCTTGCCGGGGCCCCGACAAGGCCCTTACCAAGGACACCTGCAGGGCTACCATCAGGCCCACGTCGACTAAACCTCCACCACCGTTCGCATGCAGCTGCCGCCCAACCAGCTGGGCAGGCACCTGCGTGGCGGCATGCAGATCTTCATGAAGACCCACCACTGCGCCACCTCAGCTGCCTGCCTACCTACGTGGCACCTCAGGCATCGCTGGCCAGGGCGCGTGTCGACACAAGAAGGAGCGGCAACGGACGAGACAGGTTTCTCCCCCGTCCCCGATAAAGTAAGGAAACCTAAGCAAGACACACTAAATGCGCCTTGTCATGTAATGCGAGGGTGTAACACCCTCGATGCGACTATAGGTCTCACGTGTCGAGGCACGACTTAGAGACATAATCGCATTGAAGGCATATGTCGCAAGTTAGGCAATCTTCACAACATCCCATGTAATATGAATAATAAAGGGGAGAGCATAGTTGGCTTACACTCGCCACGTCAATCAAGTACATAGATAACATTACATCATCCAAAACACTCATGGCCCGACTACGGCGCCAAAATAGAAGAAAACCCAACATGCGATAACGGTCCCAATCACCCCAACTAGGCACCACTACTGATCATCGGGAAAGGAAACGTAGTATCATTGAGAGTCTTCGTCGAACTCCCACTTGAGCTCGTACTCGTCACCTGGAGCGGAATCACCTGGACCTGCATCTGGAGTTATAGTATCTGTGAGCCACAGGGACTCAGCAATCTCGCACCCTCACGACCAAGACTATTTAAGCTTATAGGAAGGGTAAGGCAAATACATGTGGAGCTGCAGCAAGCGACTAGCATATATGGTGGCTATCTTATTCGCAAAAGAGAGCGAGAAGAGGAGGCAAAGCGCGAGCGTGAAAAACTAGATGAACAACCTGCGCAAGCATTACTCCAACACCGTGTCCACTTCCCGGACTCCGCCGAGAAGAGGCCATCACGGTAACACACTCAGTTGATTAATTTTAATTAATTAAGGTTCAAGTTATCTACAACCGGACATTAACAAATTCCCATCTGCCCATAACCGCGGGCACGGCTTTCGAAAGTTCAAATCCTGCAGGGAAGTCCCAACTTAGCCCATGACAAGCTCTCACGGTCAACGAAGGAATAGACCTCCTTCCAAGATGTTCCGATCAGACTCGGTATCTCGGTAACTCAAGACACTTCGACAGGTTAAAACAAGACCAGCAACACCGCCCGAATGTGCCGACAAATCCCGATAGGATCTGCACATATCTCTTTCTCAGGGCACACTCAGATGAGCGCTCCATACAACTAAAACCAAACCTCGAGTTTCCCCGAGGGGGCGCTGCACAGGACTCTAGTTTGGACCAACACTCAGAGGAGCACTGGCCCGGGGGGGGTTTAAAATAAGATGACCCGTGGGCTCCGGAAACCCGAGGGAAAAAGAGGATAGGTGGCAAATGGTAAGACCAAGGTTGGGCATTGCTGGAAAAGCTTTAAACAAGGCGAAGTATCAAGGGGTTCCCATTATAACCCAACCGCGTAAGGAACGCAAAATCCGGGAACATAACACCGATATGATGGAAACTAGGGCGGCAAGAGTGGAACAAAACACTAGGCGAGAGGCCGAGCCTTCCACCCTTCACCAAGTATATAGATGCATTAAGATAACATGGCAATATAATGATATCCCAAAAAGTAAATAAAAGATGTTCCAACAAGGAACGGCCTCCAATCTTCACCTGCAACTAGCAATGCTATAAGAGGGGCTGAGCAAAGCGGTAACATAGCCAATCAACGGTTTGCTAGGACAATGGTGGGTTAGAGGTTTGACATGGCAATTTGCGAGGCTAACAAGCAAAAGGTAGGTATCGTAGCATTGGCATAGCAAAATAGCGAGCAAACTAGCATAGCAAAGATAGTAGTGATTTCGAGGGTATGATCATCTTGCCTGCACAGTTGTCAGAGTTGACTGGATCCTCACAAGCAAACTCAACGGGCTCCTCGGTAGCGAACTCGTCTCCCGGCTCTACCCAAACAAGACAAACAAGCAACAAGGACACAATCAACCACGTGCAAGGATCAAGCGATATGATGCAATGATGATATGCTATGCGGGATGCGATGCGGGATGCAAAATGCAAGATATGATAGGAAATGCATGAAGCTGGCCTCAACTTGGAATTCCATGGGTTCCACTGGAAAGATGAGATGAAATCTCTTGAAAACGATATAAAGAACGCCGGAATCGGAGTTACGGTTTGGAAATGGCAAGCGTTTCAAAAATGACACCGGTCTGCGATTAACAGCAAGTAGGCAACTAAATGCAACGAAATGAACATGCTACAGCACCCAAACATGACAACAAAATACATGGCAGGGATGCACACAAGATGCTTAACAAAAGTATAGCACTGAGCTACGGCCAAATCATCCATTAGGAGGTTCAAACAAGCATGGCAAAAACGCAAATGCAAAACAGATTTCAGACTTAGTGAAATTAACACTTGTCTGAAATCTCAGATCACGAAGCCCCTTCGGAGCAGCAAAACAACATGATACATGACCTGATTAAGACAAGTAAGAACATGGCATGGAGCTACTCAACAAGCTTAACAAAAGACCCAAAGTGACTTGGGGCCAAAAGGGTTCACAAAATATACTAACGGGCACACGAACATAGCTAAAACACAATCAGTTTTCAGACTTAGAGAAAACTGAGAAATGCTGAAATATAACTCACGAAGGCATGTAAACGAGCTTGATGCACTGACTATGGTGCAAGTCATGGCAAGGCAAGCATACATCCATTAAGAAGGAACAAAATTCTACCTAGACATGGCAAGAACAATGGCATAGCATGCACGGATCAACTACAATAGCATCGGCAAAATCGCAAACAAGTTGACGATCTGCCCAGATTCATAACGAAGCAAAAGTAGAGCTCGATTTACTCAAGCTAGGATGCTCCATAATTGCAAGTAAATACATGGATGGATAGATCATAACATGATTAACAAAACTCCTTTACTGATCATCCTCAAAAGAGGCATGGATCACTAGGAAACAAGCTGAACATATGGCATCATGAACTAAATAATCCAGACTTAGTGAAAACTACTAAGTCCCTGAAAACTTATTTACCGGGTGCCTCACTTTGCAAGCTTGCACAAGTCACCACGCACATCCTAAAAATGCATGGGTTGCACCTCTGGAAAGAAGACAAAATCCTTAACAAAACATATGAAGGACTCACAGGCATATCATGCACACAATAATCATGGCAAAAATGACAAAAGTCTAAGATGAACTAGCAGATCTGACAATTTACTCACGAAGCCTCCTTCTAACAGCATTTCGGGAATCAAGATGCACTCAAATGCAAATGATGCAATGGAATCAAATGATGTACTCGTCGAGATGAACATTTTGATATGCTATATGTCCAAATCGAGGCTACGGATGCAAAGTTACGGAGCCTCGAACAGGGGCACTTGGTCTAAAATTCTGAGGACTTAGTGAAAACAAAATTACCCAAATCTGGATCTAGGGTTTCGGATCACTGTAGCGAAGACGAGGACGGCGGCCGGCGGGGGCGATGTCCGGTGGCCGAAGCCGGGGCCG
>NC_041386.1:260200608-260209998 GCF_002162155.2 Triticum dicoccoides | reverse complement strand
GGCCACGTGGCGGCTCGCCACTAGCTGCGGGCGGCGGCGGAGGTCGGTTCGGACACGTCCGGCCCGGCAAATTTTGTCTGGCGGCGGCGTGGGGAATGGATCTAGGGTTTCGGAGAGGGGGAGAGATCCGAATTTCGGGGGGTCTATTTATAGGCATAGGGGGAGCTAGGAGAGTCCAAATGAGGTGCGGTTTTCAGCCACGCGATCGTGATCGAACGCTCTAGGACATGGAGCAGAGTTTGGTGGGTTTTGGGCCAAATTGGAGGGGTTTTGGGCTGCAACACACACGAGGCCTTTTCGGTCCCTCGGTTAACCGTTGGAGTATCAAACGAAGTCCAAATGATACGAAACATGATAGGCGGTCTACCGGTAGTAAACCAAGGCCGCTTGGCAAGTCTCGGTCCAATCCAGAAATGTTTAATCCCCACACACGAAAGAAAGCTAGAAATGGCCACCGGAGGAGAACGAAGCGCCGGAATGCAAAACGGACAACGGGGAAAATGCTCGAATGCATAAGATGAACACGTATGCAAATGCAATGCACATGATGACATGATATGAGATGCATGACAAAGAAAACAACACATGGAGACAAAGACCCGAACCCGAGAAATAAATATAACTTAACGCCGGAAACAGCAAGAGTTGGAGTACAAATTGGGAAAGTTACATCCGGGGTGTTACAACACTCCACCACTACGAAAGGATCTCGTCCCGAGATCTAGGACTGAAAGAACGCCGGGTACTCAGAACGGAGGTGATCCTCGCGTTCCCAGGTAGCTTCACGGTCGGAATGGTGTGACCACTTGACTTTGAGAAATTTGATTGACTTGTTGCGAGTCTTGCGTTCAGTCTCTTCAAGAATAGCAACTGGGTGCTCACTATAAGAGAGATCTTCTTGGAGCTCAATGTCCTCGAAGTTGACGGTGCAGTCAGGAGTCTTGCAGCACTTTCGAAGCTGAGAGACATGGAACAAGTCATGAACATTTTGCAAAGTTTGAAGGAAGCTCGAGTTGATAGGCGAGGTCGCCTCTCTTGCTGACAATCTTGAAAGGTCCCATGTATCTAGGAGCAAGCTTCCCTTTGATACCTAAGCGACGAGTACCTTTCATAGGAGAGACACGGAGGTAAACATGATCTCCGATCTCGAAAGCCAAATCACGATGCTTACTATCATAGTAGCTCTTCTTGCGGGATTGGGATGCTTTGAGGTTATCACGAATGACTTTGCACATATCTTCTGCTTCTGTGATTAAGTCATTACCCAAAAGCTGACGTTCACCGGTTTCAGACCAGTTGAGAGGGGTACGACACTTCCTGCCATACAGAATTTCAAATGGGGCCTTGCCCGAACTTGCTTGAAAACTATTGTTGTAGGAGAGTTCAGCATAAGGAAGACAATCCTCCCACTTCATGTCGAAGGAGATCACACAAGCCCTGATCATATCTTCAAGAATCTAGTTGACACGCTCGACTTGACCGCTTGTTTGAGGATGGAAAGCAGTGCTGAAGCGGATGTTGGTGCCCATGGCCTTCTGAAAAGAATCCCAAAACTTGGAGGTAAAGATGCTGCCACGGTCTGAAGATATCACTTGAGGAATACCGTGCAGAGAGACAATTCGAGAGGTATAGAGTTCCGCCAATTGAGCTGCAGTGATCGACTCTTTGATAGGCAGAAAGTGAGGCACTTTGGTGAATTTGTCGATGACAACGAATATAGCATCATTGCCACGCTTGGACTTTGGAAACCCAGTCACGAAGTCCATTTCAATGTGGTCAAACTTCCATTCTGGAATGGCAAGAGGTTGGAGGAGACCTGCTGGCCTTTGGTGTTCTGCCTTCACTCTTCTGCAGACATCACATTCATTCATGAATTGAGCGATCTCGCGCTTCATTCGAGTCCACCAATAAGCTTGCTTGAGGTCCTGATACATCTTCGTGCTCCCTGGGTGAATGGAGAGGAGAGAATTGTGAGCCTCGTTCATGATCAATTTACAGAGGTCACCTTTGGGCACAACAATACGATCCTCGAAGAAGAGAGTGTCCTTGTCATCAAGGCGGTAGCACTTGTACTTGGACTGACTCTTGGCAATCCCAATCTTCACCTTTTTCACCATAGCATCAAGAAGCTGGGCTTGGCGAATCTGGTCTTCTAAGGTAGGAGAGACTTGAAGGTTGGTGAGGAAACCTTGAGGAACAACTTGCAGATTAAGTTTGCGGAAAGCTTCACAGAGCTCGGGTTGATAAGGCTTAAGAATCAGACTGTTGCAATATGCTTTCCTGCTCAAAGCATCAGCAATCACATTAGCCTTGCCTGGAGTGTACTCAATACTCGGATTATACTCTTGAATCATTTCGACCCATCGAGTTTGCCTGAGGTTGAGATTAGGCTGAGTGAAGATATACTTGAGACTCTTGTGATCAGTGAAAATATCCACTTTTCTTCCCAATAGAAGATGTCTCCAAGTCAAAAGAGCATGCACAACTACCGCCAACTCAAGATCATGAGTGGGGTAGTTCTTCTCATTAGGCTTCACTGGCGAGAGGTATAAGCAACAACTTTCTTCTCTTGCATTAGAACTGCACCGAGACCTTGGAGAGAGGCATCACAAAAGACCTTGTACGGCTTGGATTCATCAGGCGGAGTCAAAACTAGAGCAGTGATCAACTTCCCTTTCAAAGTGTTGAAAGAAATATCACACTCCGGAGACCAAACATACTTGACGTGCTTCTGGAGAAGGTTAGAGAGAGGCTTTGCGATCTTGGAAAAGTTTTCAATGAATCTTCGGCAATAGCTTGCGAGACCGAGAAAATTGCGGAGTTGCTTCACGTTCTGAGGAGGTCCCCAATTCACAATTGCAGACACCTTCTCAGGAATCACGGCAATGCCCTTGGCAGAGATGATATGACCAAGATAAAGAACATCATCGAGCCAAAATTCACACTTGGAGAACTTGGCGTAGAACTGATGTTCCCTGAGCTTATCAAGAACCAAATGCAAGTGCTTGGCATGATCTTCCTTGTTCTTCGAGAAAACCAGAATGTCGTCGAGATAGACCAAAACGAAGTCATTGGTGTAGGCATTGAAGATGAAATTCATCATGTGAGAGAACATCGGAGGAGCGTTGGCGAGGCCAAAAGACATGACAGTGTATTCATATGAACCAAAGCTTGTTCTGAATGCTGTCTTGGGAATATCTTCTTCACGAATGCGAATTTGGTGATAACCCATACGGAGATCAAGCTTGGAGAATACTTGGGCACCTTTGAGTTGTTCGAACAGCTCATTGATGTTGGGAAGTGGGTATTTGTTCTTGATGGTCTTCTTGTTCACTGGACGGTAATCAACACAAAGTCAGTCCGTTCCATCCTTCTTCTTCACAAAAAGAACACCACAACCCCACGGAGAAGAACTAGGCCGGATAAGACCCATTTTCTCTTGCATATCGAGTTGCTTCTTCAGCTCCTTCAACTCTTCAGGTCCGAGCTTGTAAGGACTTTTGCACACAGGTTCCGTGCCAGGCTCAAGTTCAATAACGAATTCAACTGGCCGGTGCGGAGGCATTCCTGGGAGCTCTTCTAGAAAGACGTCTTGATATTCGCAAACGACTGGAATTTGAGAGATGGCATCCAATTCACCCTTTTCGTTAAGAGAAAATAGACGGATAGTATTATCCCGAGCGGCAAAGACAATTACATCCTCAGAGGAATGAGTCAATTGAATCTGCCTGGCAGCACAATCAAGATGTGCCTTGTGCTTAGAAAGCCAATCCATTCCGAGAATAAGATCAATATCCGAGTTACCAAGAACAATTGGGGAAGAAAGGAACTTGTAGTCACCCAATGTGATAGTAACCTCAGGGACACAGGTGCTAGCTATCATCTGCTTGCCCGGTGACACAATTTGCAAGGAACTTTGCAGATACTGATAATCACACTCATACTTTGATGCAAAAGGTTTGGAAATGAAGCAATGCGATGCACCCGTGTCAAAAAGAACTTTTGCAGGAATATCATTAACAGGAAGGTTACCCATGATCACATCTGGTGAGTCCTCTGCCTGAGCTGCATTCACCATATTGACCTTGGCGAACTTGGGGTTATGCTTGACCACAACTATACTTGCCGATCTGACGGGAGGAGGAGGAGGAAGACGCCTCTGGTTGAGACACTTGTTGGCATAGTGACCCTTCTGTTGGCACTTGTTGCACGTGACCTCTGAAAGCGGACGGTGATACGGAGCACTCGATCTTGGAGCTTGAGACGAAGTCTTGTTCTAAAAGCCAGGGTTCGGTGGGTGGGAAGAACCACTGCCACCTTTGCTCTTCTGCTGATACGGCTGATGGAACGGAGGAGGAGGAAGCCAAAACTTCTGCTGCTTGGCCACTTGAGTAGAGGAAGAAGGAGTAACATCTCTGACTCGCTTCTTGGAAGCATCACACCTCAACTGAGCAGCCTCTTGCTTCAGTGCCATGTTGTAGAACTCATCGTATCTCAAGGGCTCAAAGAGAACAAGAGCGAGTTGGATATCTTCTCTGAGACCACCCCTAAACTGGTATATCATGCTCTTCTCATCAGGGACGTCCTGCTTGGCAAAGCGGGCGAGCTTCTAGAACAACTTGTTGTAGTCATAGACAGACAAAGAGCCTTGCTTCAGATTGCGGAATTCCTCACGCTTGCTTTCAACCACGCTCTGCGGAATATGATGAGCTCGGAAATCTCGACAGAAATCATCCCAAGTGATAACACGTCCACCTCTGGAGTCCTTGTACTGCTGGAAACATTCTGCAGCTTGATCTTTGAGTTGGAAGGAAGCGAACTTGACAAAGTCCTCAGGCCTGACGTTACTGCACTCGAAATGCTTACACAGATCCACAAGCCAATCGTCAGCATCGGTTGCCTCAACACAATTGCTGTAAGTGTTTGGCCCATTAGCAAGGAACTTGTTGAGTGTAGCAAAGTGACTCTGATTGCTGCCTTGATTCCCTTGACTGCCTTGATTGCGCTCTTGAAGAATTTGCATGATCAGCTATGTGTTTGCATTGGTTGCGGCCATCACAGCTTGCCATGCCTCTGGAGGAGGTGGAGGTGGTGGCGGATCTTGATTCTGGTTCTGACTCATGCTCTTAGTGGGAGCCATCCTGAAGAGGTTGACCACCGTTAGCACATAGACAGATAAATGAAGCTGAAACCAACGGAATGAAAATTGCAACATAAAGTCTTCACATCCGAACAAAATGAACGAATGCATTCCTCTTGAAGTGGTCACATATCCCTAAATTGCGAAGCCACGTAGAATTAAGGTAGAGAAATAAATCAACAAGGTACGGATCAAGAACGAATAATCGGTAAGAAATCCCAATCTCAAACCAATATCCGTGGAAGAAGAACTAGAGCTACTATAATTCCCACCTATGAAACTCCCGAAACTTTCCGGTTATGCAATCAGGTGTTGGGGATACAGGGGAAGCATAATATCTCACCCAAACTAGCAAATCCTACATCCAGCTGTATCCATCCTTCAACACATAACCAAGAAACCTTCGGAAACCATCTACCTCAACCTTTGAAAAGCATCCATTATACAAGTTATGGCGATACTCCCGAACTCCCGCCCCAGTACTAGGTGGCGTCGAGGTTATCTCACCAACGAACTGCATAAAAGAGATTTTCGATGTCGGCGAACATATCTCAAGTATTACAGAATTGCAACGATAAAATTATGATGAAAACACCTCAGAGCTCAACTCCCCGGGACACTTCCACTAAACCCCTGACAGGAGGCACCAAGACAATGTTCTCATCATAAGCCATCGGAACGATTCCAAGATACTCGCGTGATCCTAAAAAAAATTAGTGAAATTTGAGAAGAGAAGAGTCAAAACTCTACGTCAGGATGCCTTACCAGAGCGATGAGGAGACTGGGAAGTAAAAAGAATTCCTAAACTCTCCCATATATAATTCCCAAAGACTCAAAACATTTTTCTAGACACAACTCGGCCGCTAAAAACGATCAAGCAATGGGGCTCCTAAGGTCGGGGAAGGCTCTGATTACCAACTTGTAACACCCTCGATGCGACTATAGCTCCCACGTGTCGTGGCACGACTTACAGACATAATCGCATTGAAGGAATATGTCGCAAGTTAGGCAATCTTCACAACATCCCATGTAATATGACTAATAAAGGGGAGAACATAGTTGGCTTACACTCGCCACGTCAATCAAGTACATAAATAACATTATATCATCCAAAACACTCATGGCCCGACTACGGTGCCAAAATAGAAGAAAACCCAACATGCGACAACGGTCCCAATCACACCCAACTGGGAACCACTACTGATCATCGGGAAAGGAAACATAATATCATTGAGAGTCTTCGTCGAACTCCCACTTGAGCTCGTACTCGTCACCTGGAGCGGAATCACCTGGACCTACATCTGGAGTTATAGTATCTGTGAGCCACAGGTACTCAGCAATCTCGCACCCTCGCGATCAAGACTAATTAATCTTATAGGAAGGGTAAGGCAAATACATGTGGAGCTGCAGCAAGCGACTAGCATATATGGTGGCTATCTTATTCGCAAAAGGGAGCGAGAAGAGGAGGCAAAGCGCGAGCGTGAAAAACTAGAGGAACAACCTGCGCAAGCATTACTCCAACACCGTGTCCACTTCCCGGACTCCGCCGAGAAGAGGCCATCACGGTAACACACTCAGTTGATTCATTTTAATTAATTAAGGTTCAAGTTATCTACAACCAGACATTAACAAATTCCTATCTGCCCATAACCGCAGGCACGGCTTTCGAAAGTTCAAACCCTGCAGGGGAGTCCCAACTTAGCCCATGACAAGCTCTCACGGTGAATGAAGGAATAGACCTCCTCCCAAGACGTTCCGATCAGACTCGGTATCTCGGTAACTCAAGACACTTCGACAGGTTAAAACAAGACCAGCAACACCGCCCGAATGTGCCAACAAATCCCGATAGGAGCTGCACATATCTCTTTCTCAGGGCACACTCAGATGAGCGCTCCATACAACTAAAACCAAACCACGAGTTTCTCCGAGGGGGCGCCGCACAGGACTCTAGTTTGGACCAACACTCAGAGGAGCACTGGCCCGGGGGGGGGTTTAAAATAAGATGACCCGCGGGCTCCGGAAACCCGAGGGAAAAAGAGGCTATGTGGCAAATGGTAAGACCAAGGTTGGGCATTGCTGGAAAAGCTTTAAACAAGGCGAACTATCAAGGGGTTCCCATTATAACCCAACCGCGTAAGGAACGCAAAATCCGGGAACATAACACCGATATGACGGAAACTAGGGCGGCAAGAGTGGAACAAAACACTAGGCGAGAGGCCGAGCCGTCCACCCTTCACCAATTATATAGATGCATTAAGATAACATGGCAATATAATGATATCCCAACAAGTAAATAAAAGATGTTCCAACAAGGAACGGCCTCCAATCTTCACCTGCAACTAGCAACGCTATAAGAGGGGCTGAGCAAAGCGGTAACATAGCCAATCAACGGTTTGCTAGGACAATGGTGGGTTAGAGGTTTGACATAGAAATTTGGGAGGCTGACAAGCAAAAGGTAGGCATCGTAGCATTGGCATAGCAAAAGAGCGAGCAAACTAGCATAGCAAAGATAGTAGTGATTTCGAGGGTATGATCATCTTGCCTGCACAGTTGTCAGAGTTGACTGGATCCTCACAAGAAAACTCAATGGGCTCCTCGGTAGCGAACTCGTCTCCCGGCTCTACCCAAACAAGACAAACAAGTAACAAGGACACAATCAACCACATGCAAGGATCAAGCGATATGATGCAATGATGATATGCTATGCGGGATGCGATGCGGGATGCAAAATGCAAGATATGACAGGAAATGCATGAAGCTGGCCTCAACTTGAAATCGCTTGAAAACGATATAAAGAACGCCGGAATCGGAGTTACGGTTTGGAAATGGCAAGCGTTTCAAAAATGACACCGGTCTGCGATTAACAGCAAGTAGGCAACTAAATGCAACGAAATGAAAATTCTACAACACCCAAACATGACAAAAAAATACATGGCAGGGATGCACACAAGATGCTTAACAAAAGTCTAGCACTGAGCTACGGCCAAATCATCCATTAGGAGGTTCAAACAAGCATGGCAAAACCGCAAATGCAAAACAGATTTCAGACTTAGTGAAATTAACACTTGTCTGAAATCTCAGATCACGAAGCCCTCTTCAGAGCAGCAAAACAACATGATACATGACCTGATTAAGACAAGTAAGAACATGGCATGGAGCTACTCAACAAGCTTAACAAAAGACCCAAAGTGACCTGTGGCCAAAAGGGTTCACAAAATATACTAACGGGCACATGAACATAGCTAAAACACAATTAGTTTTCAGACTTAGAGAAAACTGAGAGATGCTGAAATATAACTCACGAAGGCATGTAAATGAGCTCGATGCACTCACTATGGTGCAATTCATGGCAAGACAAGCATACATCCATTAAGAAGGCACAAAATTCTATCAAGACATGGCAAGAACAATGGCATAACATGCACGGATCAACTACAATAGCATCGGCAAAATCGCAAACAAGTTGACGATCTGCCCAGATTCACAACGAAGCAAAAGTAGAGCTCGATTGACTCAAGCTAGGGTGCTCCATAATTGCAAGTAAAGACATGGATGGATAGAGCATAACATGATTAACAAACCTCTTTTACTGATCATCCTCAAAAGAGGCACGGATCATAGGAAACAAGCTGAACATATGGCATCGTGAACTAAATAATCCCAGACTTAGTGAAAACTACTAAGTCCCTGAAAACTTATTTACCGGGTGCCTCACTTTGCAAGCTTGCACAAGTCACCACACACATCCTAAAAATACATGGGTTGCACCTCTGGAAATAAGACAAAATCCTTAACAAAACATATGAAGGACTCACAGGCATATCATGCACACAATAATCATGGCAAAAATGACAAAAGTCTAAGATGAACTAGCAGATCTGACAATTAACACACGAAGCCTCCTTCTAACAGCTTTTCCGGCATTAAGATGAACTGAAATGCAAATGATGCAATGTAATGGAATGATGTACTCGTCGAGACGAACATTTTGATATGCTATATGCCCAAATCGGAGCTACGGATGCAAAGTTACGGAGCCTCGAACAGGGGCACTTGGACTAAAATTCTGAGGACTTGGTGAAAAAAAACTACCCAGATCTGGATCTAGGGTTTCGGATCACTGTAGCAACCGGGTCGGGGCGCGCCTCCCGAGGTGACTCCGGCGAAGACGAGGACGGCGGTCGGCGGGGGCGGCAGCGCCGGGGGCCGCGGTGGCCGGAGCCGGGGCCGGCTGCGGGCCGGGCGACGCC
>NC_041386.1:260168851-260199975 GCF_002162155.2 Triticum dicoccoides | reverse complement strand
CGGCGATGCCGGCGATGGCGGCTCCGACCGTCGGAGTTGGAAGAGGCGGCGGGGATGGCAGCGAAGGGCGGCGGCGGGTGAGGGACGCGGCGGCCACGTGGCGGCTCGCCACTGGCTGCGGGCGGCGGCGGAGGTCGGGTCGGACACGTCCGGCCCGACAAATTTTGTCCGGCGGCGGCGTGGGGAATGGATCTAGGGTTTCAGAGAGGGGGAGAGATCCGAATTTCGGGGGGTCTATTCATAGGCATAGGGGGAGCTAGGAGAGTCCAAATGAGGTGCGGTTTTCGGCCACGCGATCGTGATCGCACGCTCTAGGACACGGAGCAGAGTTTGGTGGGTTTTGGGACAAATTGGAGGGGTGTTGGTCTGCAACACACACGAGGCCTTTTCGGTCCCTCGGTTAACCGTTGGAGTATCAAACGAAGTCCAAATGATACGAAACTTGACAGGCGGTCTACCGGTAGTTAACCAAGGCCGCTTGGCAAGTCTCGGTCCAATCTGGAAATGTTTAATCCCCACACACGAAAGAAAGCTAGAAATGGCCACCGGAGTTGAACGAAGCGTCGGAATGCAAAACGGACAACGGGGAAAATGCTCGAATGCATGAGATGAACACGTATGCAAATGCAATGCACATGATGACATGATATGAGATGCATGAAAAACAAAACAACACATGGAGACAAAGACCCGAACCCGAGAAATAAATATAACTTAACACGGAAATGGCAAGAGTTGGAGTACAAATTGGGAAAGTTATATCCGGGGTGTTACAGAGGGATAACCTCGCATCACTGTACCCTTTCCACCTCCTGTGTGCCACTGTGGCAACCCCTTTTTCTATAAAAGGAGGCCCGAGGCGACCAGAGGAAGGATTCGGCTTTTTGGAGCACCTCACGCCCCATAGCTAGCTCAAGAACACAGATATACAATCCACCAAAGCAGGAGTAGGGTTTTACGCATCCTCGCGGCCCGAACCTGGATAAACGAACCATGTGCTACCTGTTAGATCCGCTCTTCTCACGACCCCGCGCCCCACTAACTGTAGTAGGGATTCTTGTGATCCCATAGGTGTCGTTCCCACTGACATCCGGTTACCCGCAAATTAATATAGCGGAGTCCGATCAAGCCGCAACGACAATTATCACTCCATATGGCCCCTTCTGTTTTAACACAATGCCCTTCGGGCTTAAAAACACCGGCGCAACATATCAGCGCATGATTCAGACACGTCTGGAAAAGCAGATCGGCAAAACAGTGGAGGCATACGTAGACGATGTGGTCATTAAAACCAGACACGTCGACTCCTTAATAGACGACTTGAGGCTCACATTCGACAATCTTCGAACATACGACATTAAGGTCAATCCAGAAAAATGCGTTTTCGGCATACCCACCGGAAAGCTCCTGGGATTTATCGTCTCCAGTAGAGGAATTGAAGAAAATCTGGATAAAATCCGAGCTTTGTCGCAGTTGGCTATCCCAACTGACCTCAAGCAAATCCAGAAGTTAACTGGATGTGTGGCGGCCTTAAGTCGCTTTATCTCCCGATTAGGAGAAAAGGCACTCCCCCTTTATCGCCTTCTTTGGCGCACTAAAGACTTCGAGTGGACGGACACAGCCATAGCCGGATTGGAAGAAATAAAAGTCATCCTGGGCACCAACCCAATCTTGGCCGCGCCAAATGTCGGCGAACCAATGCTGTTATATATGGTGGCATCTCACCAAGTTGTGTGCGCAGTGCTCGTCGTCGAACGAGAGATGGACGGACACAAATTCCCACTTCAAAAGCCGGTCTATTATGTGTCCACTTTCCTCACTCCATGCAAATCATGGTACCCACATTATCAAAAGATAGCATACGCGGTATTTATGGCATCCCGGAAATTACGACACTACTTTCAAGAGTGTTCAATCATGGTGGCTTCAGAAGTACCACTGAACGACATAATAAATAACCGTGATGCCACGGGCCGGATTGCCAAATGGGCTATCGAGCTCCTCCCGTTCGACATAACATATAGACCACGGCGAGCCATTTAGTCGCAAGTACTGGCCGATTTTGTCGCCGAATGGACAGAAGCCGAACTCCCGAAAGAGTATGGCGCATACTCCAATTGGATCATGCACTTTGATGGCTCTAAAATGCTGGCTGGTCTGGGGGCTGGTGTCGTCCTGACGTCCCCCACCGGAGATACAGTCCAATACATACTCCAAATACTATATACAGACTCCAACAACGCAGTCCAATACATACTCCACGCCGCGCCACGCGTGGGAGTCGTGGGAAGCACAGCGCGCGAAGAATCTTACCGCGGTAAGAACCGCCCCGCCTGCCCGCGCACCGTTTTTGGGACTAGCCCAACAACGTGTTGCGCTTATGTGTGGACCAGGCCCGGGGGCTCCTGTCGGTGTACAAAAAGAGGGGTACACTTTTGTACCCCTATAACTGTGCACGGGCAGTCTGAGCCACGGGCACCACCACACCAAGCAACGCAAGGGAGGTGAGCCAGGGTAAGACTGAAGCTCAAGAGAACTACGACGCCAAGGCCAAGACCACGAAGAGCGAAGGGGACGAAGCGGACTCCCCCGACAAGATCCTTGCCGGGAGACAGTTCTAGCAGCCCCGGCAAGACCCTTGGCACGGCGACTCGTCTCGCGCCTACGGAGCAAATCACCCTTGAGTCCACTGCCCCCAAAGGGCAAGGATTCGGGAGACATCCCTGCGGTGACATGCAGATCTTTGTGAAGACATTCAAGAGACGACAACCCTTCGCGGGATCCCAGCCGAGGAAGACCACAAGGCCCCCAGCAAGCACCTTGCCGGGGATGACAGCAGGCGCCCCGGCAAGACCCTTGCCGGGGCCCCGACAAGGCCCTTACCAAGGACACCTGCAGGGCCACCATCAGGCCCACGCCGACAAAACCTCCACCACCGTCCGCATGCAGCTGCCGACCCAACCAGCTGGGCAGGCACCTGCGTGGCGGCATGTAGATCTTCGTGAAGACCCACCACTGCGCCACCTCAGCTGCCTGCCTACCTACGTGGCACCTCAGGCATCGCTGGCCAGGGCGCGTGTCGACACAAGAAGTAGCGGCGACGGACGAGATAGGTTTCTCCCCCGTCCCCGATAAAGTAAGGAAACCTAAGCAAGACGCACTAAATGCGCCTTGTCATGTAATGTGAGGGATAACCTCGCATCACTGTACCCTTTCCACCTCCTGTGTGCCACTGTGGCAACCCCTTTTTCTATAAAAGGAGGCCCGAGGCGACCAGAGGAAGGATTCGGCTTTTTGGAGCACTTCACGCCCCATAGCTAGCTCAAGAACACAGATATACAATCCACCAAAGCAGGAGTAGGGTTTTACGCATCCTCGCGGCCCGAACCTGAATAAACGAACCATGTGCTACCTGTTAGATCCGCTCTTCTCACGACCCCGCGCCCCGCTAACTGTAGTAGGGATTCTTGTGATCCCATAGGTGTCGTTCCCACTGACATCCGGTTACCAGCAAATTAAGATGGCGGAGTCCGATCAAGCCACAACGACATTTATCACTCCATATGGCCCCTTCTATTTTAACACAATGCCCTTCGGGCTTAAAAACACCGGTGCAACATATCAGCGCATGATTCAGACATGTTTGGAAAAGCAGATCGGCAAAACAGTGGAGGCATATGTAGGCGATGTGGTCATTAAAATCAGACACGTCGACTCCTTAATAGACGACTTGAGGTTCACATTCGACAATCTTCGAACATACGACATTAAGCTCAATCCGGAAAAATGCATTTTCGGCGTACCCACCGAAAAGCTCCTGGGCTTTATCGTCTCCAGTAGAGGAATTGAAGTAAATCTGGCTAAAATCCGAGCTCTATCGTAGTTGGCTATCCCAGCTGACCTCAAGCAAATCCAGAAGTTAACTGGATGTGTGGCGGCCTTAAGTCGCTTTATCTCCCGATTTGGAGAAAAGGCACTCCCCCTTTATCGCCTTCTTTGGCGCACCTAAGACTTCGAGTGGACGGACACATGCATAGCCGGATTGGAAGAAATAAAAGCCATCCTGGGCACCAACCCAATCTTGGCCGCGCCAAATGTCGGCGAACCAATGCTGTTATATATGGCGGCAACTCACCAAGTTGTGAGCGCAGTGCTCGTCGTCGAACGAGAGATGGACGGACACAAATTCCCACTTCAAAAGCCGGTCTATTATGTGTCCACTTTCCTCACTCCATGCAAATCATGGTACCCACATTATCAAAAGATAGCATAAGCGGTATTTATGGAATCCCAGAAATTACGACACTACTTTCAAGAGTGTTCAATCATGGTGGCTTCAGAAGTACCACTCAACGACATAATAAACAACCGTGATGCCACGGGCCGGATTGCCAAATGGGCTATCAAGCTCCTCCCGTTCGACATAACATATAGACCACGGCAAGCCATTCAGTCGCAAGTACTGGCCGATTTTGTCGCTGAATGGACAGAAGCCGAACTCCCTAAAGAGTACGGCACATACTCCAATCATGCACTTTGATGGCTCTAAAATGCTGGCTGGTCTGGGGGCTGGTGTCGTCCTGACGTCCCCCACCAGAGATACAGTCCAATACATACTCCAAATACTATATACAGACTCCAACAACGCAGCCGAATACGAGGCCCTATTACATGGTCTCCGGATGGCAGTTTCCATGGGCATTCAACGCCAGGAGGTGCGTGGGGACTCAAACCTCGCAATATCTCAAATAACTAGAGACTTTGATGCCAAGGATCCGAAAATGGCGGCATATCGCAATGCCATCCTCAAAATGTCAGCTCGGTTAGAGGGGCTTGAATTCCACCACATGACTCGGGAAAACAATCAAGCGGCGGATATCCTCCCCCGTATCGGCACTGAGCGCGATCCTGTCCCACCTAACATCTTCCTGGAAAGGCTGTTTAAGCCATCCGTGGTATGGGAAGGGGACACCGGTAACAATAGTCCGGACCCGACCACAACACCAGATATCGAACATTCTGACACAATCGGAGGCACTGCCATCGAAATAACACCTTCAGCCCACGTGATAATGGCCGTCATCGCCCTGTGGATAGAACCTTTCCTGGCCTACCTAACCAGGCAGGAACTACCCGAGGACCAAAATGAGGCACGCTACATATTGCGGCGATCTAAAGCCTACAAGGTCCATGAGGGAGACTTTTATAAGAAAAGCACTACCGGAGTCATTCAAAGGTGCATCTCCGAAGTGGAAGGGCAAAAGCTTTTGGCAGAAATCCATGCTGGACTCGGCGGCCACCATGCCGCAGGCCGGGCCCTTGTAAGCAAGGCCTTCCGTACAGGTTTTTATTTGCCGACGGCCCAAGCAGATGCACAGTATCTTGTCCAACATTGCGTCGGTTGCCAGCTTTTTGCAAACCAAAGCCATATGCCACCCACCGCTCTCCAAAGAATCCCCATTACTTGGCCCTTTGTGGTCTGGGGGCTTGATATGGTCAGAACCCTTAAAGGGGGAGCCCATAAGAAAAAATACTTACTGGTCATGGTGGATAAATTTACCAAATGGATAGAAGCCAAACCTGTTAAAATGGCTGAATCCGGACCGGCGATAAACTTCATATCTGGGGTTGTACACCGTTACGGCACCCCCCACGGCATCATCACTGACACCGGAACGAACTTTAGAGCCGGTGAGGTAAAACTTTGGTGCAGCAACATGGTCATCAAGCTCAATTATGCTTCTCTCTATCCCCCGGAAACTAACGGTCAAGTCGAGCGAGAAAATGGTCTCATCATGAGTGGCATCAAACCCAGATTAGTGTCATCTTTGAAGGAATCAAACACGCACTGGGTAGAAGAGCTCGACTCCGTACTATGGGGGCTGCAGACCGCGCCGAATCGCACTACCGGATACACACCGTTCTTTATGGTGTACGGCGCAGAGGCGGTTCTGCCCTGCGACATAATTCATGACTCACCTCCAGTGCGCATGTATGAAGAAAAATAGGCCGAGCTCGATCGGCAGGACAGTTTCGACGACCTGGAGGAGGAGCACGACATGGCAAAAGCCCGTTCCGCTTTCTATCAGCAACATGCTCAAAGGTATCAAAGCAGAGAAGTATGGGCCAAAACCTATAACGTTGGCGAACTAGTTCTACGCCTGCCGGAGAAGAAAAAGAAGAAGATCAAGCCCAAATGGGAAGGTCCCTTCATTATTGACCAGGTTCTGACTGGTGGAGCGTCCCGTTTGTGAGATGCATGGATAATCGACTCGAGCCAAACCCATGGAACGCAGCCAGACTCCGAAGATTCTATGCCTAGTGCCGGACTCTATGTTCGTCTCCTTACCTCCGTCAATTTTTTGCATATCAATTATTTGTCTCTTCTCTCTTTCTCTCTTTTTCCTTCTCCTCAAGGCCTTAAAAGGCTAAACTTGTGTCTTGGTTACACAATCTTGACATGCTAACCGCGCTCATTATACCTGGGGGCTTCTTATACAAAAGCTTAATATAACTGTTTTTCTGGGCTTTATGCCCCACACATGTGTTACTCTTCTGCATGTACCTTTTTTTGCCATTATATGCATCGATATGACTTAAGTTTCGTCCAAGATGGGTTGCCTGGCTCTTGTATTTATGCCCTACATTCTCGTTAATTCGGCTAGGGCATAAGGGGAGCACCTCTATAATTGTTACTGCCGAGTCAGCCGGATGTGCACCTCAGACTGGGTGAAGCCGAAAGCTAGCGCTCTTAAGGGAATATTCGGCCGGTGAACAAAAGATGACTTTTATTTAATTTGACACATGCCTCCAGATGTTTATAGCCTGCGTCTCTTTTCGCAGTTCGGACATGCACATCAGGGCATGCGTACCCAGGGAAAGGAATCCTTAACGGAACTATTCTCCCTGGAAGATCTTTCTTACTATCCATGTAATATAACATAGCTAGTTGGGTACTTGTCTGTTCAAGCACTTATGACCCCTATGCTTGGTTTCCATGCATACCCCGGTTTTTACATAACCAAGTGGGTATTCAGATACACTCCAGACTATCGGGTCCAGAGGTCGAAGCGAAAAGGTCCGCCATGACAAATGATTTACAATCTGGCTAGGGACATTATATATGTCACTTGAAGTACACAGTCACTAAGACTGATTAAATTCTTCTTCTATACCATCCAACAGGTTGTCTAGCCTACAATCCTGTTGGGAATACTTTGCGGTCAATTCTACTTGGTCATACACTAAACTGACGAGGATCACTTTCCCATCGGGCCCCACAGGTCCGACGTCGGCCATGTGGTTTGGGTCAGCTTTGGTATATCGCGTCTTCACCATAGCCCAGGCTTCCCTTGCACCTTGTCCGCAGGCTGATATCTTCCATAATCGGAAGCGCCGCCGCGGTCCCTTGAGCTTCTCTACAAGCTCCCCCATGCCTCCTAGCGGGGACGCGGAAGGCCACAAGGATTGGGCAATACCCTACATCACCTGCCGAACTTGTTCGTGCAGTTGTGAGAGCTCCGGTACAAGATCACCCGCAGACCCGGGCATCTCCTCTGCGGGACGACCCATCATCATACCTGCAGACATAACTCTGTTAGCCGGCTTCTTCTCCGAACTCCTTCAAAAGTGTGTTCAAGCACTTACTAAAAATGCCGCATCGAAGCCGCTTATTCTCCATTACGGAGTCTGCAAGCTGGGCTCGGACGTCTTTCAGTTCCACGTCCAGCCGGATATTGGTGTCCTGGAGATTATTTTTCTCCTGCCTGACCCACGTAAGCACGCGCTCGCCATTATTTAGCTGTCAATTAGCACATTGCGCATCCTCCAACACAGCCTCCGGATTCACACCGGGGTCATATGCAAGATCTACTGTTAGATTTGCATGCATGCTGCATACTATCTGGTACCTGTAATTCTTTGCAATGAAGCAAATGTTACCAGAGGGGACCTTCTCGGACTCCTTCAATGCGGCCACCGCGACCTGTAGCTGGGCTTTGCACTCTTCCAGCTCTTGAGACAATAGGGTATTCTTCTCTGTAAGAACTTGCACAAATAATGATCCTTAAATCAGTTGTGTCAACTGTTTCACGTCTCAGGGGCTACTAATATATATAATCATCAGATTTTCCTACCCGTATATCCTTTACATACTGGTCCGTGGCTCTGGCAAGACCATTTTGAGCAGCACGGATGTACGCGTCTCCTAGCTTGAAGGCATCGAATGCCTCTTGGGAGAAACAAGCGTCACGGAGTACGGCCCGGCGACGCCTGTGATTCATGGCGCTCTCCACTTCGGAATTTGTAGCGAATAGTCTGTCCGCATCCTCTGTAAGAGGAGCATCCGGTGTACGCCCCGTGTTAGCTTCCGCCTATATATCCGGCCCTAGAGCCCGACTGGTGGAGGCGTGATCGGCGGCCTCTCCGGATATAGTCCGGTGAGCGTTTTTCCTGCTAGGAAACCTGGACATCATTATATTTTAAAGAAAGACGACAACCATGGAGCGAGGTTTTGTGTCATAGCTCTGCGCCGACGTCTCAGTCCTGACCACCTTCCTTTTTGGCCTACCCGGCTTCGGTGCCCCGTGTTGGCGAGTCACTGCGGGTTCGGCATGGTGTCCCGAAGGCCTTCCCTGGAAAGCACCATATGTGTACGGTAGGCGAAGTGCATAAAAGGGGATCCTTCTTGGAATTTGGGACTCCGGTTTTCCCTTACCTGCGATGCAGGGAGTAGCCCAGGATAGTCGGCTATGATGGCCACCATGGCGTCATCGCAGCTCAATTGATAGAACGTCCTATCTATCAGCTCCACAAATATGTCCGGATCCTCTTCAAATCCGGGATCGAGGGCCCGGTCAGGGTCCTCCGGTTGTGCAGGCGAGCTGTTGAGCTCCCTTACAGCTTTTCGCAGTTCCTGCCGTGAAACGGCAAGGTGAGTATTTACGACAAAGAATGCGGGAAGGTTGGGAGTAAAGTGTGACAGCTCACCCAGCTTGGAGGGTTGTACATGGAGAATCCATCCCGTGGCTTAATACGGATGAACTCCTCTTCCTCTGCCTTGAACAACTCGGACATAATTTTTTCTAAAGCAGCAGCGGAGTCCGGTCCCTTACGCCCGCAGCGGGTGGCATCATCTTCCCCGTTAAAGCACCACAGGGGTTGCCCTCGATATTGAAGTGGCTGCACCCCCCACATTATGCATATTGACATAACCTCGATTATTGTCAATCCTGATTGAGCCAGCACTTTAATCCGGTCCATTAGTTAAAGGGCTTCTCCTTTACCTTCCTCCTGGGGGCTCCGTGGGCGCCAGCTTCGGCATTTCTTCAGAGGAGCATTGTGGAACTCGGGAACACCCCTCCGAACAGGATCTGGAAGGGAGACGTCCTCCATGTAAAACCACTCCGATGGCCAGTCTTCGGACGTCGTCTGCGGGGTACCGGACAGGTATCCAGTCCCGGCGATGCGCCATATTTAGGCTCCGCCCACTTGATATAGTGACCCCTCCTGTGTACGGGGCACAAGGCAGAATAGCCTCTACCATAGCTCGAAATGAGCCTCACAACCCAGAAATAGCTCACAAAGGGCAACATAACCAGCAATGTGTAATATGGAAGCAGGGGTAAAATTATGCTACTAGAGGCCGTAAAATACCAGGAGCCCGCGGAGGAATGGATGGATCAGAAATCCAAGTCCCCTTAGTAAATAAGGGACAAGGCATACTCGCTCCCCCTTGGAGGGATTGGGGAAGCTCTCCGCTTGCTACCCGCCATTATAGGTGGCGAGCCCGGCTCGAATGGGGACCATATATGCTGGAGGGAGAAATCTCGTTTGTATTCTCTCTTTTTTTCGGGCGGGATCCATTTTTGATTGGAATAAAATTCTATATACATCATTTTTTATATATACTTTCAAAAGCACAACAAACAATTCCGCTCCTTTATATGTATAATATGATTTAAAAATACAATGATCTCAAAATCATAAGGTGGAATTCAAAAAATTAAACCAAATTATGTTCTACTAAAATGTATGGATCAGTAATATCTACATATTAAATAACATAGATATGCATGAATTCATATGAGTATGCATGTTTGATAGATCAATTTTGGTTCGAGTATGGATTACATGTACCATCATCTCGAATTCAAATATTTGAATCCCTTTTATGTTCACTCCTTTCACGCCCATCTCTCTCGCATGCATGCTCCTTCATGTAGCTATCACTCTCTTTCCTCCAGCTCACCCGCATGCTCACTTCATGTTTCTCCTATCCTCGCAAACATGGTCTCTCGACGTCTCCCTTGAGAAGTGTCACACACTCCCTATCACTATACATTACACGGTTTTCATTATCTCTCAGGTCTGTACCGTTCTATCGTATCACTAGGTACCTAAGCTTTATTTTTCACCGCCACACACACAGTCTCCACTCGTCTTTCACTTTGTCTTTCTCTCTATGGGATTCTCTCACACACACACTATATGTCTCTAGATATGATTCATACCACTAAAATTACTCTCTCTCTCTCCTGTAGACAAAACATTTGTTGTGGTCTCCTTTTCGTCTCCATCCCAGATTGCCATTATTTGTTTACCGATCAGACAAAATCCCCCCCTCTGTCTCTCACACACACACAACTCCTGCTTCCACTCCCCTTCCCGACTACCATCTCTCTCATACACACAAAACTCTCGCTTTCACACCCCCGACTCGTATTTCTCTCACAAACATTTATCGACTAGCCTCTAGATAGGTTTATACACCCACACACTCGTGCTTCCACTATCACATACATGTCTCTCTCCCGCTCCTTGTATCTATGTAGATTTTTCTTCCCTTCTTGAGACATGCCCTCTCGATCGCGCACACACACACTATCGCCTCATTTTAAGCTAATACCTCTCGCACACGCACTCTATGTGTCTTTGTCACACATGCACTCCGTCCTCCTCTTCTCTCCCCCTCTCTCACACACATGGGCTTTTTGCAACAACTAGCAAGATGCCCATGCGTTGCATAGAACATCAAGATGCATTTGTATTAGTAGTTTATCTTTGGGAGAAAAGGATGAACAAGGGAAGGCCTTATTTGCAATTGTGGAGAGGGGTGTAGGTATCTATTTGCAAAATTGCCATAGTTTCCTTCCTATCCATCAGATATAGATCAGACGACCTATATTGCAAGATAGCAGGCACACGATCATCACCGACTATGCTTTTTATAAGAGTATCTACTCTTATAAAAAACCGAGTTGGTGATGATGGTGTGCCTGCCATCCTGCAATATGGACCGTCCGATCTATATCTGACGGATAGAAAGCAAACTATGACAATTTTGCAAAAATATACCCACACCACTCTCCACATTTGCAGATAAGGACTTCCCTTGTTCATCTTCGTCTCCCACAAGATAAACAACTCGTACAAATGCATCTTGATGTTCCATGCAACACATGGGCCTCTTGCTAGTAGGGATAAAAAACAAAGTTGGTGATGATGGTTGGCCTGCCATCCTGCAATATAGGCCGTCCGAAGTATATCTGACGGATAGGAAGGAAACTATGGAAATTTACCCTCACTCCTCTCCACATTTGCAGATAAGGCCTTCCCCCGTTCATCATTTTCTCCCACAAGATCTTGATGTTCCGTGCAACGCATGGGCATCTTGCTAGTAAGAGTAGAAATTAGACATATACCACTTCTCGAATCTTGAAATCAACAACATTCCTCCATTATCTCATCAAAACCGCCAAAGGAATATATTTTGAGTGAAACATAACATATTTCTAGTGATATACGTATTTCAAAACTAGACTTTTTTCAATCAAATTGGTGAATATGTATTAATCTACTCTGATTGTGTGGCAAATCATTGGCACATTGCTAGTAGTTATTATAATTTTTTGGACACCACGCAAACGGTGGAGTACATATACGAAGAGAAGAGGCACACGCACGCCGTCGGTCTCTCGCTGTCTCGCACACATGAGTGTTACGTAAAGGCAACATTAACAAATAAACCCTAAAACCCTAGGTGCACGATTGCTGCATTCGCGGGTACCGGGTATGGGGTGGAGCGCACCTTTGTAGGAATAGTCAGCTCGCATGATAATTTGATCCGTAGGAGTTGATGGTCGGGACCAGATGTGAATGACTTGGAGGCGGTGGCTCGCCAGTTGCCACAGATCGAGTAGCCACGTCTAAAATATCATTTTTAGTGGGGTTAAGAGTTCCTATTTTCAATGATGCATTATAAGTACTAAGTAGTTTTTATAACGATTGTTATGGCGTGAAAGTGGAATTCATAGTACTACATACCTCCTTGGCGTATGGTTGTATGGGTTTATGTTGCGAGATGTTGAACCTGGTAGTTCTAGGGCAAATACTATGGTTTAGATTTAGATGTTGGTTTTCAGTAATGAAAATCGGAAGGGGGAAACCCTTCTTTGATTAAAAAAACTACTAGCTCCATTCTGGTTTACCAGTCCCCATCGTATTTTGGGTCGAAGTTTGTCCATGAATTTTACTTGTAAAATGTGAATGGAAAACGAGATTTTGTTGTACCCAAATAAAAAAAGACTGGAGGGAGTGATTGCTCTAACACGGACGCGACCTCTCACAGTGCATGCATTGAACCGGCGCACCGGCCAAGAGGGCCCCATTCGCTGCAGGCCCGGCTGAACACGCCTCCTCACCGCATGCAACCGGCTTCAGACTGCCCCGCCTGCCTTCATTGAATCCGCGCGTGTGCCGACAACACGTCCTTCCGCGAGCCGACCAGCATTTTAGAACACAAAAAATTACCAAAATATAATTAATTATGCATGGTCTTGACTTGTTGTGCTCGCACTGGTAGCAGGAACTAGAGATTTTTCTTTATTCATAACTCTCCTCAATTTTATTTTAGCTTTGAAGTGAATCATGGTTGTGGACATTATGTATGAATGTGCAGATATCTGTGAACATGAGTTTGATGTGGAAGTTGAACTTGGAATGTCGGGCTTGCGCGTGAACTATACCACGTCCAATGCTTCGTTTGTTATTGTTTGGAAAATAATTGTTGTTATTACATGACCCAAAAAAAATATTTTGTGCCACATCAGTAGATGCACGGACATCACAACAGGCATGCTGACTGGATAAACATTTGAACCTGGCTACTATGAAGGAAATTTTGTATTGACAACAGTTTTAGATAGCAGGAGACGCCTAGCCTGCTCTTTCTCTGCTATCTTAATTCTGGCTTCTTCCATCTCTTCTTTGGCATGGGTGAAGAGAGCATCTGATTGATGTTTTCGCTTCTTTAGGAACTTAGTTACATTCTCAAGGGCTGGTGCACACTTTCTTTCAGCCTTTACTAGAGCGACGAGGACACGAACAGCGGAAGACTCCACCTGGCTTGTGTGTAATCCAGCATCATCTCGGAATTTGCACCTTGTGTCTAATCTAGCATCTCGAGGTTGACCATACTTCCCTCCTCACAGGAGCTACATCCTGACTTGAAGTTACTTCTTTTTTAGATCAATACTAGCATCCCAGATCCATTTAGTAGAAGCCAGATAAACAGAACTGCAACAAGTGAATTCAAAAGGAAAAAAATATAAAAACAGACTACAAGGTGAGAACACCCACTTCCTACATCAAGCTAAAAACGAAAGCATTAGGACAATTAAGACTCTTCTTATTACACATCAAAGAACACGAGGCTTGAGAGAAACAAAAACTACAACATATACACATCGAAGAACATGAGGCTAAAGGAAACTAATTGAAAGGGTGTTACTTACCAAAGCTTGTTTTACAGGTTCGGTGCAGCTCCTCTTTAACTTGCCACGCTCCTTGAAGATGTCCCCAATATCCCGTGTTTGGTCTTCATTGCTCCTCTGCATGTTCGCACTTTTGGTTTTAAAATCTCAACATGGCAAGAAAAATATACTACTAGTAATACTCGCGCATCTTGTGGGAAACATTAAAGCACTCGTCTGCCATGTTAGAGCATCTCCAACAGAATCGCAACACGCGGCACTTTAAAAAAGCGTCTACAATGCTGAAATGGAGAAGTAGAGATAGAGAGTAGAGACTACAGAGTAGAGGATAGTTCTCAGCATAGATAGATAAAAAATAGATTATTCAACTACTCCTTGTCGTCCAACTCCTCCTCGGTGATGACCTTCTCTGACGTCCGACTGTAGGCATGAAGATACCGATCGTCGTCGGATTCCTAGGGCAATGCTGCTCCTAGCCTCATGTTGAATTGAGCGCCCACTTTTTGCCTACGCTTGTCCTCGCGATAGGCGGCTCGCTCCGCCCTCCTTTGCGCGTAGAACTCGCGCTCGTTGATGATGTCCTATGGGATTCGTTGGCACCACAACGCCATGGCTTCCTTGTCCATCTCGGCGATGCCGAGACGGTGCTCCCGCCTCTGGTTGTCGCGACAATCCTCGTCGGTGATAAACCGTGGCAGAGACGCGAGCTCCTGTGCCCGCTCCCGCATCGGCACATTGGGGAATTTCAATGTTCTATGAGGCCACCGGAGGCGCCACGCCGCCTCGTCGTACGGGGCGGCCTCGTTGGCGGTGTTGAAATTGCTGAGGCCGAGGCGCATCCCACAAAACTGGATCTCGGCGAAGAAGCCGCCGGAGGGGCGCGCGCAGACGCTGCGGTATCCCCAAGTTTCCCAGCGACGCGGCGGCATGGTGGCGCGGCGGTGGCGAGGCGACAAAGAGCGGGGAGAGAGCGGTGGCGAGGAACAGAGCGGGGAGAGAGTGGTGGCAATGCAAAGAGCGGTGGGAGGGTGTTGGATTTTATAAAGCGCGTCGGACGCCGTGCACCAAAACTAGCGCACGCCCGACCACTTTTTCCCGTGCACGAGCAATCCTTTCCCGACGTCTCTGCTATCTCTACTCTCTTCTCTTATATTATATTTATTTTATATTTAATATTTATCTCTACTTCTCTACTCTCTACTTTTTTTCTTTTTTTCTCTACTCTTATAAAAACGGAGTTGGTGATGATGGTGTGCCTACCATCCTGCAATATAGGTCGTCTGATTTATATCTGATGTGTAGGAAAGAAACTATGGCAATTTTGTAAAAAGATACCCACACCCCTCTCCACATTTGCAAATAAGGCCTTCCCTCATTTATCCTTTTCTCGCACAAGATAAACTACTCATACAAATGCATCTTGATGTTCCGTGCAATGCATGGGCATCTTGCTAGTCTTATAAAAAACAGAATTGGTGATGATGGTGTGCTTGTCATCCTCCAATATAGTCCATCCAATTTATATCTGATAGCTAGGAAGGAAACAATGCCAATTTTGCAAAAAGATACCCACACCCCTCTCCAGATTTGCAAATAAGGCCTTCCCTCGTTCATCCTTTTCTCACACAAGATAAACTACTCATACAAATGCATCTTGATGCGTGCAACGCATGGGCATCTTGGTAGTTCTAAAAAACTGCAATCCCCTAAAGAGTTCTCAAGAACTATGCGGGAGCCACTAGATGTCATGTCTACTAGACCCATATTGTAGGCCTAGCGGTATAGCTTCTGCCTGTTCGCACGCCATGTCGGCGTGTGGGTAACTTCACTGAATTCCGTCAACCGTCGCGCCTCCCACGACCTTCGCCTCCCGCGTGTGGTCGTGCCCTTTGACACTTCGACCAGCTATAAATGAGCAATTTTTTGCCTACTCCGCATGCATGATACTCCCTCTGGTCCTTTTTACTTCCATCAACCGTTTGCAAAGTGTTTTACTAAAAATATCAATATATACAATACTGATTATAATGAGTATAAGAACTACGTTTTATAATGAGTATAAAACTATCGATTTGACATTATGAATGTTGATACATTTTTCTGTAAGTTTGGTCAAAGTAGAGGTACATTGACTTGAGACAAAACTTAAATGCACAATGCAAACTACTAGTTCCTCCTTCAAGGTGCATGCCATGTCCTATCTTGTCATCACAACAAGAGCTATTAGAGTACTACTACCTCCCTTCTAGTTTAAAGGGCTCGATTAAAAAAATCACCTACTATTAGCAAGATAGAGGCGATGGAATAGTTTTTGTAGTCTGCAAAAGTACTGAAATAATGTTGTCGTTCTTCACAAAAAATGTGTTTACGAATGCATGCATGAACACTAGTTAGTCTAACCCCCCTCTATTCTTTAATTCTTTGCCACATCAGCATGATTGCTATTCCCGTGTGCATGATACCAGCTAAGATACCACCATTATGGCCAGCCTTAATCATCGCATGCAATAATTTAGTGCACCTTGAAATATGAACATGTGTGGGGCGTGTATGTTTTTAATGACTTGAGGCTATACCTAGCCCGCCAAGCAAGATGAGACTTATTATGCACCATTCCCCATACCTGCTGGAAGCCCGTTCGTCTCCAAATCTTTTCCTCTCCATGTGTGGAAACAATATGCCTGCCAGACTCTCCTTATCCCTCTGGCGGTCCCACCACTACACCCCGTGTGGAAAAAATCTGCATGCATGACTCTCCCCCCCACGCTCGTCCAATCCGTTGTGACCAGCAATATTTCCACCCCTTCCATCCTCTGTAATTTACTCCAACAAATATACCCACGTATTACCTCATTTCCGGTTTATAGGGATCAATTCAAAAATCTCACCAACCAAGGTAGATGATGAGTGGCAGAATAACTTTCATGGTTTGTAAAACCACTCAATTAATGCGCTCATTTTTCTCAAAGAATTGTGTTTACCAATGCATTAATTGCAATGCATGCATGCATGCATGCATGAAGTACATGCATTGGTCAAGTTTCTCATAATACTCGCATGCAATGAATTAATGCACCTTGAAATCTGAGCATGTGATGGGAGTAGCTATTACGTTAATCACGCAACATATCTTCCAGGATGCTTATTGAGTTACTTAACCGCAGGTGCATTGGGTCACTGCCATATGGGCCCAATAGTGGCCTGGAACACATGTCAGTGACGCAACTAGACCTAAAGTTAAGTCAGTGCAGCTCAGTCCATATCTTACGTAGGTGTGCCATTGCTCGCTATAAATACTGCGCCTCCCACAACATTCGGAAGAACACTCATGCTCATGGCTATCTCCTCCCCCTCCCTCTCATGTCGACCACCATGGCATCGCCTCTCCCAAGCCCTAGGTGCCCCTCGCTGCACCGCCTGGACGGTCACGCGTCGCCGTTCCGTTCCTCGCCACCACTAGTCGAGGAGGACGTGTCGGCGTTCCACTCCTCGCAGCGACACGTCGAGGTGGACGCGTCTTCGTTCCCAATCTCGCCAGCACGCGCGTTGGAGTTTGCATTGGCTCCCCGCTATGAGGAGAACACCGCGCCGCCCGCCGAGCCCCCCAGCCTTGAGGAGCTTTGCAAAGAAATGGATGTAGCCATGTGGGAGGCTGTGCCGCCGGCAGAGAAAGCCAAAATAGAGGCGGAGAAGAAGGCCGAAGAAGAGAAGCGCGCCACGGGGCAAGCTACCCTAGCAGGTCTATGCCGCGTCCGAGAGAGTCAGGCAATTGGCTCTTAGGCAGAAGGCTCGTGCAAGGGCCATGAGGGTTGCGGAGGACGCCCGTGCCAAAGCCCTGAGTGTAGTCGGGACCAAACGCCTCATCTACGCTTGGCGGTACGTGGACCGGGTGCACGCTTCTAGCGAGGAGGAGTACCTGTTGGCACCGGATCACCACATCGGTGAGATCTCGCTCGCCCACCGGCAAGCCTCCAATCAGCACCTCGCGAGTTGCGAGGCTGAGGAAGAGGCATTGTGTCGGCGCGATGGGAAACGGCTACGCACCAGGGCACTCGTGGCGTGCCGCAAGCGCTCTTGTGAGCTCCGTGGCTTTTAGTAGGAGTATAATTTACTTTCATAAGGTGATCTCATTAGTTTTGGGACGCAAATGATAACCCGAACATTCAGGAATTATTAGCGTCCTTAATTAAGTATGTAAGAGAGAAAGTTTGGAAACCTTGTGTATCAGTACGCATTTTGTAAGTAGGTGCATATAGCACAAACTTTACAATATACTATCACACTACACGTCTCTCTCTATATATGCTTGCAGACTGTGCTACTCCCTCCATCTAGGTGAATAAGTCATCTTTGATTGTGCACCGTGACCAAGAAGGAGGGAAGACTTTATACACCTAGACGAAGGGAGTACTGCTATTACTTATGTACATGCAAATGCACGTTTTAACATTACGATGCGGTTTTTGTAAAAGTAGAATAACAACACTAGTCAAGTTTGTGAAACAATTACATGCAAAAATGCTCGTTCGATTGTTTACCTATAGCTTCCTTCTCTGCGGTTATTTCTCTGTCGTACTTTATACGGAGTATCTCAATGTTCGGAAAGGCATGCAAATTCTCAAACCGCTTCCTACACCCTGTATCAATTTTTTTTGCCTAAAAACAAGTTGTGAAGCCCAAATAAATGAGTGAGGCCTTAATGTTACTCTCCACTGTGACTAGTCTTATGGGAAAAGCTGGGGAAGAGACGGCTTATTTTTTTAAGCCGCCAAAAGAACTGGCCCTAGGAGTAGTAGCTAGGGATAATAGGAGTAGTAGCTAGGGATCGAGTGTGCGAGATGAACTAGAGAAAGTAAATGCAGAGAGATGAAATGCAAAAAAGACGGAGGGAGGTGATGGTTGCTTGTCTGTTCATTTTACCCGGCCACTTATTACTTGTAACATCCCGGATATGACTTTCCCAATATGTATTCCAACTCTTGCCGTTTCCGGCGTTAAGTTATTTTATTTTCTCGGGTTCGGGTTTTTGTCTCGGTGTGTTGTTATCGTTTTCATGCATCTCATATCATGTCATCATGTGCATTGCATTTGCATACGTGTTCATCTCTTGCATTCGAGCATTTTCCCCGTTGTCCGTTTTGCATTCCGGCGCTTCGTTCTCCTCCGGTGGTCATTTCTACCTTTCTTTCATGTGTGGGGATTAAACATTTCCGGATTGGACCGGGACTTGCCAAGCGACCTTTTTTTACTACCGGTAGACCGCCTGTCAAGTTTCGTATCATTTGGACTTCGTTTGATGCTCCAACGGTTAACCGAGGGACCGAAAATGCCTCGTGTGTGTTGCAGCCCAACACCCCTCCAAGATGGCCCAAAACCCACCTAAACCCTCTCCTTCATCTAGAGCGTTCAATCACGATCGTGTGGCCGAAAACCGCACCTCATTTGGACTCTCCTAGCTCCCTATGCCTATATATAGACCCCTCCTCTAAATTCGCGGATCCCCTCTTCCAAAACCCTAGATCCCCACCTCGCGCCCGCGCCGGACATGTCCGAGCCGGCCAGACACGTCTGCCGCCCCGCCCGGACCAATCGCAGCTCGCCACGTGGCACTGCCCGTGCCCACCTTGCCGCTCCACCGCACGCCTCCACGCCGCCGACCCCGCCGGACACCTCCTCGCTGCCGGATCCGGCTGGAGGAGGCCGGATCTACTCCTCCCCTGCCTCCCCGCTGCTCCATCGGGCTCGCCGGAGCCGCGGCAACCTCGCCGGACTCGCCTCGGGCCGCATGCCACCGAACCCTAGATCTGGAGGTCAAAATTTTCTTCAAAGTCCCCGTTTTCCCAGATCCATATGCCCTTTTCATCGTGCCGTACTTTGCGTCCGTAACTCCATTTTGGGCATATAGCATATCAAAATGTTCGTCTCAGAGAGCACATCATTTCATTCCATTGCATCATCTTCATTTGAGTTCATCTTGATGTCCGAAATGCTGTTAGAAGAGGACTACTTGAGATTATTGTCAGATCTGTTGCTCCATTTAGATATTTGTCATTTTTGCCATGATTAATGCGTGCATGATATGCCCATGAGCTCTACATATGTTTTGTTAAGGGTTTTTCCATCTTTCCAGAGGTGCAACCCATGTAATTTTGTGATGTGTGTGGTGACTAGCACAAGCTTGCAAAGTGAGGCACTTGGTAATGCTGATTTCAGGGACTTAGCATTTCCACTAAGTCCTTGAGCTGTTTATCTCATATGGCCATATGTTCATGTTGTTTCCTAGTGATCCGTGCCTCTTTTGAGGATGATCAGTTAGGATGTTTTGTTAATCTTGTAGTGCTCTATCCATCCATGTCTTTGTTTGCAATTATGGAGCAACCTAGCTAGAGTCAATCGAGCTCTACTTTTGCTATTTCGTGTATCTGGGCAGATTGTCTACTTGTTAGCAATTTTGCCGAGGATGTTGTAGTTGATCCGTGCATGCTATGCTATTGTTCATGCCATGTCTAGCTTGAATTTTGTGTATTCTTGATGGGTGTATGCCTAGATTATCATGACTTGCTCTGTGGTGAGTGCATCGAGCTTGTAAACATGCCTACTTGATATCTGTTTTCAGCATGCTCCAGTTTTCACTAAGTCTGAGAACTGATTATGTTTTTGCCATGTTCACATGCTTGCAATTGTATTTTCTGATCCCTTTTGGCTCAAGGTCACTAAGGGACTTCTGTTAAGCTCTTTGAGTAGCTCCCTTCCATGCTTTACTTTGCCATGTTCAGGTCCTGCGCCATGTAGTTTTGTTGCTCCGAAGAGTGCTATCTGATCTGAAATTCCAGACAAGTGTTAATTTCACTAAGTCTGAAATCTGTTCGTCAAATGCATTTTTTCCATGCTTGTTTGAACCTGTTAATTGATGAATTGGCCATAGCTGAGTGCTAGACTTTTGTTAAGTATCATGAATGCATCCCTGCCATGTATTTTGATGCCATGTTTGAATGCTATAGCATGTTCATCTTGTCGCATTTAGATGGCTACTTGCTGTAAATCGCAGATCGGTGTCATATTTGAATCGCTTGCCATTTCCAAACCGTAACTCCGATTCCGGCGTTCTTTATATCGTTTTCAAACATTTTCATCTCATATTTCTAGTGGCACACTTGGATTCCCAAGTTGAGGCCAGGTTCATGCATCCCTTGTCAAATCTTGCATATGCATCCCGCATCGCATCCCGCATAGCATACCATGTTTGCATCGTATTGTTTGAGCCTTGCACGTGGTTGATTGTGTTCCGTTTGCTTGTTTATCTTGTTTGGGTAGAGACGGGAGACGAGTTCGCTAACGAGGAGCCCGTTGAGTTTGCTTTCGAGGATCCAGTCAACTCTGACAACTTTGTAGGCAAGATGATCATACCCTCGAAATCACTACTATCTTTGCTTTGCTAGATGCTCGCTCTTCTGCTATGCCAATGCTACGATGCCTACCACTTGCTTCAAGCCTCCCAAATTTCCATGTCAAACTTCTAACCCACCATGTCCTAGCAAACCGTTGATTGTCTATGTTACCGCTTTGCTCAGCCCCTCTTATAGCGTTGCTAGTTGCAGGTGAAGATTGGAGACCGTTCCTTGTTGGAACATTTATTTACTTGTTGGGATATTATTATATCGCCATGTTATCTTAATGCATCTATATACTTGGTAATAGGTGGAAGGCTCGGCCTCTCGCCTAGTGTTTTGTTCCACTCTTGCCGCCCTAGTTTCTGTCATATCGGTGTTATGTTCCCGGATTTTGCGTTCCTTACGCGGTTGGGTTATAATGGGAACCCCTTGATAGTTCGCCTTGATTAAAGCTTTTCCAGCAATGCCCAACCTTGCTTTTACCATTTGCCACCTAGCCTCTTTTTCCCTTGGGTTTCCGGAGCCCGAGGGTCATCTTATTTTAAAGCCCCCCGGGCCAGTGCTCCTCTGAGTGTTGGTCCACCTGTCAGCTGCCGGTGGCCACCAAGGGCACTCTGGGCTGGCCTACCCGTACCTAAGACAATCTAAGTGTGCCCTGAGAAAGAGATATGTGCAGCTCCTATCAGGATTTTTCGGCACATTCGGGCAGTGTTGCTGGATTTGTTTTAACCTGTCGAAGTGTCTTGAAGAACCGAGATACCGAGTCTGATCGGAACGTCTCGGGAGGAGGTCTATTCCGTCATTGACCATGAGAGCTTGTCATGGGTTAAGCTGGGACTCCCCTGCAGGGATTTGAACTTTCGAAAGCCGTGCCCGCGGTTATGGGCAGATGGGAATTTGTTAATGTCCGGATGTAGATAACTTGAACCTTAACTTAATTAAAATGAATCAACAGTGTGAGTTACCGTGATGGTCTCTTCTCGGCGGAGTCCGGAAAGTGAACACAGTGTTGGAGTAATGCTTGCGCATGTTGCCCTCTAGTTTCTCGCTCACGCTTTGCCTCCTCTTCTCGCTCTCTTTTGCGAATAGGATAGCCACATTATTTGCTAGTCGCTTGCTGCAGCTCCACATATTTACCTTGCCTTACCTATAAGCTTAAATAGTCTTGATCGCGAGTGTTCGAGATTGCTGAGTCCCTGTGGCTCACAGATTACTATTACACCAGATGCAGGGCCTGATGATTCCGCTCTAGGTGACGCGCTTGAGCTCAAGTGGGAGTTCGACGAGGACTCCCAACGATACTATGTTTCTTTCCCTGATGATCAGTAGTGGTGCCCAGTTGGGGGTGATCGGGACCGTGTCGCATGTTGGGTTATCTTTTATTTTGGCGCCATAGTCGGGCCATGAGTGTTTGAATGATGTAATGTTATTTATGTACTTGATTGACATGGCGAGTGTAAGCCAACTATGTTATCTCCCCTTTTATTATCTATATATTACATGGGATATTGTGATGATTGCCTAACTTGCGACATATGCCTTCAATGCGATTATGTCTCTAAGTCATGCCTCGACACATGGGAGCTATAGTCGCATCGAGGGTGTTACAAGTTGGTAATCAGAGCCTTCCCCGACCTTAGGAGCCCCATTGCTTGATCGTTTTAGCGGCCGAGTTGTGTCTAGAAAAATGTTTTGAGTCATTTAGGAATTATATATCGGAGAGTTTAGGAATTCTTTTTACTTCCCAGTCTCCTCATCGCTCTGGTAAGGCGTCCTGACGTAGAGTTTTCACTCTTCTCTTCTCAAATTTCACTAAAAAAAAATTGAGGATCACGCGGGTATCTTGGAATCGTTCCGATGGTTCTATGACGAGAACATTGTCTTGGTGCCTCCTGTCAGGGGTTTTGTGGAAGTGTCCCGGGGAGTTGAGCTCTGAGGTGTTGTCGTCATAATTTTAACGTTGCAGTTCTGGAATACCTGAGTTTAGTACGCCGACATCGAAAATCTCTTTTATGCAGTTCATTGGTGAGATAACCTCGACGCCACCCAGTACCGGGGCGGGAGTTCGGGAGTATCACCATAACTTGTATAATGGATGCTTTTCGAAGGTTGAGGTAGATGTTTTCCGAAGTTTTTCTCGGTTATGTGTTGAAGGATGGATACAGCTGGGTGTAGGATTTGCTAGATTTGGGTGAGATATTATGCTTCCCCTGTATCCCCAACACCTGATTGCATAACCGGAAAGGTTCGGGAGTTTCATAGGTGGGAATTCAAGTAGCTCTAGTTTTTCTTCCATGGATAGTTGGTTTGAGATTGGGATTTCTTACCGATTATTCGTTCTTGATCCGTACCTTGTTGATTTATTTCTCTACCTAAATTCTACGTGGCTTCTCAATTTATGGATATGTGACCATTTCAAGAGGAATGCATTCGTTCATTTTGTTCGGATGTTAAGCCTATATGTTGCAATTTTCATTCCGTTGGATTCAGCTTCATTTTATTTGTCTATGTGCTAACGGTGCTCAACCTCTTCAGGATGGCTCCCGCTAAGAGCACCAGTCAGAATCAGAATCAATATCCGCCACCACCTCCACCTCCTCCGGAGGCATGGCAAGCTGTGATGGCCGAAACCAATGCAAACACATAGTTGATCATGCAAATTCTCCAAGAGCGCAATCAAGGCAACCAAGGGAACCAAGGCAACAATCAGAATCACTTTGCTACACTGAACCAGTTCCTTGCTAACGGGCCAAAGACTTTCAGCAATTGTGTTGAGGTAACCGATGCTGACGATTAGCTTGTGGATCTGTGCAAGCATTTCGAGTGCAGTAACGTCAAGCCTGAGGACTTCGTCAAGTTCGCTTCCTTCCAACTCAAAGATCAAGCTGCAGAATGGTTCCAGCGGTACAAGGATTCCAGAGGTGGACGTGTGATCACTTGGGATGAATTCCGTCAAGATTTCAGAGCTCATCATATTCCTCAGAGCGTGGTTGAAAGCAAGCGTGAGGAATTCCGCAACCTGAAGCAAGGCTCTTTGTCTGTCTATGACTACAACAAGTTGTTTCAGAAGCTCGCCCGCTTTGCCAAGCAGGACGTCCCTGATGAGAAGAGCATGATATACCAGTTCAGGGGTGGTCTTAGAGAAGAAATTCAGCTAGCTCTTGTTCTCTTCGAGCCCTTGAGGTACGATGAGTTCTACAACATGGCATTGAAGCAAGAGGCTGCTCAACTGAGGTGTGATGCTTCCAAGAAGCGAGTCAGAGATCCTACTCCTTCTTCCTCTACTCAAGTGGCCAAGCAGCAAAAGTATTGGCTTCCTCCTCCTCTGTTCCGTCAGCCGTATCAGCAGAAGAGCAAAGGTGGCAGTGGATCTTCCCACCCACCCAACCCGGGCTTTCAGAACAAGACTTCATCTCAAGCTCCAAGATCGAGTGCTCCGTATCACCGTCCGCTTTCAGAGGTCACGTGCAACAAGTGCCAACAGAAGGGTCACTATGCCAACAAGTGTCTCAATCAGAGGCGTCTTCCTCCTCCTCCTCCTGTGAGATCGGCAAGTACAGCTGTGGTCAAGCATAACCCCAAGCATGCCAAGGTTAACTTAATGAACGCAACTCAGGCAGAGGATTCGTCAGATGTCATCATGGGTAACCTTCCTGTTAATGATATCCCTGCAAAAGTTCTTTTTGACACGGGTGCATCGCATTGTTTCATCTCGAGACCGTTTTCATCTAAGCATGGTTTGGCTTTGCAAATTTTGCCTAGTCCATTAGCAGTTGTCTCTCCCGGTAGGCGCATGCATGCTAACTCCATTGCTCTGGATGTTACTATCACCTTGGGTGACTACAAGTTTCTGGCTTCTCCAACGGTTCTTGGTGACTCGGATATTGATCTTATTCTTGGAATGGATTGGCTTTCTAAGTACAAGCCGCATCTTGATTGTACTGCCAGGAAGATTCAATTGACTCATTCGTCTGAGGATGTAATTGTCTTTGCCGCTCGGGATAATACCATCCGTCTGTTTTCTCTCAATGAGAAGGGTGAACTGGATGCTATCTCGCAAATTCCAGTCGTTTGCGAATATCAAGACGTCTTTCTAGAAGAGCTTCCAGGAATGCCTCCGCACCGGCTAGTTGAATTATTTATTGATCATGAGCCTGGCACGGAACCTATGTGCAAGCGTCCTTACAAACTCGGACCTGAAGAGTTGAAGGAGATGAAGAAGCAACTCGATATTCAAGAAAGAATGGGTCTCATCCGGCCTAGTTCTTCTCCGTGGGGTTGTGGTGTTCTTTTTGTGAAGAAGAAGGATGGAACGGACCGACTTTGTGTTGATTACCGTCCATTGAACAAGAAGACCATCAAGAACAAATATCCACTTCCCAACATCAACGAGCTGTTTGAACAACTCAAAGGTGCCCAAGTATTCTCCAAGCTTGATCTCCATATGGGTTATCATCAGATTCGAATCCGTGAACAAGATATTCCCAAGACGGCCTTCAGGACAAGCTATGGTTCATATGAATACACTGTCATGTCTTTTGGCCTCATCAACGCTCCTCCGACGTTCTCTCGCATGATGAACTTCATCTTCAATGCCTACACCAATGACTTCGTTTTGGTCTATCTCGACGACATTCTGGTTTTCTCGAAGAACAAGGAAGATCATGCCAAGCACTTGCATTTGGTACTCGATAAGCTCAGAGAACACAAGTTCTACGCCAAGTTCTCCAAGTGCGAATTTTGGCTCGATGAGGTTCTTTATCTTGGTCATATCATCTCTGCCAAGGGCATTGCGGTGAATCCTGAGAAGGTGTCTGCAATTATGAATTGGGAACCTCCTCAAAACGTGAAGCAACTCCGTAGCTTCCTCGGTCTCGCAAGCTACTGCCGAAGATTCATTGAAAACTTTTCTAAGATTGCGAAGCCTCTCTCAAATCTTCTCCAGAAAGCACGTCAAGTACATTTGGTCTCCGGAGTGTGACATTGCTTTCAACACTTTGAAAGAGAAATTGATCACTGCTCCAGTTCTGACTCCACCCGATGAATCCAAGCCGTATGAGGTCTTTTGTGATGCCTCTCTCCAAGGTCTTGGCGCAGTATTGATGCAAGAGAAGAAAGTTGTTGCTTATACCTCTCGCCAGTTAAAGCCCAATGAGAAGAACTACCCCACTCATGATCTCGAGTTGGCGGCAGTTGTGCATGCTCTTTTGACTTGGAGACATCTCTTATTGGGAAGAAAAGTGGACATTTTCACTGATCACAAGAGTCTCAAGTACATCTTCACTCAGCCTAATCTCAACCTCAGACAAACTCGATGGGTCGAAATGATTCAAGAGTATAATCCGAGTATCGAGTATACTCCAGGCAAGGCCAATGTGATTGCTGACGCATTGAGCAGGAAAGCTTATTGCAACAGTCTTATTCTCAAGCCTTATCAACCCGAGCTTTGTGAAGCTTTCCGCAAACTTAATCTGCAAGTTGTTCCTCAAGGTTTCCTCGCCAACCTTCAAGTCTCTCCTACCTTGGAAGACCAGATTTGCCAAGCTCAGCTTCTTGATGCTATGGTGAAAAAGGTGAAGATTGGGATTGCCAAGAGTCAACCCAAGTACAAGTGCAACCGTCTTGATGACAAGGACACTCTCTGCTTCGAGGATCGTATCGTTGTGCCCAAAGGTGACCTCCGTAAAGTGATCATGAACGAGGCTCACAATTCTCTCCTCTCCATCCACCCTGAAAGCACGAAGATGTATCAGGACCTCAAGCAGGCTTATTGGTGGACTCAAATGAAGCGCGAGATTGCTCAATTCGTGAATGAGTGTGATGTCTGCAGAAGAGTGAAGGCAGAACACCAAAGGCCAGCTGGTCTCCTCCAACCTCATGCCATTCTAGAATGGAAGTTTGACCACATTGAGATGGACTTCGTGACTGGGTTTCCAAAGTCCAAGCATGGCAATGATGCTATATTCGTTGTCATCGACAAACTCACCAAAGTGGCTCACTTTCTGCCTATCAAAGAGTCAATCACTGCAGCTCAATTGGCAGAACTCTATACCTCTCGAATTGTCTCTCTGCATGGTATTCCACAAGTGATCTCTTTAGACCGTGGTAGCATCTTTACCTCTAAGTTTTGGGATACTTTTCAGAAGGCCATGGGCACCAATATCCGCTTCAGCATAGCTTTCCATCCTCAAACTAGCGGTCAAGTCGAGCGTGTCAACCAGATTCTTGAAGATATGCTCAGGGCTTGTGTGATCTCCTTCGGCATGAAGTGGGAGGATTGTCATCCTTATGCTGAATTCTCCTACAACAACAGTTTTGAAGCAAGTTCGGGCAAGGCCCCATTTGAAATTCTGTATGGCAGGAAGTGCCGTACCCCTCTCAACTGGTCTGAAACCAGTGAACGTCAGCTTTTGGGTAATGAATTAATCACAGAGGCAGAGGAAATGTGCAAAGTCATTCGAGATAACCTCAAAGCAGCCCAATCCCAACAGAAGAGCTACTATGACAGTAAGCACCGTGATTTGGCTTTCGAGATCGGAGATCATGTTTACCTCCACGTCTCTCCTATGAAAGTTACTGGTCGCTTCGGTATCAAAGGGAAGCTTTCCCCCAGATACGTGGGACCTTTCAAGATTGTCAGCAAGAGAGGCGATCTCGCCTATCAACTCGAGCTTCCTTCAAACTTTGCAAATGTTCATGACGTGTTCCATGTCTTTTAGCTTCGAAAGTGCTTCAAGACTCCTGACCGCACCGTCAACTTCGAGGACATTGAGCTCCAAGAAGATCTCTCTTATCGTGAGCACCCAGTTGCTATTCTTGAAGAGACTGAACACAAGACTCGCAACAAGTCAATCAAATTCATCAAAGTCAAGTGGTCACCCATTCCGACCATGAAGCTACCTGGGAACGCGAGGGTCACCTCCGTTCTGAGTACCCGGCGTTCTTTCAGTCCTAGATCTCGGGACGAGATCCTTTCGTAGTGGTGGAGTGTTGTAACACCCCAGATATGACTTTCCCAATATGTATTCCAACTCTTGTCGTTTCTGGCCTTAAGTTATTTTATTTTCTCGGGTTCGGGTTTTTGTCTCCATGTGTTGTTATCGTTGTCATGCACCTCATATCATGTCATCATGTGCATTCCATTTGCATACGTGTTCATCTCTTGCATTCAAGCATTTTCCCCGTTGTTCGTTTTGCATTCCGGCGCTTCGTTCTCCTCCGGTGGTCATTTCTACCTTTCTTTCGTGTGTGGGGATTAAACATTTCCGATTTGGACCGAGACTTGCCAAACGGCCTTGGTTTACTACCGGTAGACCGCCTGTCACGTTTCATATCATTTGGACTTCGTTTGATGCTCCAACGGTTAACCGAGGGACCGAAAAGGCCTCGTGTGTGTTGAAGCCCAACACCCCTCCAAGCTGGCCCAAAACCCACCTAAACCCTCTCCTTCATCTAGAGCGTTCGATCACGATCGCGTGGCCGAAAACCGCACCTCATTTGGACTCTCCTAGCTCCCTCTATGCCTATATATAGACCCCTCCTCTAAATTCGCGGATCCCCTCTTCCAAAACCCTAGATCCCCACCTCGCGTCTGCGCCGGACACGTCCGGGCCGGCCGGACACATCCGCCGCCCCGCCCGGACCAATCGCAGCTCGCCACATGGCACTGCCCGTGCCAACCTTGCCGCTCCACCGCACGCCTCCACGCCGCCGACCCCGCCGGACACCTCCTCACTGCCGGATCCGACTGGAGGAGGCCGGATCTACTCCTCCCCTGCCTCCCCGCCGCTCCATCGGGCTCGCCGGAGCCGCGGCAACCTCGCCGGACTCGCCTCGGGCCGCATGCCACCGAACCCTATATCTGGAGGTCAAAATTTTCTTCAAAGTCCCCGTTTTCCCAGATCCATATGCCCTTTTTCATCGTGCCGTACTTTGCGTCCGTAACTCCATTTTGGGCATATAGCATATCAAAATGTTCGAGAGCACATCATTTCATTCCATTGCATCATTTTCATTTGAGTTCATCTTGATGCCCGAAATGCTGTTAGAAGAGGACTACTTGAGATTATTGTCAGATCTGTTGCTCGATTTAGATATTTGTCATTTTTGCCATGATTAATGTGTGCATGATATGCCCATGAGCTCTACATATGTTTTGTTAAGGGTTTTTCCATCTTTTCAGAGGTGCAACCCATGTAATTTTGTGATGTGTGTGGTGACTAGCACAAGCTTGCAAAGTGAGGCACTTGGTAATGCTGATTTCAGGGACTTAGCATTTCCACTAAGTCCTTGAGCTGTTTATCTCATATGGCCATATGTTCATGTTGTTTCCTAGTGATCCGTGCCTCTTTTGAGGATGATCAGTTAGGATGTTTTGTTAATCTTGTAGTGCTCTATCCATCAATGTCTTTGTTTGCAATTATGGAGCAACCTAGCTAGAGTCAATCGAGCTCTACTTTTGCTATTTCGTGTATCTGGGCAGATTGTCTACTTGTTAGCAATTTTGCCGAGGATGTTGTAGTTGATCCGTGCATGCTATGCTATTGTTCATGCCATGTCTAGCTTGAATTTTGTGTATTCTTGATGGGTGTATGCCTAGATTATCATGACTTGCTCTGTGGTGAGTGCATCGAGCTTGTAAACATGCCTACTTGATATCTGTTTTCAGCATGCTCCAGTTTTCACTAAGTCTGAGAACTGATTATGTTTTTGCCATGTTCACATGCTTGCAATTGTATTTTCTGATCCCTTTTGGCTCAAGGTCACTAAGGGACTTCTGTTAAGCTTTTTGAGTAGCTCCCTTCCATGCTTTACTTTGCCATGTTCAGGTCCTGCACCATGTAGTTTTGTTGCTCCGAAGAGTGCTATCTGATCTGAAATTCCAGACAAGTGTTAATTTCACTAAGTCTGAAATCTGTTCGTCAAATGCATTTTTGCCATGCTTGTTTGAACCTGTTAATTGATGAATTGGCCATAGCTGAGTGCTAGACTTTTGTTAAGTATCATGAATGCATCCCTGCCATGTATTTTGATGCCATGTTTGAATGCTATAGCATGTTCATCTTGTCGCATTTAGATGGCTACTTGCTGTAAATCGCAGACCGGTGTCATATTTGAATCGCTTGCCATTTCCAAACCGTAACTCCGATTCCGGCGTTCTTTATATCGTTTTCAAACATTTTCATCTCATATTTCCAGTGGCACACTTGGATTCCCAAGTTGAGGCCAGGTTCATGCATCCCTTGTCAAATCTTGCATATGCATCCCGCATCGCATCCCGCATAGCATACCATGTTTGCATCGTATTGTTTGAGCCTTGCACGTGGTTGATTGTGTTCCGTTTGCTTGTTTGTCTTGTTTGGGTAGAGCCGGGAGACGAGTTCGCTAACGAGGAGCCCGTTGAGTTTGCTTTCGAGGATCCAGTCAACTCTGACAACTTTGTAGGCAAGATGATCATACCCTCGAAATCACTACTATCTTTGCTTTGCTGGATGCTCGCTCTTTTGCTATGCCAATGCTACGATGCCTACCACTTGCTTCAAGCCTCCCAAATTTCCATGTCAAACTTCTAACCCACCATGTCCTAGCAAACCGTTGATTGTCTATGTTACCGCTTTGCTCAGCCCCTCTTATAGCGTTGCTAGTTGCAGGTGAAGATTGGAGACCGTTCCTTGTTGGAACATTTATTTACTTGTTGGGATATCATTATATTGCCATGTTATCTTAATGCATCTATATACTTGGTAATGGGTGGAAGGCTCGGCCTCTCGCCTAGTGTTTTGTTCCACTCTTGCCGCCCTAGTTTCCGTCATATCGGTGTTATGTTCCCGGATTTTGCGTTCCTTACGCGGTTGGGTTATAATGGGAACCCCTTGATAGTTCGCCTTGATTAAAGCTTTTCCAGCAATGCCCTACCTTGGCTTTACCATTTTCCACGTAGCCTCTTTTTCCCTTGGGTTTC
>NC_041386.1:260133822-260168801 GCF_002162155.2 Triticum dicoccoides | reverse complement strand
CTGTCAGCTGCCGGTGGCCACCAGGGGCAACTCTGGGCTGGCCTACCCGTACCTAAGACAATCTGAGTGTGCCCTGAGAAAGAGATATGTGCAGCTCCTATCGGGATTTGTCGGCACATTCGGGCGGTGTTGCTGGATTTGTTTTAACCTGTTGAAGTGTCTTGAAGAACTGAGATACCGAGTCTGATCGGAACGTCTCGGGAGGAGGTCTATTCCTTCGTTGACTGTGAGAGCTTGTCATGGGTTAAGTTGGGACTCCCCTGCAGGGATTTTGATGAGGACATCAATACAATTGTTACACCCACAGCCCCTGCTGCTATACATACTGGACCAATTACTAGAGCTCGTGCACGCCAACTAAATTACCAGGTACTTTCGTTTCTTGGTAATGATTCTAATGTTCATGAGAATATGATGCTGCCTAAATTGGATACATTTGTTTTGCTTACAAATGAAGGGCCTAGTTGGAGAAGGATGAACATTGGAGCAAGAATAAGAACGGAGTTACAACTGATGATTTCAGGACTTTGAAGCCACCATAATGGGTGCATGAAGCCTTGGACGAAATATACAAGATGCCACTTCATAAATTTCGTCCCGAGGCTATTTTAGGTGCCGCGTCACCTTATTATTGGGCCAGGCCCATGTAATTTCGAAATACATAAGTATAGGCTATTTTTAGAGTCCGTATGTGTGGGGAAACAAGAGATAGGGTTGATTTCGGACCCCTCCACCAAGGGCCACGAAATTCCCCCCCTCTTCCTCCATATATATAGCCCTTAGGGCATCGTTTAGACTTTGGGTTTTGTTTAGATTAAAGTTCGCCATAGTTGCAACTTCGCGTACTTCGTTTGTGTTCAACGACCAGACAAAGGCATCACAGAACCCCACCTTGATCAATAAAGCTTTCATCTTATATTTGCAATATCCAGATTGCAATCTCAGTTTCTTGCTTGTTCTTCGTTTGCTCGCAGGAAACAGACCCTCGTGGTCAGGTTGATCGTGCTCCGTCGTGGTCAATAACCTCTCGGAGTTGGTTTAGCGATTGCTAAGGCGCGACGTCCTCGCACGTTCGTAGTCGGATCGTCAAAGTCGACTTCCACCAAAGCGATATACATCATCTCATCGAAAGACGGGACACCTTTGCCTCTATCAAGTGGTATCAGATTTCCAGGTTGCTCGGTGAGATTTTATAGTTTTTCGTAGTTTAGATCGAGTTTGTTCTTCATACCTATAGTCCATGAAAAAGCCACAAAAAAAATTAGGGTTAGTTCATCATATCCGAACCAATCTGAGCCTTTGCATAATCTTTTTAGGGTTTTGCTTTGTTGAATTTGCGGTTGCATCGTCGTGTCTAGTTGCTGGGTAAGAACTGGTAAGAATTTGAGTTTTGCTTGACGGATTTGTGACATCCACCACCACCACTTGTTCGTAGTCTGTAGGATCATATTCTTGTGTGTTTCTATTGCTGCTAACCATGCCAGGATCACAAGCCGACGAGATTGACTGGGAGAACTTATCGTACAAGGAGCTTCATGATAAGTTTCAGCAAATGATGACTGAACAGGTACAAGATGTGCTGAACAATTTTGAAGAGGCCATGGAGAAGATCACTGACCTTGAGAAGACGTTCGAAACAAAGCTCGATAACAGATTTAATGAACTGCTTGCGCGTCTTCCACCACCGGCTGCACCTGTCGCACCTCTGCAACAACAACAACTACGCCCCCTTCCGAATCAGTATGGACGAGCACAGCGTATTCCTATTGAGCCAGGACAAAATTCTGGTGCCGCTGCTACTGCTGTTGGTGTTTCTTTGGCTCCTGCTACTGCTGCTGCTGGTACCCAGGAGGATGATGAGTATGCGGGCGATTATGAGGATGAGGTTGATCAAAATCAGCACTACGTGCAGCCACCTGCACCACCACCAGCAGGTCGACCTCAGGTATATATTCGTAATGGTAGGCCTGCACCACCACCTCAGGTACGAGATGATGTCCATATTCCTAAACTGAAATTGAATATTCCACCATTTGAGGGTAGATATGTTCCTGATATATATCTTACTTGGGAGTTAGAAACTAAACAACGTTTTACATGTTTACAATATCCCGAGGAGAGACGGGTTGCTGCTGCTGTTTGTGCTTTCACTAGTTTTGCATGTGTCTGGTGGTCTGAACATTGTAGATTATATCCTATTCCAACTACTTGGGCTGCTTTGAAAACCACTATGCGTACGCGTTGGGTTCCACCATATTATCAACGTGAATTGCTTCAAAAATTGCAGCGTTTAAGACAAGGGAAAAATTCTGTAGAAGAATATTATTAGGAATTACAAACTGGCATGATTAGATGTGGTATTGTTGAGGAGAATGAAGCTATGCTTGCACGTTTTCTGGGTGGATTAAATAGAGAGATTCAGACCATTCTAGACTATAAGGAGTATACTAATATCACTCGTTTATTCCATCTTGCTTGTAAAGCTGAACGTGAAGTGCAGGATCGACAAGCATTGGCGCGAACTAACTTTTCTGCAGGCCGACCTTCATCATGGACACCGCGTGCATCTTCTACTTCAACTGCACCAGCACCTCAATCACGTGCCTCCTCCAGTCGTGATACAAGAAAACAGGCACAACCACCATTATCTGCCAAGAGCGCACCTGCTGGGCCTGCACAGAGTTCTTCTTCTTCCATGGCATCAACAGGGCACACAAGTGATATTATTTGTCGTCGTTGTAAGGGAGGAGGTCATTATGCGAGAGAATGAAAATCTCCGCGTGTGATGATTGCTACCGAGGGTGGTGGATATGAGTCCGCTAGTGACTATGATGAGGAGACATTGGCTCTTATTACACGTGAAGAACATGGTGGAGATGATCCTGATCATGAGACGCAATACATGGCTCCTGAAGACGTTGACAGGTATGAATGTTTAGTTGCTCAACGTGTTTTGAGTGTGCAGGTCACACAAGCTGAGCAAAATCAGAGGCACAATTTGTTCCATACCAAGGGAGTTGTGAAGGAACGTTCTGTGCGCGTCATAATAGACGGAGGGAGCTGCAACAACTTGGCTAGCATGGAGATGGTGGAGAAGCTTTCTCTCACCACAAGACCACATCCACATCCTTACTACATCCAATGGTTCAACAACAGCGGCAAGGTTAAGGTAACACATACTGTTCGTGTGCATTTTAGTATCTCTACATATGTTGATTATGTTGATTGTGGTGTGGTACCTATGCAAGCATGTTCCTTATTACTTGGTAGACCATGGCAATTTGATAAAAATTCTGTACACCATGGTAGAAACAATCACTATACTCTTGTTCATAAGGATAAAAATATTACTTTGCTTCCTATGACTCCTGATTCCATTTTGAAAGATGATATTAATAGAGCTAATAAAGCAAAACAGGAGAAGAATAAGAGTGAAAATCAGATTGTGGCAAAAGAATTTGAGCAACGAATGAAGCCTAATAATAAACCATCTAGTGTTTCTTCTGAAATTAAATTGAAAAGTGCATGTTTATTTGCCACCAAATCTGATATTGATGAGCTAGATTTCAGCAAATCTGTTTGCTATGCTTTTGTGTGCAAAGAGGCATTACTTTCATTCGAGGACGTGCCTTCCTCTTTGCCTCTTGCTGTCACTAACATTTTGCAGGAGTTCGCTGATGTTTTTCCACAAGACGTGCCACCGGGATTACTGCCTATTCGAGGGATTGAGCATCAGATTGACTTAATTCCCGGTGCTTCACTGCCAAACCGTGCACCATACCGTACCAATCCAGAGGAGACGAAGGAGATTATGCGTCAAGTACAAGAGCTTCTAGACAAAGGTTATATACGCGAATCCCTTAGTCCTTGTGCTGTTCCTATTATTCTAGTGCCGAAAAAGGATGGTACATCACGTATGTGTGTTGATTGTAGAGGCATTAATAATATTACTATTCGTTATCGTCATCCTATTCCTAGGCTAGATGATATGCTTGATGAATTGAGTGGCTCTACAATATTCTCCAAAGTTGATTTGCGTAGTGGCTACCATCAAATTCGTATGAAATTGGGAGATGAATGGAAAACAGCATTTAAAACTAAGTTTGGATTATATGAGTGGTTAGTCATGCCTTTTGGGTTAACTAATGCACCTAGTACTTTCATGAGATTAATGAACGAAGTTTTACGTGCTTTCATTGGACGATTTTTGGTAGTTTACTTTGATGACATACTGATTTATAGCAGATCTTTGGAAGAACATTTGGAACATTTACGTGCTGTTTTTATTGCTCTACGTGATGCACGTTTGTTTGGTAACCTTGGGAAGTGCACCTTTTGCACCGACCGAGTATCTTTTCTTGGCTATGTTGTTACTCCACAGGGAATTGAAGTTGACAAAGCCAAGATTGAAGCTATTGAGAGTTGGCCGCAACCCAAAACGGTCACACAAGTGAGGAGTTTTCTTGGCCTCGGTGGATTCTATAGGCGTTTTGTGAGAGATTTCAGCACCATTGCTGCACCTCTCAACGAGCTTACAAAGAAGGATGTGCCTTTTGTTTGGGGTACCGCACAGGAAGAAGCCTTCACGGTATTGAAAGATAAGTTGACACATGCTCCTTTACTCCAACTTCCTGATTTTAATAAGACTTTTGAGCTTGAATGTGATGCTAGTGGAATTGGATTAGGAGGTGTGTTATTACAAGATGGCAAACCTGTTGCATACTTTTCTGAAAAATTGAGTGGGCCTAGTCTGAATTATTCTACTTATGATAAAGAATTATATGCTCTTGTTCGGACTTTAGAAACATGGCAACATTATTTATGGCCCAAAGAATTTGTTATACATTCTGATCATGAATCTTTGAAACATATTAAAAGTCAAGCTAAACTGAATCGTAGACATGCTAAATGGGTTGAATTCATTGAGACTTTCCCTTATGTCATTAAACACAAGAAGGGAAAAGAAAATGTTATTGCTGATGCATTGTCTCGTCGCTATACTATGCTTTCACAACTTGACTTCAAAATATTTGGTTTGGAGACCATCAAAGATCAATATGTGCATGATGCTAATTTTAAAGATGTAATGTAGAATTGTAAAGAAGGAAGAATGTGGAACAAGTTTGTCGTTAATGATGGATTTGTGTTTCGTGCTAACAAGCTATGCATTCCAGCTAGCTCCGTTCGTCTTTTGTTGTTGCAGGAGGCGCATGGAGGAGGATTAATGGGACACTTTAGCGTGAAGAAGACGGAGGACGTACTTGCTACACATTTCTTTTGGCCAAAGATGAGACGGGATGTTGAGCGTTTTATTGCTCGATGCACTATATGTCAAAAAGCTAAGTCACGACTCAATCCTCATGGTTTATATATGCCTTTGCCTGTACCTAGTGTTCCTTGGGAGGATATATCTATGGACTTTGTTTTAGGTTTACCTCGAACAAAGAAGGGGAGGGATAGCATATTTGTTGTCGTGGATAGATTCTCGAAAATGGCACACTTTATACCATGTCATAAAAGCGATGATGCTGTTAATGTTGCTGATTTGTTCTTTCGTGAAATTATTCGCTTGCATGGTGTGCCAAATACTATTGTTTCAGATCGTGATACTAAATTTCTTAGCCACTTTTGGAGTTGTTTATGGGCTAAGTTGGGGACTAAACTGCTTTTTAGTACTACTTGTCACCCCCAAACTGATGGACAAACTGAAGTAGTCAATAGAACGTTGTCTACTATGCTTAGGGCTGTTTTGAAGAATAATAAGAAAATGTGGGAGGAATGCTTGCCTCATATTGAATTTGCTTATAATCGTTCATTGCATTCTACTACTAAGATGTGCCCTTTTGAAGTTGTGTATGGTTTCCTACCTCATGCACCTATTGATTTGTTGCCTCTTCCATCTTCGGAGAAGGTTAATTTTGATGCTAAACAACGTGCTGAATTGATTTTAAAAATGCATGAGTTAACTAAGGAAAACATTGAGCGCATGAATGCTAAATATAAACTTGCTGGAGATAAGGGTAGAAAACATGTTGTGTTTGCACCCGGAGATCTTGTTTGGTTACATTTGCGTAAGGATAGATTTCCTGATTTGCGCAAATCAAAGTTAATGCCACGTGCTGATGGTCCCTTTAAGGTGTTAGAGAAAATAAATGATAATGCATATAAACTTGAGCTGCCTGCAGATTTTGGGGTTAGTCCCACTTTTAACATTGCAGATTTGAAGCCTTATTTGGGTGAGGAAGATGAACTTCCGTCGAGGACGACTTCATTTCAAGAAGGGGAGGATGATGAGGACATCAATACACTTGGTACACCCACAGCCCCTGCTGCTATACATACTGGACCAATTACTAGAGCTCGTGCACGCCAACTAAATTACCAGGTACTTTCGTTTCTTGGTAATGATTCTAATGTTCATGAGAATATGATGCTGCCTAAATTGGATACATTTGTTTTGCTTACAAATGAAGGGCCTAGCTTGGAGAAGGATGAACATTGGAGCAAGAACAAGCATGGAGATGATGGCATGCGCAAGGGGAACAAGAACGGGATTTATAGCAGATCTTTGGAAGAACATTTGGAACATTTACGTGCTGTTTTTATTGCTCTACGTGATGCACGTTTGTTTGGTAACCTTGGGAAGTGCACCTTTTGCACCGACCGAGTATCTTTTCTTGGCTATGTTGTTACTCCACAGGGAATTGAAGTTGACAAAGCCAAGATTGAAGCTATTGAGAGTTGGCTGCAGCCCAAAACGGTCACACAAGTGAGGAGTTTTCTTGGCCTCGCTGGATTCTATAGGCGTTTTGTGAGAGATTTCAGCACCATTGCTGCACCTCTCAACGAGCTTACAAAGAAGGATGTGCCTTTTGTTTGGGGTACCGCACAGGAAGAAGCCTTCACGGTATTGAAAGATAAGTTGACACATGCTCCTTTACTCCAACTTCCTGATTTTAATAAGACTTTTGAGCTTGAATGTGATGCTAGTGGAATTGGATTAGGAGGCGTGTTATTACAAGATGGCAAACCTGTTGCATACTTTTCTGAAAAATTGAGTGGGCCTAGTCTGAATTATTCTACTTATGATAAAGAATTATATGCTCTTGTTCGGACTTTAGAAACATGGCAACATTATTTATGGCCCAAAGAATTTGTTATACATTCTGATCATGAATCTTTGAAACATATTAAAAGTCAAGCTAAACTGAATCGTAGACATGCTAAATGGGTTGAATTCATTGAGACTTTCCCTTATGTCATTAAACACAAGAAGGGAAAAGAAAATGTTATTGCTGATGCATTATCTCGTCGCTATACTATGCTTTCACAACTTGACTTCAAAATATTTGGTTTGGAGACCATCAAAGATCAATATGTGCATGATGCTGATTTTAAAGATGTAATGCAGAATTGTAAAGAAGGAAGAATGTGGAACAAGTTTGTTGTTAACGATGGATTTGTGTTTCATGCTAACAAGCTATGCATTCCAGCTAGCTCCGTTCGTCTTTTGTTGTTGCAGGAGGCGCATGGAGGAGGATTAATGGGACACTTTGGCGTGAAGAACACGGAGGACGTACTTGCTACACATTTCTTTTGGCCAAAGATGAGATGGGATGTTGAGCGTTTTATTGCTCGCTGCACTACATGTCAAAAAGCTAAGTCACGACTCAATCCTCATGGTTTATATATGCCTTTGCCTGTACCTAGTGTTCCTTGGGAGGATATATCTATGGACTTTGTTTTAGGTTTACCTTGAACAAAGAAGGGGAGGGATAGCATATTTGTTGTCGTGGATAGATTCTCGAAAATGGCACACTTTATACCATGTCATAAAAGCGATGATGCTGTTAATGTTGCTGATTTGTTCTTTCGTGAAATTATTCGCTTGCATGGTGTGCCAAATACTATTGTTTCAGATCGTGATACTAAATTTCTTAGCCACTTTTGGAGTTGTTTATGGGCTAAGTTGGGGACTAAACTGCTTTTTAGTACTACTTGTCACCGCCAAATTGATGGACAAACTGAAGTAGTCAATAGAACGTTGTCTACTATGCTTAGGGCTGTTTTGAAGAATAATAAGAAAATGTGGGAGGAATGCTTGCCTCATATTGAATTTGCTTATAATCGTTCATTGCATTCTACTACTAAGATGTGCCCTTTTGAAGTTGTGTATGGTTTCCTACCTCGTGCACCTATTGATTTGTTGCCTCTTCCATCTTCGGAGAAGGTTAATTTTGATGCTAAACAACGTGCTGAATTGATTTTAAAAATGCATGAGTTAACTAAGGAAAAAATTGAGCGTATGAATGCTAAATATAAACTTGCTGGAGATAAGGGTAGAAAACATGTTGTGTTTGCACCTGGAGATCTTGTTTGGTTACATTTGCGTAAGGACAAATTTCCTGATTTGCGCAAATCAAAGTTAATGCCACGTGCTGATGGTCCCTTTAAGGTGTTAGAGAAAATAAATGATAATGCATATAAACTGGAGCTGCCTGCAGATTTTGGGGTTAGTCCCACTTTTAACATTGCAGATTTGAAGCCTTATTTGGGTGAGGAAGATGAACTTCCGTCGAGGACGACTTCATTTCAAGAAGGGGAGGATGATGAGGACATCAATACAATTGTTACACCCACAGCCCCTGCTGCTATACATACTGGACCAATTACTAGAGCTCGTGCACGCCAACTAAATTACCAGGTACTTTCGTTTCTTGGTAATGATTCTAATGTTCATGAGAATATGATGCTGCCTAAATTGGATACATTTGTTTTGCTTACAAATGAAGGGCCTAGCTTGGAGAAGGATGAACATTGGAGCAAGAACAAGAACGGAGTTACAAGTGATGATTTCAGGACTTTGAAGCCACCATAATGGGTGCATGAAGCGTTGGACGAAATATACAAGATGCCACTTCATAAATTTCGTCCCGAGGCTATTTTAGGTGCTGCGTCACCTTATTATTGGGCCAGGCCCATGTAATTTCGAAATACATAAGTATAGGCTATTTTTAGAGTCCGTAAGTGTGGGGAAACAAGAGATAGGGTTGATTTCGGACCCCTCCACCAAGGGCCACGAAATTCCCCCCCTCTTCCTCCATATATACAGCCCTTAGGGCATCGTTTAGACTTTGGGTTTTGTTTAGATTAAAGTTCGCCATAGCTGCAACTTCGCGTACTTCGTTTGTGTTCAACGACCAGACAAAGGCGTCACAGAACCCCACCTTGATCAATAAAGCTTTCATCTTATATTCGCAATATCCAGATTGCAATCTCAGTTTCTTGCTTGTTCTTCGTTTGCTCGCAGGAAACAGACCCTCGTGGTCAGGTTGACCGTGCTCCGTCGTGGTCAATAACCTCTCGGAGTTGGTTTAGCGATTGCTAAGGCGCGACGTCCTCGCACGTTCGTAGTCGGATCGTCAAAGTCGACTTCCACCAAAGCGATATCCATCATCTCATCGAAAGACGGGACACCTTTGCCTCTATCAGATTTGAACTTTCGAAAGCCGTGCCCGCGTTTATGGGCAGATGGGAATTTGTTAATGTTCGGTTGTAGATAAATTGAACCTTAACTTAATTAAAATGAATCAACAATGTGAGTTACCATGATGGTCTCTTCTCGGAGGAGTCCGGGAAGTGAACACGGTGTTGGAGTAATGCTTGCGCAGGTTGCCCTCTAGTTTCTCGCTCGCGCTTTGCCTCCTCTTCTCGCTCTCTTTTGCGAACAGGATAGCCACCTTATTTGCTAGTCGCTTGCTGCAGCTCCACATATTTACCTTGCCTTACCTATAAGCTTAAATAGTCTTGATCTCGAGGGTGCGAGATTGTTGAGTCCCTGTGGCTCACAGATTACTATTACACGAGATGCAGGGCCTGATGATTCCGCTCCAGGTGACGCGCTTGAGCTCAAGTGGGAGTTTGACAAGGACTCTCAACGATACTATGTTTCTTTCCCTGATGATCAGTAGTGGTGCCCAGTTGGGGGTGATCGGGACCGTGTCGCATGTTGGGTTATCTTTTATGTTGGCGCCATAGTCGGGCCATGAGTGTTTGAATGATGTAATGTTATTTATGTACTTGATTGACGTGGCGAGTGTAAGCCAACTATGTTATCTCCCCTTTTATTATCTATATATTACATGGGATGTTGTGATGATTGCCTAACTTGCGACATATGCCTTCAATGCGATTATGTCTCTAAGTCGTGCCTCGACACGTGGGAGCTATAGTCGCATCGAGGGTGTTACATTACTGGGAGTTGTTGGGTTTTGTGATATGACGGCTTTACTGCCGCGCCACGAGCGCGGTGAGACTCCTGTGCAGCGCCGCCCTCTACACTAGTACTACATCGGTCGTGGTTTATCCCCTATTGAATTTGACTGAACATTTAACTGACAAAATGTTAGTGCATGTCAACAAAAACAATATCGTTGGGTTTGTATTTTAACATAGTTTTCAATGATATAATTTTAGGTGACATGCATCAGCATTTATTGTACTATATATAATGTTAGTTCAAGTTTTGGTCATACTAATCTATAGTAAGGTGCCCGTGCGTTGCAGGGAAGAGTGAAATGCATTAATCGGGGAGTTGTTTATTCTGACAAAGGATGTGGGGGTCATCTCATGTGTAATGGGTATCGGTAAGTTTCTTCGGATATTATTTCATCTCTAGAGCTCACAAACAACTGGGTGAAATAGATAGAAAAAGTATCTTTTGCATACAAAAGCGTTCAACTGTTCAACCTGCATCCAAAACTTGTGAAGAAATAACACTTGTTGTGCTTTGCAAGAAATGATCTTCAAGAATTAGTTTTTGATTATCCATTGTTATACATGTTCGTTACAGATGACATGGCACTTTCTTATAGTCAACAGTTGGCTATACTATTTAAGTATTAACCATGCCCTTATACACCTAGACGGAGGGATTAAATCAGGATGACTTGGAAGGGGGCAGAGGAGACGTAAGAAAGGGTTCACTATAAGTCTTTCACCAGTACTGTAGTAAAAATTCATACATGGAAGATTCTAGACTAAACCATAAATGGATACATTTTTATTCATGCGCGACACTCCAATAGAGCAAGATCATGCATGGAAGTATCCACATGCTTAGACAGCGGATTACATTGAGCGAAGACTAATGAGCAACATTTAACTTGGTAATGCAGATGTCCAGATGAACCTCGTTGGAATCCCCATGCACATTGTTGGGGGTCAAATCATACCATGTGTCTTCCATGTCCACATCGGTGGGAAGGTCCCAGCTCGGCAGAGTCCAAGTCAGCTTGAAGTAGCTAGTATCGCCGCCCATGTACCTCCGAGGGGTAGTAATAGTGAGCACGCACCCGTACATCGGCCTCGTGTCAGTGCCAGCATCAGCAGTGTCGCCCCTAACACACACTACAAAGACGGGGCGGCGGCCTGCGCGGGCCTCGCCGGTGCCCACGATCAAGAGGAAGACGCTGCAATCCTCCTCCGAGACTAGCAGGCAGCGGAGATCCTCCAGCGACTCTGGCACGGTGAATGGGTAGCACATATCGTACTTGATGTTCTCCGCCAAGGGCCAGTAGTGATCAACGCACGCCTGCGTGAGGTGATGCAAGATGTCCAACGGTGAGCCCCAAAGCGACATCGGGTAGTCATAGCAGTAGAAGAAGGGCTCCTTGGAGGCATCGACCAGGCCGTCTATGAAACCGGAGTGGCTGTAGGGGACGTTCCGCCAGTTGAATATATGAGCAAGTTACTACGAGATTTAGTCCGAATAAGCACAAAATAAATCATGACGTCTATAACAGAGATTAAACTAATCATGTGGACTAGCATAGTAGATGAACAGATCGAATCTAGGACACAAACTAGAAACATGAATTCTACCACGATTTTGAATAGGAAGGACAGCAACACATACGGTGCAACAGGAGCAGCACCATTGGCATTGCGGTTGTCGCCCATGTCATTGAGGAATAGGTTGCCGGGGTTGGGGAAGAAGTCGTCGTCGGTGAACTCGTCGCTGCCAGCAGTTAGGAGAGTGCACTCCCCAAATTTCAACAGCGCCCGCCAAATGGAGCGCAGGAGGGAGTGGCTGTAGGGGAAGTTACAGCCGCCGAATGGAGGGCAGGAGTAGCCCACGAAGCAGTAGATGGCGCTCCTCCCTAGTCTCTATTCTTATCTCTATCTCTACTACTCTTCTTTGTTTTTTATAAATATACTAGTTGTAGCTGTCAAATCGAATAGTACTGCGCCGTCCACTGCACGACCGGCTGAACACGTCTCCTCACCTCCATCAAACCCCTCCGTTAAACCTTCGTACATGACTTGCAGGCTGGCTACAGATTCGTACATAAAGTTAAAAAGAAACAAATCCATCCTTAATCTTGTATTCTAAGTACTCTGTTGGTTCCACTGCCAGTACAGTAGAGAAAGAAGTATATATTAAAAATATATAAAAAGCCAAAGTTTAGGATAGAATTCGAACTTAGGTCATCGCGTTGTGAGCATCCGGCACAGACCAGTCACTAGGTGTTGGTTGGGGAGAATGCAAGAGATAAACCTTTATAACAATGAGCCCGTCCATTGCAATGGATCGAAAGTAGAATAATACATATTCACAAATTTGAAAGAAAACAATTAACTTTTGATATACATATCACTAAAAATATCTTATGTTTCACTCCAAATATATTCTTTGGGCTGTTTTGATGAAGTAAGGGAGGAATGTGGTTGGTTTCAAGATACTAAGGGGTTTTGTGTAAACTGGAGCAGAGAAGTGGAAATTGTTGCAGAAGGCCACAACTTACATCACAGTTGTTAGATGCAAATCTAATGGTCAGAAATGGCGGATGGCAGACACACCATCATCAACAACTCATTCTTTTATAGGAGTACTAGCAAGATGCCCATGCATTGCACGCATCAAGATGCATTTTTATGAGTAGTTTATCTTGTGGGAGAAAAGGATGAATGAGGGAAGGCCTTATTTGCAAATCTGGAGAGGGGTGTGGGTATCTTTTTGCAAAATTGCCATTGTTTCCTTCCTATCTGTCAGATATAAATCAGACGGCCTATATTGTAGGATGGCAGGCACACCATCATTACCAACTTTGTTTTTTATAAGATAGAGATAGGAGTAAAGAAAAAACCAATTTGATGATGATGGTGTGCCTGCCATCTTATAATATAGACTATCCAATCTATATCTGACGGATTGAAAGCAAACTATGACTATTTTGCAAAAGATACTCACACCTCTCTCCACATTTACAGATAAGGCCTTGCCTCGTTCATCCTTATCTCCCACAACCTCTTTGCTGAGCAATTAAAAAAAGGAAGTCTCTGGAACAATCTGGCATGGTGGCCGCTGCCGGCGCTGTCCATACCCATGCCTCCGCCTAGTCCGAGCACCAGTCACCACCATGCCCCACTCCTTCTCACCTCTATCATCTTTCTCGAGATATCATTTTTTCGATGAAATGGTCGACATACCATTTTCTGATAAAATTCTCAAGATATCATTAGTTTTTACACATGCGATTACTCCTGCATGGGTCAATCACAACATGTGTTTGTAAAAAAAATGCATCTTGATGTTCCATGCAATGCACGGGCATCTTGCTAATTTTTTGCATATAATTCCAAACACCACGTAGACACGATCTTTGACCATTTTACAACTATGTTAGTATCATTGTTAGTGGTTAGCCGGTGCAAGTTATAGCCCCGGGTGTTTTAACCTTTTTTAGTAATGATATCTGGCGATTGTTCGCCACGAGATCAATCCTGGCGAATCCCACGTAACCGTCAGATTTCCATCCGACGGTGGCCAGTTTTTAAGCCATAGTATTTGACAAAACCGCCACCCTTACAGACGTACTGTAACTGTGTCGCGGGCGTTTGCAACTGTTGTGTCTCCCAGCGAACGTTTGCTAGGGATTGGAGTTAGCACCAATGGCGGTTTGTAGTCGTTCCATGCTCGGGCATTGAACTTTGTAACTATTTTTAGATTAGAATATACTACACCTCTAGTCCTACTCCACTAATACTCTACTCAAGCAAGTTAGGGTATAGTAGTAGGTATTGTAGGTAGTACTAGTACTATGATCACCCAAGCAAGTTGTCTGGCATCTATATGACCCTATGCTGCTGGTATGTGTCTCATAAGTCAAGCGGCGTGCTGTAGTCATCATCACCTGTGCACTTCCCGCAACACATATTCGCTTCTCCATCTTTGTCTGCACATAATCTTGTCCAATCTTCCATCCCCGCTAACGCGCCTTCCCCCCTCGTCCAAAACCCAAGCACTAACAATGGCAGAACCGAGCAGCGTCCGCCAAAAGTGTGGCTGGAAATCGCTCCCCACAGAGGTAATCAAGCTCATTGTTTGGCGTGTGGATAATCTCAGTACCATGCCGCTCGCCGCGTGCTCGTCGAGGCTGTACCATTTACTCAAAGCCCTTAGGTCGGAGCTTTTTAAGCCAGCTCCTTGCTTGCTGATGCCGCCTGATCTTCAGAAACGGCGTGTCACGTAGCATAACGATCGTAGGGTGGTGAGCATTAACCCCCTTGACTGCGATCCGATCTTGTAAGTGCATCTAGTGCCCCTTAGTGATTTTGGTGTATTGTAGACTTATAGGTTAAGGAACTAATGCATTTATGAGTGTACACAGGTCTACAAGTCTATGAGGAGATTGCCTACACAATGAGGAACAAGATAGCCCTCAGGATTTTGCTACTCAAAATTCTGACCGTTGTTGTGCTATGCGCTAGCTGTCCCAAAATATCTATCCACCTAACGGTCATATGATTGAAGGGCATTTATGTCTTATCATGTCGGGTTGCTCCCTAGGCTATAAATAGCCACCCCCAACAACCACTAGCAGGTTGGCTACTCCGAGAGAAACTGACACTTGTCATTTGAGAGCAACCTATCCTCCGAGGACTTTGAGAGAAAATCATCAAGTGAGGAAAAACCCTAACCCAAACACCTACAAACCCCAAGTGATTGAGCATCACTGAAGAGATTGATCCTGCGTAGATCCGACGCTTGTTACCTTTGAAGACCGTGCTTCTTACAAATGGTTAGGTGTCATGGTCTAGAGCATCCAAGAGGAATTGTGGATCACCAAGTGACCAAGTTTGTGAAGGTTTGGAAGTCGCCTGAAGACTTACCACGAGTTATTGGACGAGGTCTGTGTGAACTTAGCTCAAGGAGAATACGGTGAGGACTTGGTGTCCTGAGCTGCATGCTCAGGACTGGGTGTTCGGGACTGTGTGTCTTCAAGTTTAAATACTCAGCCGCTCCAACCAGACGTACAACTGAGACAACAGTTGGAACTGGTCTACCAAATCATTGTCTTCACCAAGCTTACTGGTTCTATTTCCTCAGCTCTTTCATTTCCTCATAACTGTGTTGTGTGCTTGTTCATATCTGTGTTTGAAGACTTTGACTGAAGACATTCTCAATTTGCTCAGTTCAATTTCTTCAGTCTATTTGTCTTCATCCTGTGTTATCCTGTGCTTACGCTTCCTATACTATGTGCCTGTCTTCATTTCATCATGATGACTATGCTTGTATTCTGTTATGTTTACTTTTGAGTACTTAATCCGCTGCTAGTAGTTCTTTGCTAAGGAATTTCCTCACCGGCAAATTCCTCAGTGAAGAATTTCATAAAAATCGCCTATTCACCCCCCTCTAGTCGATATAACGCACTTTCAATGGGTATCAGAGCAAGGTACTCCCTTGTACTGTGTGATTTTGGTTTAACCGCCTGGAGTTTTAGTTATGTCGACGTCAGGTATTATCAAGGTCTCTGCTGGGTGTCGTACCTTCGATGGGACGAACTACCCCTACTGGAAGAATAAGACGCGAATGCATCTTGAGGCAATTGATAACGATCTCTGGTATGTTGTGGAAAATGGTGTTCCCTCAGTCACACCTGCTCTGAATGCTGCTGATGTGAAGAGATTCAAGCAACTCGACTCTCAAGCGAAGAATATCACATGTGGCCATCTGAGCAAAGGACAGTATGGCAGAGTGAGTGCTTTGGAGACAGCGAAGGTTATCTGGGGCAGGTTGTCCAAAGTGAATGAAGGAGTCTCAACACAGCGTGACACTCGAGTTGTTGTTCTTCGCAATCTCTTCAATCGCTTCAAAAGACTTGACAATGAAAATGTTCAACAAACCTTCGATCTCCTCACTGACATCTCAAATGAGCTTCAAGCACTTGGTGCCACTGACATCATCGACCATGAGGTGGTGAAGAAATTGCTGAGATCGCTTGATTCCTCATTTGACACTCTGGCATTGATGATACAAGAACGTGCTAATTACAAGTCACTTGATCCCGCTGATATTCTCGAGAGGCTAAATACTCATGAGTTCCAACTTGCTGAAAAAAGAGATATCTATGGTTCGAGCTATGGAAGATCACATGCACTAAAGGCCAAGGCAGTATCTGAGTCCAAAGATGAAGACTCTGGTAGCAGCCTTGGTGATCCTGAAGAACTAAGCCATGATCTAGCTCTGCTCGTGAAGAAGTTCCAAAAGTTCTCAAGACGTGGTCGCTTTGGAAGACCCTCAAGGAGCAATGATTCCTCATCAAGTGACTACAAGAGGAGGCTCTATCACAAGTGCAAGAAACCTGGACATTACATTCAAGATTGTCATCATTGGGAAAAGGAATCAAAGAAGAAGAAATACAAGGATTACAGTTCTGATGATGCGAAGAAAAAGAAGAAATCCACAAAATCTTCATCATCAAAATCCTCAAAGTCTTCATATCACAAGAAGAGCAGCTCCAAGAAGGCTAGGGCATTCACTGGCAAGGAAATGAACTTTGAGGCTGAATCTGAAGAAAATGAGGAAGAGGAGACATCTCAGGAGTCTGCATCCAGAGTGGCGAGCCTAGCTCTCGCTACTGCATTCGTCAGCAAGTCTATCTTCAACACTGAAGAAAATGACCTCACCAAGAAGGCTGATGAAGGTGATGATGACTACGCTCCCACCTATTGCTTCATGGCAAAGGGTGCGAAGGTACTCAAATATACCTCCTCTGAATCAAGTGAGAATGAATCTGATGAAAACCTTAAGCCCAACTATTCTAAACTTTCTAAGATTGCTGTAAAACAACAAAGGGCTCTTGAAAAGGTTCAAAACATGCTAGACAAAAGTGATGATATGTTGGGTGAAGAAATGGATCGCACTAAAGCCTTGACTGAAAATCTTCAGAGACTTCAGACTAGGTTTGACAATCTTCAAGGTCATCATAACACTCTCTTATCTGATCATGAGAAGCTTTCATATGAATTTCTTCAAAGAAAGCAAGACCTTGAGAAGCTAAGAGTGAGTTATGAAGATCCTCAGAAGGAGCGCGATTCATTACTTGCTCAACAAATCAGCGCTTCTCAGGAAGAATTTGTTCCTCCATGTTTGAAGTGCATTGAACGTGAATCTACTAATTCTTCACCTGAATGTTCAAATGCTGCTAATGTTTCAAATTATTCACATGCCTCTGCTATCACTAATTCCTCATCTAAGGACATTGCTAGTATTAGTGATGATGCAGGGCTGAAGGAATTGTACATGACAGGCATGTACAAAAGCCTCAAAGGGCATCAGACTCTTTGTGATGTGCTTAAAAAGCAGATCCTCAACAGGAACCCTAGGAAAGAGGGTATTGCCTTTGAGAGGAAACTTAATGCTGATGGTACATATTGGAAGCCTGAGCAGTACCCCAAAACTACATGGGTTGCTGCAAAGGGACCTCCAGTTGATCCATCTAACTTATCTGGATTTTCATGTGAATCTCCTCGTTCTGATGATGGGTCATTTGACTCCAACTATAAACTGTTCAAAAATCAGAATGGTGAAGTATTTGCTAGATATGTTGGCACTAACTGCAGGAACGGTCCCCCTATGAAGAAAATCTGGGTTCCCAAAAGATGCCTTGAAAATTTTCAGGTGAATATCATCATGACGCCACCTGTGAAGAATAGGAACCCCAGATCAAATTCTTCATATGGACCAAATTCTTCATATGGATCCAAGTCCTCATACGGACCAAACACTTAACCTGGATCATATTCCTCAAAAGGATCAAAGTCCTCATATGCACATCATCGTGCTAACCCATCTGTTTCGTAGGAAAGATCTAAGGATTATGGATATGTACACTATTCTTCAAATCATTATGACCATAAGTCCTCGAAGAATTTCTCTGCCTACTCTTATGCTTACTCTAACCCCTCTTATGTGAAACGAAATGGACTGGCTTATATGCCATCCTTATTGTATGGAGCTCACAGACTGATGAAATCTTTGCCACCCCTTCAGATGTGGATGGTGAAGAAAAAGAACTAATCTCTTCTGCAAGGTCAGGTCTCCAGACGTATATAATCGTCTGAAGAATTTGCTGGAGACCTGAGCATGCCTGATAGGACGCGGGATAATCATGAAGAAATGAACTTTCATTTCTCATGTCCTCATACTGCTTTATCTTTTTTGTTGCTTGATGAAAATGATCTGATGAATGGATGTCATATTCTTCACTGATGAAGTATATGAGTTTGTAAGCTGCACTAATTCATCAGCAGGATTATCAACCCAAAGCCACTGAGTGGGTCCTCGATAGTGGATGTACAAATCACATGACTGGTGACAAGAATCTATTGATGGATGCTCCATTATCTCCGTCACATCTGAAGCATATCATCTTTGCCGACAAAGGCAAAAGTCAGGTATTGGGTCTAGGTAAGGTTGCTATCACAAAGGATCGACACATGAACAAAGTCATGCTTGTCGAGTCCTTAGGATACAACCTTATGTCTGTCTCAATGCTTTGTGATCTTCATATGGTTGTTTTCTTTGGCAAGTATCGTTGTGTTGTGGTTATGGAAGCTAAGAATTCCAAAGTCTTCAAAGGCTTTAGGAGAGGAGACCTGTATATTGTTGATTTCTCTACAGGACCACAACCAGCCGTGTGCCTACATGCAAAAGCTTCAGAAGGCTGGCTCTGGCATCGACGACTTGGTCATGCAGGCATGAGGAATTTGCACACGCTTGCGAAGAAGAAGCATGTCATTGGCATCGAGAATGTCAAATTCCTCAAGGATTACCTATGCGGAGCCTGTGAACCTGGGAAGATGACAAAGGCCAAGCATCCAACGGAGACTATCATGACCACTACTCGCCCATTTGAATTGCTTCACATGGATCTCTTCGGTCCTAATCATTATTCTGCTGTTTCAAATGAAGCATCTCAATATGGCTTTGTTATTGTTGATGATTACTCTCATTACACATGGGTACACCTTGTTACTTACAAACATGAAGTGCAGGAAGTCTTCAAACAATTTTCCTCGAGGGCTTCAACCAACTTTGGTGTGAAGATCAAGCACATCAGAAGTGACAATGGCACTGAGTTCAAGAATTCTGGTCTCGATGACTATCTTGATGAACTTGGTATTACTCATGAGTAATCTGCTCCTTATACTCCTCAGCAGAACGGCGTCGTGGAGCGCAAGAACATGACTCTTGCCGAGATGGCTCGCACAATGCTTGATGAATACAAAATACCTCGTCGTTTCTGGACTGAGGCAATTGATACTGCGTGCCACATCATCAACAGAGTATATCTTCACAAATTCTTCAAGAAGACTGCCTATGAACTCCTCACTGATAAGAAAACCAATGTAAGTTATTTCAAAGTCTTCGGTGCTAAATGTTGGATTAGAGATCCTCATCACAACTCAAAATTTGCACCGAAAACACATGGAGGTTTTATGCTTGGTTACGGAAAGGACTCGCACACCTAAAGAGTCTTCAACAATGTTCTTCACAAGGTTGTTGAAACTGTAGATGTGCGGTTCGATGAAACTAATGGCTCTCAAAGAGAGCACCTACCTACTGTGATAGATGAACCAACACCTGAGGAAACTATCAAGTTCAAGGCTACTGAGGATGTCATTCCTACTGAAGAATCTGCTGAAGAATTCATTCCAGAATAAGAAGAACGTCGAGCTAATGCACCTGAAGAAAATACTGAAGAAAATGGTGCTGAAGAGAACGCTGATCAAATTCCTCAATGACAACCGGCTCATCCTCGCATTGCAAAAGAAGTGCAAGTTGAAAAGATCATCAATGACATCAAAGCACCAGGTCCTCTCACACGCTCAAAAGCTTCACATTTATCTAACATTTGTGGGCACTATGCTTTTGTCTCTATCACAGAGCCCACTAAGGTAGATGAAGCATTTCTAGAGCCTGAGTGGATTCATGCCATGCAAGAAGAACTACATCAGTTCGAGCTCAACAATGTCTGGGAACTGGTCAAACGTCCAGATCCTCGCAAGTACAATATCATTGGCACAAAGTGTATCTACCGCAACAAGCAAGATGAAAATGGCCTTGTGGTGAGGAATAAGGCACGACTTGTAGCTCAAGGCTACACACAGGTTGAAGGAATTGATTTCGATGAAACTTTTACACCTGTTGCTAGACTTGAGGCTATTCGCATATTACTTGCTTATGATATACATAATGATATCACTCTATATCAAATGGATGTGAAAAGTGCATTCCTCCATGGTAAGCTTGAGGAAGAAGTATATGTTGCTCAACCCCCAGGTTTTGAAGATCCAAAGAATCCTGACAAAGTCTTGAGACTCAACAAGGCCCTCTATGGCCTCAAGCAGGCCCCTCGGGCGTGGTATGATACCTTGAAGGAATTCTTCATGAAGAGAGGCTTCAAACCCGGTTCACTCGACCCTACTCTTTTCACTAAATCTTATGATGGTGAATTGTTTGTGTGCCAAATATATGTTGATGATATTATCTTTGGTTGTACTGACCAACGTTACAGTGATGAATTTGCCTATATGATGAGTGAAGAATATCAAATGTCTATGATGGGAGAGTTGAAATTCTTCTTAGTTCTTCAAATTCGTCAACAACGCAATGGCATATTCATATCTCAAGAGAAATACCTCAAGGATGTACTGAGGAAATTCGGCATGCAAGATTGCAAAGGCATCAAAATTCCTATGCCCACAAATGGCCATCTGTGCACTGATGAAAGTGGTATTGACTTCGATCATAAGGTATACCGCTCCATGATTGGTTCTTTATTGTACTTATGTGCATCTAGGCCAGATATAATGCTTAGTGTTTGCATGTGTGCCCGATTTCAAGCTACACCGAAGGAATCACACCATAAGGCTGTGAAGCATATTCTTTCATATCTAGCTCACACACCAACACTTGGATTATGGTACCCCAAGGGCTCGGATTTTGATCTCATTGGATATTCTAACTCTGACTATGATGGTGATCATGTGGACCGCAAGTCAACATCTAGTACATGTCATTTCCTTAGACGATATTTGGTATGTTGGTCCTCGAAGAAACAGAACTGTGTATCACTATGTACTGCTGAAGCTGAGTACATTGCCGCTGGTTCTTGCTGTACTCAATTGCTATGGATGAAGCAAACTCTCAAGGACTACGACGTCAACATGAAGAATGTGCCTCTCTTCTGTGACAATGAGAGTGCCATCAAGATTGCTCACAACCCACTTCAGCACTCGATGACTAAGCACATTCAGATTCGTCATCACTTTCTTCGTGATCATGTGTTGAAGGGCGACATTTCTACTGAGCATGTGAAGACTTAAGAACAACTAGCCGATATCTTCACAAAGCCCTTGGATGAGAAGAGATTTAGCAAGTTGCGGTGTGAGCTAAATATCCTAGAATCTTCGAGTGTTCTTTCAAAAGGACACTCATCCTAACACTTATGCAAAATTGATGACCTAGATGTGCAACACATGAAGAAATGTTTTTCCTCAATCAATGAAGAATAACACTCTTAGTGTGAAGAAATTAATGAAGAATTTGATTCTTAGAACCCTACGAGAATTGTACGCGGTGTCTGAAATCATCATTCTTATTCGGTGGGTCACGCCACCACCAAATGTTGAAATTCCTCAGTTGTTCATATTCTTAAACTTTGCATTGTCTTCACTGTTTCCGTCGTTTTTCTTCATTGGCTATATATATATATGAGTTTATGTCCTCTACAATATATATATATATATATATATATATATATGAGTTTATGTCCTCTACAACATTCACTTATTGCTAATTCTTCAAGATGGTTTTTCTGCTAAGTGAATGTGATCGGACCCTTTCCCCCTCTATGCTATACTCAACCCAATCTGTTCACAAATTCTTCATGTGCGTTCTATTTGAAAATCGTTCAAAATCTTCACTGTGTCCTTGTCAGCTGAAGAAATTGCAAACGGAACTTTAAAACCTATCTTATCTAAACTTTTGGCTTTGCCGCTCAAACCGTTCCGCATCCCACGATACACTTATCCATTCACCCATGATCGTACACGATCTCCACCTCTCAGTACATGGGTGACACATGTCATGTGAATGAGAAGGGTCAGGGGCACGTTCGTCCAATTTCTTCGGGCGAACAATTTTTCACCATGGCTATAAATACCCCTCTTCCCCTTCCTCACTTCTTTTACTCCGCTCGACCTCTCTCTAGCTCGAGCTTCTCAAACCCTAGCGTGCCGCTACTTCATCATCGCCGGTGAGGAAGAGCTTCACTGCCTCGACCTCGTCGCCGCCGTACTCGCGCCAGTCGTCGAAATATTCACTCTGCCGCTGCCGTAGCTGTCTTCCTCCGCCAAGTTAGGGCGTGGAAGATCCGCACTGATGAACTTCACATCTCTTCACTCAAGTTCGTCGTGTTCTTTGTTCAGGGTAATTAAAAGTTACTTTTACTGCCCTCGTTGATTCGAATGATTATATACAAAATCTTCAAAGGTGTTTTTCTTCATATCTTCACACACTAAAACACCTCACATATCATCTTTTCTTGATTCGTTTCTCTAAGCTATGTTTTTCTTCAAGATTCCTCAAATGTGTGGATTTTTGATCTACACATCTCTGGAACCTAAGACAAAGAACGCTTAGTGAAATTCTTCAGGACTCATCTGGTCAAATTCCTCAAACTTGTTCTTTTTACAAAACCTTCTTAGAACGCATATGACCTCTCCAAATTCCTCGCAACTATACTCTGTTCATAGGTACTCATGTCAGCTGCTGAATCACTAGGTTCTCATCAACTTAACTCATTTGCAGCGTTCCTCGAAGAAAAGTTGCATACTTTTTTTAGAAAATTCAATTGTTCAAATTCCTCAACTGAAGAAAATGGCTTATGGTAAGAAGCCACGGAAAAGAGGAAAGAGGGCTGAGGTCAACATAGTGTTTGAAATCCCTGATGACATATACAAGGGTTACTCCACTCCTGATGAGGCCAAGTTTGGAAAAGAGGACAAAAATCAGCGCAAGGTGCGCATTCAGAAGATAGAGAGGAGATGGGAAAGAGAGTGGAGGGAGTACAGGTATGTTACTCCCAAGTACATGAAGAAATTCGCACTCAATCCTCCATGCCCAAGACCTCCATTGGCACCTGGCCAAATAGCTGATCCCACCAGCCTCAAGCGCGGTGAGGACTATCCTGATGAATTGGCCAAGCGCCAAGCCAAGTTGGCTAAGCAAGCCAGAGAAGTAGTGAGGAAATTCAATGAAGACTCTACTGCTGCTGCCTCTGCTGTCAAGCCGAAGAAGGCGATGTCAAAGAAGCCTGCGCGCAAGCCACATGCTTCATCAACAGTGCCTATCATAAATGGGTTAAGCGTCAATTTGGTTCATTTCTTCACAACATGACTGCTACACACAATGCAGTGAAGAAAAACCATTACTACCTCCATGAAGTCTTCGGTCGCACCTGGGCAGTACTGTCACATCTGTATGGTGAAGAAGATCTGAAGAAAATGGGTCTCAAGGGAGATTTTGACTGGTCTGCACCTCCACCAAAGAAATTCAAGAAGGTCAAGGTTCCTTCTCTGGTGGCCAGCTCATTTTCTTCATCGTGCGACACTGATGAGAATGAAGACTTGGACGACACTGCGACAGGCCCTACTACGACAAACGACCCCAACAACGCTGGCGCTCCTTCATCAACTTGATATTCTTCAGGGGTGTTAGTCCTCATATTCGATCCTTTTGGTCATTTGATGACAAAGGGGCAGAATTTTGAGTTAGTCTTCAAGCGGGTCTTTCTATATGGGCGTTTTTTCAAGTTACAACTCTCGTTCTTATGAGACTTTATTGGATCGAGTTGTAAACTTAAACCCGATGGTGCTCTGATACTCTTAAGACATTTTTCTACATGCTTATTCCTCGTTAATATTATTGCACGCATGCTGAATTACATCAGTCACCATATTTCATCATGCATTTCAAATTCTTCACTGTTATATGTCAAATGCGCGTATGAATTACAAGATATAGGGGGAGATCTCCATGATTCAACTCTTCAAGTGTGCATTGCTTCAAAAGCAAATTCCTCACTATGCACATATTCAGGGGGAGTTCTTCTATATCTTGCAATCAATTTCCTCAATATCAGTATTTACACTTCATATGTTTATCCCCATTGAAAACTTAACCTATATTGTCATCAGTAACCAAAAAGGGGGAGATTGTAAGTGCATCTAGTGCCCCTTAGTGGTTTTGGTGTATTCAATACTTATAGGTTAAAGAACTAATGCATTTATGAGTGTACACATGTCTATAAGTCTATGAGGAGTTTGATATTTACAGAGAAAGTCGACCCCTAAAAATGAAGTTCTTCGACTGAAGACTTTGGCTTTCCTAAGACTTTGAAGGTGAAGAAATTGGTGTGACCTTGAAGACTTGGTATTCATTCGAGGAACATGAAGTGTGAAGACTTTTGTTTTTGTAGTTTCATTTTCTCTTTCTTGAGTCATAGGAAACACCGTACTGTTAAAGGGGGTCGAGGAAATACTAAGGAAAAATTTCCATGTGATGCTCAACTCAAAATCCTACACCTACCAATCCCTTCGAGTGAAGCCATTGGAAATCTCATACAGTCCAGTCATATTCTTCAGTGACAGAGACAAAGTTCTTCTGGTCTCTGAGGAATTTGTTCTGACCGGGGAGTTAGGAATTCGCCAGTGCGGATTGCCTACACAGTGAGGAACATGATAGCACTGAGGATTTTGCTACCCAAAATTCTGACCATTGATGTGCTATGCGCCAGCTGTCCCAAAATATCTATCCACCTAACGGTCATATCATTGAGGGGCATTTATGTCTTATCGTGTCGGGCTACTCCCTAGGGTATAAATAGCCACCCCCTACAACCACTAGCTGGTTGGCTGCTCTGAGAGAAACTCACACTTGTCATTTGAGAGCAACCCATCCTCCGAGGACTTCGAGAGAAAATAATCAAGTGAGGAAAAACCCAAACCCAAACACCTACAAACCCCAAGTGATTGAGCATCACTAAAGAGATTGATCCTGCGTGGATCCGACGCTTGTTACCTTTGAAGACTGTGCTTCTTCTAGACGGTTAGGCGTCATGGTCTAGAGCATCCAAGAGGAATTGTGGATCGCCGAGTGACCAAGTTTGTGAAGGTTTGGAAGTCGCCTGAAGACTTACCACGAGTGATTGGGCGAGGTCTGTGTGACCTTAGCTCAAGGAGAATACGGTGAGGACTTGGTGTCCTGAGTTGCATGCTCGGGACTGGGTGTCCAGGACTGTCTGTCCTCGAGTTTAAATACTCAGCCGCTCCAACCAGACGTACAACTGAGATAGCAGTTGGAACTGGTCTACCAAATCATTGTCTTCACCAAGCTTACTGGTTCTATTTCCTCAACTCTTTCATTTCCTCATAATTGTGTTGTGTGCTTGTTCATATCTGTGTTTGAAGACTTTGACTGAAGGCATTCTCAATTTCCTCAGTTCAATTTCTTCAGTCTATTTGTCTTCATCATGTGTTATCCTGTGCTTACGCTTCCTATAATCTGTGCCTGTCTTCATTTCATCATGATGACTATGCTTGTATTCTGTTATGTTTACTTTTGAGTACTTAATCCGCTGCTAGTACTTCTTCGCTAAGGAAATTCCTCACCGGCAAATTCCTCAGTGAAGAATTTCCTAAAAATCGCCTATTCACCCCCCTCTAGTCGATATAACGCACTTTTAGATCCCCATCACCCTCAACTACATTAACGGTATGTACTGGATCGGCATGAACACGTCTTGGATGGTGCTCGTCGACGGTCGCCGCAGCTAGATGCTCGTGGAGGTCTACACCCGGCGATTGATCCCCCTTCCTTCGATTAACATTGCATTGCTTTGGCACTGCGGCCCAGAATACTCGGAATCTTATAGTACCAACATGATACCAAGTTTGATTTGCTCAAGGTTGTAATCTGCCAAGGGCCCACAAGTTCTGCGAATTATAAGGACTTCAGGCTAATTGCGTTCTTCAGCCGCGGTCTCGCCTATCTAACATGTCACTGCGGTAAGTGGATAAATATGCACGTCCGTCGTAGGATCATACATCCTCCATGGTTCTCTGATGCCATTGAACACAAGGGCTTCAACGCTGTCGACTCCTTCTATGGCTGGACGTATTGCTGGCCTACTCCAATCATCGCTACAAATGGCTGTTACAGTAGTATGTTACTTTCCTAATCCCAGAACCTTTCAAAGAAAAGTGGCATGACAGTTGCAGGTGGTTCCTGGCTTGATCAGACGATGGCGAACGATTGATGATCGTTCACATGTACCGGACGTGTTGTTTCATGGAATACAATCACTGTCACTGCAAGGTCTTTGAGCAGGATCCCAGCTTCTCTGGGCCTTCAGGAATTTTTGATTGGAGGTTCGTAAGTAGCCTGGGTACACGCTCTATGTTTGTCAGACTGAATTATCCGATTAACCAGGAGATAACCGACGGCAAGGATCATGATGGCAGCGCGGTTTCGTTCATTAGGCAAAATTGTGTGTACACAGTGTACCATGCATCTCTGCATGCACCATACCCTGATATGTGCCGCCACGCTCTGCAGCCCAAACTAGGAAAGAGGGTCGCAAGTATCAGACTTCGACCTGCTGGCTGGAGTTTCCCCCATCAGGCACCCATCTGGATCAAGCCGTCAGCTAATCTCCACAGCTTAATAAATAGTAACGTCTAACTGAGCCAGTTAGTTAGATGCGTACACTTGGTGTAGTAGGATCTTTATTTAGTTTGATGCATACACTTTTTGTTTTTTGGTAGACCTTTTATAATGATGGCTGATGTTTGGTTTGGAAGAGGCAGCTGCATCTTCACTCTTCTGGCCTGCTTACTGCTTCTGTTGCAGCCCCAGCCCTGGTTGCTGCTGCTGCTGCTGTTTTCAATGTACAATCAGTAGTATATTTTGTGTGTTGGTTGAATAAATGTGTTGTTAGAATGACAAACACAATATTTTGGAATTCGTTGCACGGTTCGATCCTTTATTTTCCCGTACCGTATGTAGCGCATACTATTTTTCATACGGAACACATTTTCCACTTGTTGATAACATGCAGCCCACTGATGAAGGCCCAATAGAGAAGCCCATAATTAACTGGAAGGGAGGCTCTCACATGATTCCGGCCCATGTACATGGTCACGGTCCCCTAAACATAAATAAGTAAATAAATAAATAAAGCTAAATTCTCATGCACTAGTTCTTTAAATTCACGATTTAACAGGAGGATATTATTTCCTATAATAGTGTCATTACATTCAGTCGATATTATTCTTAGGCAAAGATAGCGACTAGTCTTCTTTCTCCCAGCATTTTCTTCCTGCAACCAGCGGGCCCATGCAAATCCTAGTCAACATCATAAATAGTTCCGGTCTATTTTTATTTTTCAATAAGAATGTCCAACCCAGCCCAGCACATTGGCGACATCACTTTATCCTCCGCCTTGGTGCGCTCGCCGCGGCACCGCCGTCCGGCCCTGTCAACATAGTTTTTTTTCAAAACGGTCCCTGTCAACATAGTGAATCAGGAGAGGACTGTAGTTGTGAGTATGACGGTATGGACTCACCAGGTACACTCCCGAACACAAGCAAGCGCCTCTTTTACTACTCAGATGAACCCCTTGTTTTTTTACTCTAATCCACCCTGCTGATATCTTGGACCCACATCATTTTCAACATATAGTCAATTAACTACATAATTGCACAACTTTTTTTGAGTAGTAGTACGGTGGAGCAGGCTATAAACTGGGTTGTGCGGTCTCTAACAACATGACCAGCCCAGCAGTTTTTTCTTTGGGAAAATAGGTAGCCCAGTATTTGTTTTTGAAGAATACCCAAGCTAGGCCTTTTTGTTTTCTCCGACTTACTAGGCTGCAAGATGCATTCCAGCCTGGCCAAAGAGTATGGTCAGTGTCTGTTAAAAGTAATATCAAACGGGTTGAAAATTCCAAAAAAATTATAGCAAATGAGATATTAGTTTCTTTTTTGTTTTTGTTCTTCACTGATATCTTATACTGTATTTCATTGGATTTAACATGACATAGTACTATTTATTTTTAAATTCGTTTTAGTATGGCTACTAATTTTTAGATTAAGAATATTTTGTTCCCCAGCAAAAAATTGTGAATTTTCAAAATTTCCCAGATATTTAGTTAATTTTTTAACCCTGGTACTGACCACAAAATGGGAAGCAATTCTAAAAATGGAAAACAGGCTGCAATAAATTCCATATGAATTAGAAAATGAGTAAAAAATATAAAAATAATAGCAAATGGGCTGTACACGCCACAGATTTCGAGGACGACTTGTTTACGCAAGGCTCTGTCAGTCAACACACGATTCTAGCAGCAGTGACTGTTGGATGTCCATCCAACGGCCGACGTGGTGCTTCAATCTCTGATCTTCCTGCTTCAGCCGCCTAAACTAGCGCCGGCGGGACTGCCTGCTCCCTCTTGTGGCCCACTGTGATGCCGCACGGGCTTCCCCGGCCCATCATACTCCCTCCGTTGTCCTGGCTACACGCAATCAACTACCTCATTATTACGCAGAAAAACAAGATTCCTCCCACTGACATCTGGTTGCACTGGTTGGGCGGCTGACCTGTGGGGCTACTAAGTTGACGCGTACGCAGGGCTTGTCAACTTAGTCAACAAACGATTCTAGCAGCAGTAACCGTTGGATTTGAACCGAACGGTCCTGCAGCTTCTTCAATCTCTGCTCTTCTTGCACCAGCCACCCAAACCAGCGCCGGTGAGACCGCTTGCTCCTGCCTCCAGTGGTCGGTTGTGCTGCCGTTGAGACCTCACCGCCCTCTACTACTCCCACCGCTAGCCATGCCCTGTGGCGACGGCAGCCTCACACCGCAGCCGAACCAGTAAACCCTCGTACTCCCCTCCGCGTGGGCATGCACTGCCATGTGTTCCCCAGCTCCACGTCGTCCCCTTCCTCGGCCTCACCGTCGTCCACCACCTTGAATGCGCTCGGCGCGGAGTGGTCAACGTGGTCAACGAACAACACCATCGGAAGTAGCCTGTGCGTGGAGAGGCTGACAGCTGGGTCCACTGCCGCACGCAAGGAAATGCCTGCTTATTACGCGCAAAATAATGTTTCCTCCACCTAATAGCTGGGACCCACCGGAAGGGCCTCTGTATTTCGCGAAAAAACGTTCCCACCGCTGACAGGACGGACCCACCAGCTATATCTTCACATGAAAGAAAGTGCCTCCTTATTACACACAAAAAATGAATACCCCCCTGCTAGCTGGGACCCACAATAGTGGGAGGCTGACTTGTGGGCCAACTAAGTTGACGGGGACGGAGGGCATTGTCAACTTAGTCAATCTGAACGACTCTAGCTCCAGTGACCGTACGATGTCCATCCAATGGCCGTAGGCTTCTTCAACCTTTGGTCTTCTTGCTCCAGCCGCCCAAACCAGCGCCAGTCGTGCCTTGCGCTCCTGCCTCCCGTGGCCGGCTGCGATACCTCAGAGGCCTCACCGCCCCCTACTACTCCCACTGCTGGCCAGGCCATCCCTCTACTCACCCACACCCCCTGTTACTCTGCGGCGATGACAGCCTCACACCGCAGCTGAACCAGTCAACCCTCGTACTCCTCTCCACGTGGGCATCCACTGCCGCGTCTTCCCCCCGGCTCCGTGTCGTCCCCTTCCTAGGCCTCGCCGTCGTCCACCTACTTGGTGCTCTCGGTGCGGCGTGGTCAATGTGGTCAACGACTGACTTCCATGGGAAGAGTATTGTACGTGGAGAGGCTGACAGCTAGCTCCACGGCCGCAGCTGGGTCCACTGCCACAACCCAGTTTTTTGTGATTTGCCAAGTAAGTCACTTTGTCAGGCCTGTTGGGCTGGAAATCTTTCAAGACGACGAGATCTTCATTCGTCTAGCCGAGAAAATGGCCTATTAGTAATGAGAAATGGGTTGTACATTTTTAAAACACATCAAACCGAAAATTAGTTTCAATTTTCTTTTTTTCATTTTGAGATTTTAAATTGCATTTATTTTTATGTGTGGACAATTTGTTGGATTTTATGTTGATATACATTTATTTTTAAAATCATTTTGAATGTGACTAGAAATTTCGGGATTAAAAACAGTTTGGACTGCACCGAAATATGCAAAATTTCATATAATTTTTTAACCATGTCCACAATATGGGATGTAATGCTAACAAAAAGAATATTGGCTCCAAAAAACCCTGAAGAATTAACAAATGGGTTGTAAATTATTAGAAATAATGGCAGATGGGCTGTATGCTGTTTTCCACCGATTTGAGGCTTTCCTAATAAAAGGTTGACGCACAAGCAGTGACTGTTGGATGTCCATCCAACGGCTGTCGTGCTTCTTCAATCTCTGCTCTTCCTGCTCCAGCCGCTCAAACAAGCGCCGGCAGGACTGCCTGCTCCCTCCTCCCCGCGGCCGGCTGTGCTGCCGCGCAAGCCTCACCACCCCATCGTACTCCCATCACTGGCCTAGCCATCCCTCTACTCACCTACACCTGCTGTTATTCTCCAGCGATGGTAGACAAACCAGTAAACCCTCGTACAGTCATACTCCCCTCCGCATGAGAAACAACTGCCGAATCTTCCCTGGCTCCGTGTCATTCCCTTCCTAGGCCTCGTCGTCGTCCATCGCCCTGGTGCTCTTAGCGCGGCCTGGTCAATGTGGTCAACGATGGACATGCATCTAGAGTGGACTGTACGTGGAGAGGCTGACAGCTGGGGCCACGAATGCACGCAAGGAAATGCCTCCTTATTACGTGCAAAATGATGATTCCTCCACCTGACATCTGGGACCCACTGAAAGGGCCTCTGTAATTCACGAAAAAAACATTACCACCACTCACAGCTTGGACCCACCAGCTATATCTTCGCATGCAAGGAAGTGCCTCCTTATTACACACAAAAAAATGAATACTCCCCCCGCTAGCTGGGCCCTAGTATAGTGGGAGGCTGACTTGTGGGCCTACAAAGTTGATGGGGACGGAGGGCTTTGTCAATTTAGTCAATATGCACGATTCTTGCTCCAGTGACCGTACGATGTCCATGCAACGGCCGTAGTGCTTCTTCAACCTCTATTCTTCTTGCTCCAGCCGCCCAAACCAGTGTCGGTCGTGCCTCGTGCTCCTGGCTCCCGTGGCCGGCTGTGATGTCGTGGAGGCCTCACCGCCCCCTACTACTCCCACCGCTGGCCAGGCCATCCCTCTACTCACCCACACCCCCTGTTATTCTTCGGCGACGGCAGCCTCACACCGCAGCGAACCAGTGAACACCCATACTCCTCTACACGTGGGCATCCACTGCCGCGTCTTCCCTGCCTCCGTGTCGTCCCCTTCCTAGGCCTCGCCGTCGACCACCGCCCTGGTGCTCTCGGCGACATGGTCAATGTGGTCAAGGAACGGCTTCCAACGGACGTGGACTGTACGTGGAGAGGCTGACAGCTCGGTCCATTGGTGTATCAAGGAAGTGCCTCCTTATTACACGGAAAATAATGATTCCTCCACATGACAGCGGGGACCCACCGGACGGGCAACCGTATTTCGCGACAAAAACGTTTCCCAGCTGACTGTTGGGACCTACCAGCTACATCTTCGCACGCAACAAAGTGCGTTCGGGAAAAAACCTATTCGCCCCCCTCACTGCTGGGACCCACCAGCTTCATATTCGCACGCAAGGAAGTGCCTGACAGCCGGGACCCACCTGGTCGAAGCATACATAGCATTGTCATTCTGGTCGCGAATGTGTACATACATAATGGTCTATGTAGTGGCGCGCACGTGTTGTAGTAGAGGCGCGCACGTAGCATGTACACGTATGTACAGCGGCCAGTGTGCAAGAAGGAAAATACGACCACGTACGTACATACGGGTGGGGGCTCGAACGCCTAGTCGCGCATATGTACCGCCAGGGCTCGTGTATATGGCTGGGTCGGAACGGAGAAACAACATCATCGTCATGTTCATGGGGAGCCAACCACCTGGGTCGGAACGGAATGCGTCGTCATGTTCATCGAGAGGGCTTGGACGGAACAACCGATGGAAATGAGGCCTGGTGTACCACAGAACGGAGGAAACAGCCTTGTGTTCGACCGGCCACATTTGAAACTGGATCATGTTCATTGGGAGGGGTCTGGCATACCGCAAAAAAAGAGGAAACGGACCTCCTACAGTCCAAACGGGGGTCCTGTTCATCGGGAGGGGTGTGGCGTACCGCAAAACGGAGGAAATAGACTTGTGTTGGAGCGCTACGGTCAAAACGGGGGTCCTGTTCATCGGGAGGGGTGTGGCGTACCGCAAAATAGGACTCCACGAGATACTGTTCATCTCCACCGTCGACCCCCTCCAGCTTCCATGGGCTACTGTTCATCCACCATCGACCTCCTCCAGCCTCCACCTGCGACACTTCATCCACGGGCTCCTGTTCATCCAGCCTCCACCGCACGCTACTCCACCGACTACTGTTCAACCAGCCCTCTCCACGGGCTCCTGTTCAACCACCCCTCCACGGGCTACTGTTCATCCATCCCTCCATCCTCTACTGTTCATCCAGCCCTCCACGGAGTCGTCCTGTTCATCCAGCCCTCCACGGGGTCCTGTTCATCCAGCCCCAACCGGCTCGATCGATCGGGGTCCTGTTCATCCAGAGGCAACACCACAGGGTCCTGTTCATCCACCCCCACCGGGAACTGTTCATCCAAACCCCCCAACAACGCTCAATGTTCATCCAGAGGCAGCATCGATCGGCATCAGTTAGTAGCAGTAGCAAAGGAATCACTCGGGTTCAGTAACGCGTAGCCTGCAGTGCAATAGCTCGGGTTCAGTTAGAGCCCAACGCCTCGCACACACGCGCTTACAGGTACGAGAGAAATGTGCATCGCTCGGCCCCTGACCACCCACCGTAACTGGGAACACCCCGAAATATTCCTCGCCCTTGCTTCTACCACGGTTTTTCCATCATGGATGGCGCAAAGAATGTCATGCAGCCGCGTCTCCGTCCAGCCTAGGATGAAAAGCCCATTTTCTGTCATGATTTTTTTGTCGTAGAAGTAGGATCCCACCACATCTTTGATGATACCGGGTTTTGTCACAATTATCATCATAGAAGTGTTATAAGTATGACAGGAAAAAAATTCGTTCGACCCAAAATGTCACGGATGTGTATTTTTTTTGTATAGTGCATAGTCTTTTCGAAGAGGTCACCTTAACCGATAGATAGGCCAGTACACCTACAGTTCCCCTACATCTGCTAGCCCATCATGGAAAGGATTCCCACAACTTACTCAACTATGCCAGAGACCATAATGGCTTGTGGCTGCACACGGAAGGTTCTAGCATGAATAATCTTATGATACCTTCGAGCCTGGGTGGCATTCCATAGGAGGATCACACGGGTACCCCGGGATCTCCTAGGACAACACTGGATTCCCCAGGTGCCCACAACCAATCCACCCAGATGTGTATTAAAGTAGCCACCTTAGGTTTACCTCAATTAAAAATAACTCTCACATCTTTCATGAATCTCACAAACCAATTCACGTCTATGAGCATGGCGAAGTAGTGCAAGCATAACACAATAATACCCGAGGTTTAATAAAAGACAATAGGTTCCTACCTCATCAACTACTTCCCAATACCCACATGTTTATCAAAATCCTACTCATGCAATGTTTGAGGGTTTGAAACTAATGCATAAAAAACGGGTAATAAAAGGGTATGATCAAAGTGTTACTTGCCTTGATGACGATCGGAAAACCCTAGATATTCGTAGTAGCAAGCCTCGCACTCCGGAAACTCTATCATGAACAGACAATACTATACATAAGCACTCAAGCATAAGGTGCAAAGGTAAAAGCAAAAGAAAAGATCTAAACAGGAAGTTCATGTGAAGAGCTTCGATTTGCAAAAAGAATCACTTGAATTGGAGTTACGAAACTCAAATTAAGATCAAAAGAAGTTCAAATTCAAATCTGCTTGAAACCAAATTTTATAATTCCAACATCATGTTCAAGTTATTTATCTGGACAGAGGGGAAAAAGATGAAGATTTTGGCGTTGGTTTCACTGGATTTGGATAAACGAGCAAAAAGTAGTGAGGGTTTCAAGATCAGGGACTAATTTGTAAGAGAAAATATTTGTGGATAGGTCCCTGGCCAAAAATTATAGAAAAATCTAATGAACGAACGTTCGCTACCACAAACTAATGAACAAACTCGTTCATTAACAGAACTAATCGGGTGAACTCTCGCTATTTAATCGATCAAAAAAATAAACCGGTCTATCGTAGCTAAACTGAAACTAAAAAAACCAAAAAAATAACCGGCAAACCGGACAGTTTTTACCGGTTAAACGGGTTCGGCCGGCGGCAGTCAGTGGCGAGGCGGAGCGGCGGCTCCGGTGGCATGCGGCAAGGCGGTGGCTTGCGCGGGTAGGTGCGCGATAGGAGGCGGTGGCGCGGCTGGCGAGCGGCGGTGGCGCGACAATGGTGGGCGGTGGCGTCGGCTTGGTGGGGAGGAGAGTGGGCAGTGTGTGTCGTATTTAAAGGGGGTCAAGGGTGGCGG
>NC_041386.1:260115677-260133399 GCF_002162155.2 Triticum dicoccoides | reverse complement strand
GGGTGGCGGATCCGGTTTGGGGGGGGGGGTAAATGGCGGCGGGGTCGAGTCGGATTCCATGTGGAGTCCGGCGGCAGCGGAGCGGGTCCGCTCATGACTCCTCCCAAGTCGGCGGCGAAGGCGACGCGAGCTGGGCCTCGCCCTGGCTTCGGCTTGGTCGGCCCAGTCAGCACGCGGGATTTTATTTTTAAAAAAAATCCGCAGAGGAAAAATCCAAAATAAAATAAATAAAAATCCTAAAATTCCAAAAATAATTTTCACGGTCCTCTCCTAATATTGAGGACCTCGTGAACATTTTTCTAGGCAAAAATGCAATTTTCCCCTAATTTAACCGAATAAAATCTCAAATAAAATTCAATTAAATATATATTTATATTCAAAATTAAATTTCCATTATTTCCTCCGTTTTGAAGAAGTCATATTATCTTCTCTCATTATTTTATTTATTTCGTAATAATTGGAAAAATAATTTCAAATAAAAATCACCTTGATCCAATTTACCAATTTTTGAAAATTCAAAAATGTAATTTTATGAAAACCTCCAACTCTCTAACATGGTCATTGATTTCTTTAAGGTCTCTTGGATCCAAGAGTCCAAATAAACCAAATTCAAAATTCTCAAAATATGGATAGGATCAAAGGGCAATGGTGCAAAACCCAGCCCTCGTGCTAAACGTGTAGCATATATTCCACCATAGGAATATCCACTATTAGTGTTGTGCTGAAGTCTGTGTGCAACAATCGCTCCAAGTTTATAATTCCTTTCACTGGTGAGAGCGGTGTGGATGAGGCTAAGTCTGGAGCACAGAGTGTACTACAGTCTTTCTTGGCTACTATACATTTCCTGTTAAATAATGCAAAGTACTGAATTGCGCAAAAATGAATGCTCTTTATTCTACCTTGTGTCACTCCTCTGTTCTCACCATAACAAAGACTAGTCATGAATGTTTGGTACTCAGCCTTTGACAGTTCGTCAAGCGAGCCCCAATACGGGCGTTTGAAGTGGTAAGAAATTTTTTCTAGTGATATGGTAAATGGGTTATCATAAAGCATAAACGACACCCTAGACTCACGGGGAAAGAATTTAAATCCTTTGACAAATGATTCAGTGAGAAGGTGGCGTTGTTCACACTTATCTGAAAGGTAGGGATCAAGACCGGCATTGTGAACATATTGCTCAAATTCTTCTTTAATACCCACACGTATCATATACTCATCGCAAGGCCATAAGGATGCAAGTTTTGGTGGCGGCATCTCGAGTGGAACTTTCACTTGGTTCAACATATGACCAGCGAGCGGAGCTGTCACTAGAGGATGCCCCCGAGGATCGCCTCCTCGAGGAACTCCTTCCAAACTAGTTCATCGTGTCCGTGTACAATTTTCCGAAAATTTTTGGGTGACAAAAAATTGGTCAACAAAACTTTATAAGATTGATAGCAACTACTTATAGGGATACATCGAGGCCAAAGAAAGCATTCAAACTACTTAGAACACTAAGAATTGAACGTGCAAGCTCATCTACAGCAGGACCAAGAGTAGCTAATTATTCAAAATATAAATCACTAAAACAAAAACTAATTGGACAAATGGTGGAGTCACATACCAAGCAACAATCCCCGGAAACAGTTTCGGAAATACATCTTCAAGCAAAGAGATCGAAATCCACGGGCTTGAGGGCAAGAACACGAGAGAGAGAGCAATGGAGATTTTTTTCTGCAGGTAGGTGATGATGTGTTGTAAAGAGATAAGTGAGGGGGGCCACGTTGGGACCACAACTGTGCCCAGGTGGGTTGTGCCCACATGGTGCACCTCCCTTGATGTTACTTGGACCATAAATTCTTAAATATTCAGAAAAAATTGTATTAAATTTTCAGAGCATTCTGAGAACTTTTATTTTTGGGTCATTTTTGTATTGCACGGGAAAATCAGAAAATAGACAAAACATGGCATTTTCTTTTATTTAACTAATAAACATAGAGAATAAAAAGTAGGGACAAAAATTAGTGCTTACTAAGTTCATCAACTTCATACCCTTCAAAAATGATCCATTAATAAGGTTGATCAAGTCTTATTAACAACCACTTTCGATTAGGATGAAACCGAAGAACTTTCGTAAATAACTAAGTTACCTCAATGGGGATATGAATGTCCCCAACAATAAGCATTTCATATTTCTTTTTGACAGTAGGTAGAGGTATTTGAAAACTTCCAACATTGATTGTCGGAGATTTGTCAATAACATTAATACCATTCACTTGGAATTGTTTCTTCGGAAAGTGCATCGTATGCTCATTACCATTGATATGAAAAGTGACCATGCTTTTATTGCAATCGATAACAACCCATGCAGTATTCAGTAAGGGTCTACCAACGATAATCGACATGTTGTCGTCCTCGGGCATCTCAAGTATAATAAAGTCGGTCAAAATAGTAACATTAGCAACAACAACGGGCACATCCTCACAGATACCGATAGGGGTGTGATACGTCTCCAACATATCTATACTTTTTGATTGTTCCATGCTATTATATTATGAATCTTGTATGATTTATAATCATTTTATATCATTTTTGGGTACCAACCTATTGTCATAGTGCCAAGTGCCTATTCCTGTTTTCCCGTGTTTTTTACATCGCAGAAAATCAATATCAGATGGATTCCAAATGCCACGAAAATTTACCGATATTTTTTATGGACCAGAAGGAACATGTTGGGCCTTGGTTGCACATGGGGGGAGTCCCGAGGAGGGGACAACCCACCAGGACGCACCAGGAGGCCCAGGCGCGCCCTGGTGGGTTGTGCCCACCTCGGGTGCCCCCCGGACCGCCTCTTTGCTCTATAAATACCCCAAAAATCCCAGAACCCTAGGGGAGTCGACGAAATATTCATCCAGCCGCCGCAGAGTCCAGAACCACCAGATTCAATCTAGACACCATCTCGGATGTGGTTCACCGCCTCCATTGGTGCCTCTCCGATGATGCGTGAGTAGTTCTTTGTACATCTTCGGGTCCTTAGTTAGTAGCTAGATGGATTCACCTCTCTCTCTCTTGATTCTCAATGCAATGGTATCTTAGAGATCCATATGATGTAACTCTTTTGCAGTGTGTTTGTTGGGATCCGATGAACTTCGAGTGATCAGATCTATCATTTTATATCCATGAAAGTTATTTGAGTTTCTTTGATCTCTTATATGCATGATTTCTTATAGCCTCGTATTCTTCTCCGTAATTTGGGTTTTGTTTGGACAACTTGATCTATTTATCTTGCAATGGGAAGAGGTGCTTTGTAGTGGGTTCGATCTTACGTTGCTTGATCCCAGTGACAGAAGGGGAACCAACACGTATGTATCGTTGCTACTAAGGATAAAACGATGGGGTCTATCTCTACATAGATAGATCTTGTCTACATCTTGTAATATTTCTTATTGCATTACTCCATTTCTGCATGAACTTAATACACTAGATGCATGCTGGATAGCGGTCGATGTGTGGACTAATAGTAGTAGATGCAGGCAGGAGTCGGTCTACTAATCTTGGACGTGATGCCTATATAATGATCATTGCCTGGATATCGTCATAATTATTGGAAGTTCTATCAATTTCCCAACAGTAATTTGTTCACCCACCGCTTTGCTATTTTTCTCGACAGAAGCCACTAGTGAAACCTACGGCCCCGGGTCTCTTTCTCATATTATTTTCCTTTGCGATCTATTTTTATTTGCTTTTATTTTCAGATCTATTAAACCAAAAACCCAAAAATACCTTGCTGCAATTTATTTTATTTGGCGTTTGATCTATCAATATTTACCACTTTCTCCTGTCCACGTGCCATTTCTGGCGTCGTTACCCGAAAGGGATTGACAATCCCTTTAACATGTCGGGTTGCGAGTGGTTGTTATTTGTGTGCAGGGGCAGTTTAAGTTCGGTTGCTTGGTTCTCCTACTAGTTCGATAACCTTGGTTTCATATCTGAGGGAAATACCTACCGCCGCTGTGCTGCATCATCCCTTCCTCTTTGGGGAAATACTGACGTAGCTTCAAGCGACATCAACAGGAATTTCTGGAGCCGTTGCTGGGGAGGATCTTCAACATATACTAGGTTCCTAATCCAAAATCTCATCTCCTTGCAATTTACAATATTTTCCATTTGCCTCTCATTTTCCTCTCCCACACTTCACAAAAATTTGTCATTTTATTCGCCTCTCTTTTTCGTTCGTCGTTCTCTTGCCGAATCTGTTTTTGTGTGCAACCTTGTTTGCGGTTATTATGCATAGTCCTTCCTCTATATCTTGCACTCCCAAGAACGAGGTTCTGAACTTTAAACAAAGTGGCGGAGAAAATTTAAAATATGCTTGTTATAGGATTTGCAATGCTCATAATAGATCTACCCGTAAGCAATCTACCGTTGTTCTTCTTCATTGTTTTTATGTTGGCATCACCACTTGTTATAGATTCGTCCTTGATACGATTACCGGTGGAAATTTCTTGATGTGTCCTTCTGTTTATGCCTTTAATGCTATGGGAAATTTAGTGGGATCACCACCTATCATGTTTAATGAAACAAATCTGACTCTTGAGCATGTTATGGAAAGATTAGATGCTATTGAAAAGAAAATGCTCACCGAAGATCATATGGAAATTATAGATAAAAAGATTCATAATTTTTCTACCAATATTGGGTCAAAAGTGGGAGATATTCTTAAGTTGTTAAAAGATAAGGGTACATTAATCCATGAAAGAATAGAAGAAAGTTCGTCTTAGATTGACAAATTAGAAGAAATCTATAGTAATCTAAGCACGACTTTTGCTTCCTTTAAAACTATCAAGAGAACTCCCGTAAGGAGGGGTAGATCCAAGAACAAGGGTGCAACTTCTAGTAATAGTAATATTGGAGATCTTAAGATGATTAGTGTTCACCCGGATCTTGTTGAAGTGATAAGAGATATTTTTTGCAAGAATGAAATCTTTCAATTTATTCCTAGGAGTATTGTTATTGAAAATATTTATGCTAAATCTTTGAGGGATCATAAGTGTTTGATTGAAGAGTTGGACAATGATGACAAAACTTAGATCCTTGCTTTATGCCTAGCTAAGGGCGTAAAACTATAGCGCTTGTTCGGAGGCAACCCAATGAATAAATTTTGTTTTTGCTTTTTGCTTTTGTGTGTTAACAAAGTTATGCTACCGTTATGATTGTGTTTCCTATGTTTTAATTAGTGTTTGTGCCAAGTAAAGCCTTTAGAATCTTCTTGGGTGATAGTTGTTTGATCTTGCTGAAAAATAGAAACTTTTACGCTCATGAAATTAATTTTCGTTTTTTACCAGAGAGCGATAAAATACCCATTCCACTTGTAGTAGATCAATATAAAAATTGCTTAGGTCGTCCTAATTTGTTAGGATTGTTGGAGTTACACAAGTACTCAAAATAGTGAGATTGCTACAGACTGTTCTGTTTTGACAGATTTTTTTTCTTTCTGTTGTGTGCTTATTTTGATGTCTCTATGGTTTTCCTTGTTGAGTTTTTGCCATAGAAAATTTGGAATACAGTAGATATAATACAAAAAGAAAATATGAATTGGTTTGATACATCACTTATAGTAGTGGTTTATTATTCTTATACTAACAGATCTCACGAAGGTTTTGTTGAGTTTTGTGTGTTTGAAGTTTTCAAGTTTTGGGTGATCTTACGATGGATGAAGGAAGGATGGAAGATTCGAAGATGGGGTATGCCCCGGCATCCCAAGATATTATCCAAAAATGAGCAACCAACTAAGCTTGGGGATGCCCCCGAGTGGCATCCCGCTTTCTTCCAACGATCATCGGTATTTTACTTGAAACTATATTTTTATTCGTCACATGATATGTGTTTTGCTTGGAGCGTCTTGTATGATATGAGTCTTTGCTTTTTTTATTTTGTGTTTTATGTCATCAATCCTTGCTGGACACACCTATTTGAGGGATCCAAAATTATGTCATGACTTGCTAGAATTGCTCTCTATGCTGCAGTTAAATTTTTATGAGCAATGGACTTGCTCTAGTGCTTCACTTATATCTTTTTGAGCATGGTGTGCTTTAGTATTTTTGAAGAAATGCTCTCTTGCTTCACTTATATTTATTTGATATTTAGTAAAATTTTCAAGAAATTCTCTCTTGCTTCACTTAAATTAATTTGAGAGAAACAAAATATATTATGCTCATGATCTTCACTTATATTTGTTGGAGCTTGTAAAAAGAAATACATGAAAATTAGTCCCAAAGTGATAGATATACTAGAAGGATATAATAAAAACTTTCATGAAGATCATTGGACAAAATAAACTTGATTCTTATTAATAGTTTTGTGACATGATGATGTGATACGTGAGTCATCTTCATGAGTAATTATGCTTTAGTAAGAATATTGGTGTTAATGTTTGTGATTCCCTATGCAAGTACAAAAGTCAATAGTCATGCAATGAAATTATATCCTACTTTTGGTGCATTATTCGGTGTTATTTATGCTTAATGCCTGCTTATGAGATTATTCGTTTCTTAGTTGGTCGCTTCCCAATCTTTTGCTAGCCTTCAATTTGCACTAAGTATGATCACTACTTGGGCATCCAAAACCTTTAACCCAGTATTGCCACACGAGTCCACTATATCTACCTATATGAAGTATTCTTTTGCCGTTCTAACAAATTTGCATGTGCCATCTCTAATTTTCAAAATAAACTTCTCTTTTGTGTGTTTGTTTTGCTCGCGGAACGGTGAGGGGTGGCTAATATTTTCCAGGCTAGATGTGTTATTCTCAAGATGAGTGTTTATTCACTTCTCATTGCACGAGAGTAAGGCAAAGGTATTAGGGATGCCCAGTCCCGAAATGCAAAAATAATTGAATTTACTTTATGTTGTCAAATAATAAATTCCTTGGAAAGTATTGGTATGGAGGGAACTGGTGGATACGGTTAGCCATGGAAAGTGAAAGTTATGGTGGAAAATGGAATAAAGTTTATCTTCTATTTGGGAACCTCCTATGATATATCTATGCATGGAAAGTAATGGGGACTCTAAGTCATTTTCGTTGGTGGATGGATACACCTCTCAAAATGTTTTTATCTCTAAGTTTTTCGCTTTGAGCTCTGGCACCTCCACAAATCCCTACTTCCCTCTGCGAAGGGCCTTTCTTTTACTTTATGCAAAAAAAATTTGAATTTGAGTCTCCATCTTCTCTTATAAAAGCACCAACTAGGAGGCAATATGATCGTACTTAAGTATCGGGTGTAGCTAATATTCGAGTGTGTTTCATGAATGGATCAATGTTTGAGCATGATGGTCTAGGGATAACTTATTTTAGCGCTGATATTTTGAAAGACATGGTTGCTTGTTGATATGCTTGAGTATCTAAATTATCATGTCAAAACTAGACTATTGCTTTGAACACTAAAAGTCCAATTGTCCATGCTATAAAGAAAGAAATATGATATGACATGATAGGCAGAATTCCACATCAAAAATTACGTTTTTATCACTTACCTACTCAAGGACGAGTAGGAGTTAAGCTTGGGGATGCTGATACATCTCCAACGTATCTTTAATTTTTGATTGTTCCATGCTGTTATATTATCAATCTTGGATGCTTTATAATCATTTTATAGTCATTTAATATAATTTTTTGTTACTAACCTATTGACATAGTGCCAAGTGCTAGTTCATGTTTTTTCCATGTTTTTTACATCGCAGAAAATCAATATCAGACGGAGTCCAAATGCCACGAAACTTTACGGAGATTTTTTATGGACCAGAAGGAACATGTTGGCCCTGGTTGCACCTGGGAGGCGTCTCGAGGAGGGGACAACCCACCAGGGCGTGCCCTGGTGGGTTGTGCCCACCTCGGATGCCCCCCGGACCATCTCTTTGCTCTATAAATACCCCAAAAATCCTAGAACCCTACAGGAGTCGACGAAATATTCATTCAGCCGCCGCAGAGTCGAGAACCACCAGATCCAATGTAGACACCATCTCGGATGGGGTTCACCACCTCCATTGGTGGCTCTCTGATGATGCGTGAGTAGTTCTTTGTAGACCTTCGGGTCCGTAGTTAGTAGCTTGATGTCTTCATCTCTCTCTTGACTCTCAATACAATGGTCTCTTGGAGATCCATATGATGTAACTCTTTTGTAATGTGTTTGTTGGGATCCGATGAAGTTCGAGTTTATGATCAGATCTATCTTTTTATATCCATGAAAGTTATTTGAGTTTCTTTCATCTCTTATATGCATCATTTCTTATAGGCTCGTATTTCTTCTTCGATATTTTGGTTTTGTTTGGCCAACTTGATCTATTTATCTTGCAATGGGAAGAGTTGCTTTGTAGTGGGTTCGAACTTACGGTGCTTGATCCCAGTGACATAAGGGCAACCGACACGTATGTATCGTTGGTACTAAGGATACAATGATGGGGTCTAGCTCTACATAGAAAGATCTTGTCTACATCATGTCATCGTTCTTATTGCATTACTCCATTTCTCCATGAACTTAATACACTAGATGCATGCTGGATAGCGGTCGATGTGTGGAGTAACAGTAGTAGATGCGGGCAGGAGTCGGTCTACTAATCTTGGACGTGATGCCTATATAATGATCATTGCCTGGATATCGTGATAATTATTTGAAGTTCTATCAATTGCCCAACAGTAATTTGTTCACCCACCGCTTTGCTATTTTTCTCCAGAGAAGCCACTAGTGAAATCTATGGCCCCCGGGTCTCTTTCTCATATTATTTTCCTTTGCGATCTATTTTTATTTGCTTTTATTTTCAGATCTATTAAACCAAAAACCCAAAAATACATTGCTGCAATTTATTTTATTTGGCGTTTGATCTATCAATATTTACAACTTTTTCCCGTCCACGTGCCATTTCTGGTGTCGTTACCCGAAAGGGATTGACAACCCCTTTAACAAGTCAGGTTGCGAGTGGTTGTTATTTTTGTGCAGGGGCTATTTACGTTGTGTTGCTTGGTTCTCCTACTGATTCGATAACCTTGGTTTCAGATCTGAGGGAAATACTTACCGCCGCTGTGCTGCATCATCCCTTCATCTTTGGGGAAATACCAACGTAGCTTCAAGTGACACCATTATGGCAGTTGAATTATCAGCCATTTGCAAAGATATTTCAGTAGGTGTGAGTTTATTCAAATCAAGTCTTTTATATAAATAGAAAGGCATAAGACTAACACCTGCTCCTAAATCACACAAAGCAGTTTTCACATAATCCTTTTTTATGGAGCAAGGTATAGTTGGTATTCCCGGATCTCCAAGTTTTTTAGGTACTCCAAGGTGCTGGAAAGCAAGTTTTTATGGAGCAAGCATAGTGGAGATTTCAGCTTCCAGTATTTTTCTTTTATTGGTGATGATGTCTTTCATATACTTTTCATAAGGAGGCATTTTCAGGATATCAGTCAAGCAAGTACGCAAAAAGAATGGCCTCAGCATTTCAGCAAAGCGTTCAAATTCTTCTTCATCATCCTTTTTAGTTGACTTGGGTGGAAAAGGTATAGGTTTTTGAACCCACAGTTCTCTTTCTTACCGTGTTTTCTAGCAATGAAGTCTCTTTTATCATGCCTTTTATTCTTAGGTTGTGGGTTATCAAGATCAACATGCGGTTCTATCTCAACATCATTGTCTGGTTCTTTATTATTTGGTTGAGTGTCTTCATGAACATCACCATTATCTTTTTCATTATCACTAGGTGAGTGTTCAGTACCAGACTGAGTTTCAGCATCAGAGATAGAGACTTCATTATCTATGTCAGGAGGTTTCTCTACTTTAGGTTCACTAGGAGCATGCAAAGTCCTATCATTTTTATTTTTCTTTTTATTTTTAGAAGAACTAGGTGCACTATTGTTGGCCCTTTGTGAATCTTGTTCAATTCTTTTTGGGTGTCCCTCGGGATAAAGTGGTTCCTGAGTCATTTTACCTCCTTTAGTTGCAACTCTAACACCAAAGTCATGCATATTATTATTCATTTCATCAACCGATTCTCTTTCAGATTTAGCAACTTGTTCTAACTTAGTTTGAACCATAGAAGCATGCTTTCCAGCACCTATTAACATCATTTGATATTGTAAATAACAAGTCACTCAAGCGAGCAATCATATCAGAATTGTATTTCAATTATTTCATAACGTTTGCATTGAAGTGATCTTGTTTTCTAATATAGTTTTCAAACTCATAAAGGCATTGACTAGGATGCATATTGTGAGGATTGTCATTATCATTTAACTTCATAAAAGAATTTACCTCGACCACCTTAGGTGGTGTTGGTGTATTAAGCCCATGTATTTCTTCAATAGGAGGTAAAATTTTAACATCCTCATCTTTAATACCTTTTTCCTTCATAGATTTCTTTGCCTCTTGCATATCTTCAGGACTGAGACATAATATACCCCTCTTCTTTGGAGTGGGTTTAGAAAGTGGTTTAGGAAGAGTACAATCATCATAATTTTTCAATATATTATTCAATAATTCTTCAGCTTGGCTAACAGTTCATTCCCTGAAAACACAACCAGCACAACTATCTAGGAAGTCCCTAGAAGCATCGGTTAGTCCATTATAGAAGATATCAAGTATTTCATTTTTCTTAAGAGGATGATCAGGCAAAGCATTAAGTAATTGGCAAAGCCTCCTACAAGCTTGTGGGAGACTCTCTTCTTTTATTTGCACAAAGTTAAATATTTCCTGTAAGGCAGCTTGTTTCTTATGAGCTGGAAAATATTTTTCAGAGAAGTTATAAATCATATCCTAGGGACTACGCACACAACCAGGAGCAAGAGTATTGTACCAAGCTTTAGCATCACCCTTTAATGAGAAAGGAAATAATTTGAGAATAAAATAACAGCGAGTTTTCTCATCATGAGTAAAAAGGTGGCTATGTCATTCAACTTAGTAAGATGTGCCACAACAGTTTCAGTTTCATAACCATGGAAAGGATCAGATTCAACCAAAGTAATTAACTCTGTGTAACATCCCAAATTTTCAATTTGGAATGTTATACATTAGATCATCATTGCATATCATATTTTATTTTGCATTTTGGTTGATCCTAGAAATTCTACGCAACTCAATGACCCACGGAGAGAGTTGGGGATTTCGTTATTTTCATATTTGAGTTTTCTCAAATTTTGAGAATAGGATCATTTGATTTTATTTATTTTATCATCAATTATTTCTATTACAAAAATATGAGAGAGGGAATAAAATGACTTTACCAAAATAAAGAAATACTGAGGATTTAATAATAAAATCAAATAAGATTTTATTTCGGAGTTTTTGGTGTTTTATTTGAATTTAGGAAAAATGTGCGTTTTTCAAAATTGCATTTAGGTCCCAAATAAATGTTCACCTTGTGCGGCATGATTTTAGAAGCCCGTGAAAATTTATTTCGGAACTTTTGGAGTCTGTTTAGTATTTCTTTCTATTTTTCTTCTGCATGTAATTTCGAAACCCTAGCCACCCCAGCCCCAAGCCGCCGCCGCCGCCGCCGCCCGCCGCCGCCGCCGCCGCCACGCCGCCTCGCCGCCCGCCGCTGCCGCCCCGCCAAGCCGCCGCCGCCGTCGCGCCGTCTCGTCGCCGCACGCCGCCGCCGCACGCCGCCCGAGGTTCGCCACCGCCTCGAAATCCACGCGGTTTTTTTTGAAAAACCGTTCGGTTTTTCCGTCGGTTTTTTTAGATACGTTTTTTTTAAATTGATCGGTTTTTCCGGTTTATTTAAATAGTGATCATTCGCCCGTTCGTTCGTTCTAGCGAACGTTCGTTGTTTTTCTTTTTCTCGGATTAAATCCGCGTTTTTTCTGATCGGGATTCCTGATCCGATTTTCGTTTTAGTATAACTTTTTGCTCGTTTATCGGAATCAGGCGATTCAAGCGCTTGGAGTTTCGTCTCGAAACCCTCTATCCGTTTAACGAACTTAAACAAGATTTTGCTACTCTAAAATTTGCGCTAGATCCAGATTAGTAGAATGAAGTTGTTTTCTTTCGCCGTTTGACTTTCATTGCTTCGTTCGATTTGATTCTTTTTGCCAACCGGAGTTCTTAAGTTGAACCTTCTGGTTAGATCTCTTCTTTGAGTTTTACCCGTGCATTAGATGAGTACTTATTGTATGCTTGTTTGTTTGTCTGCGATAGAATACACGGAGTGTGCCGCCTGTTACTTCGAATCTCTAGGTTTCGCGGATCATCAGCAAGGCAAGTAACACTTTGATCATACCTTTCCTACTACCCAGTTTTATTGCATTAGATCAATCCTCACACATTGCATGATTAGGATCTAATTAAATTGTGGGATGAGAAGTAGTTGAGGTAGTACCTATTACCTATTTATTATCAAACCTTTGGGAGTTACTTCTACGTTTGCTTATTATGCCATGCTATGCTAGTAGACGTGGATTGGGTGAGTGATATCCATGACAGATGTGAGTTTGTTAATTAATGGTTTAACTAAGGTGGCAACTTAAACACACATCTGGGTGGATTGAGGCGCCTGGGTATTCCAGGACTTGCCTATTTTCTTTTGGACCGCCACCCAGGCTCAAAGGGATCATGAGACTATTCATACTAGAAACTTCCGTGTGCAGCCACAAGCTATTATGGGCTCTAGCATAGTTGAGTAAGTTGTGCGAACTCTTACAGTGGTAGACTAGTAGATGTAGGGGATGTAGGTGGTACGGTCTAACCGATCGTAAGGTGCTAGCGCTTCTAAAAGACTATGTCTCGGTCATCCGTCTTCTAAAACACCATGTAGTGCGAGAAACCAAATGGAGGCGATCGAGTCTTGTGGGGAAAAGTGCGCAAACCTTTGTAGAGTGTAATAAACTAATCATGGTTAGCTGTGTCCCCGGTTATGGACATCTTCAGTATCTAGTACCTGGATTATCATGTGAATCTCAACATGTTACTCTAAATTAATTTTGTTGGGTTATGTTTAATGATGATGCTTAATTGGGATTGAGAATGCTGTCAACCATTCTCAATGTTTAACAACTACCATGATATTTAAATAAATTTTATTCCTTTAAAGTAGGGAAAAATTGGCTTTACGCAAAAACTGTAACCATAGAGCTTTCCACCAGCCAAATATGCATATAGTATAGCTGTTTCATTCCATTACTCTCTATGTGTTACATTGTCAGCATATTCCATGTGTTGGCCCGTTTCGGGCTGCAACGTTAATGTTGCAGACTTTTCAGACGATGATTAAGGAGTTTTTAGGTTGTGGTTCTATACTCAGTGATGCCGTTGGAGTTGATGGACTCACTTATCTTCCAAGCCTTCCACTGTTATCATTATTAGATGGCCTTAAGCCATATTTATTGTAATAAGTTCTCTTTTGAGACACTCGATGTAATAAGTGTGTGATTGCTACTCTACTATAAATCCTCCGAGTACTGTGTGGTGTCAGCATTACTGATCCAGGGATGACACCGGAGCACAGAGATCAGACTGTTTGAGGTTTGGTCGCTACAGAGATGGTATCAGAGCACACGCTGACTGTAGGACACGACCACTAAGCTAAAAGACCAACATCACTATCCACTCTCTCCTCTTCTGACTTCTCATCTTTTCTACTCTTTACGATGGCGGATGGAAGGAATAAGTTCACGCAACCGGATGAAGATACACCCTTTGGACGTCACTTGAACGAAGTCACTAGATACCTGAGCATAGGAGTACCAAGCTTCACAGGAACCTACAACGCCACTTTACCTGCAGAAGAGCGCTGGATGATTCAAGTTCAAGTTCCAGGAAGGACGTTCATGCCAGTCACTGAGCCCATAGAGTTTTCTTTTGATGCACCAACTTGGAGTCTAGGAAAGAGCATGGCAGCTCACATCGCCATGGGACGCATTGGAGAAGACTACCGCAAGGATCTCAAGGATACTATCTACCAGATTTATGGGCGCCGAGATGAACATTGGGAGATGATCAGCACCAGGAAGGATAGATCAATTGCAGCTTTTATCCAGGAGCTGAACCAGCAAATTCGACGATAGGAGAACCAGATGTGCGCCGACATGATAGATCTAAAGAAGGCTAAGACTAGAATCAAGGAACTGGAGGAAGAACTCAAGGCTACACGTGAAGATTATGAAGAGGAAATTTAAGTATTGGTGGAGAAGAATGCGACCTGATCAAGAAGATTGGAATATTTATGGGAAGCCCTACGCCAGTAGAGGAAGACGAAGAACCCAAGGAGATTAGCCCGGAAGACTACATCATCATCGACGGCACCGATTCGGATCCATATAGTAGCGATGATGACTATGTTGATGAAGCTGGAGCAGATATCATGGAGTCTGCAACCGAAGAATATTTCTAGTAGACCACCTCATCAGTAGTAGTAGTCCACCATGTAAATATAGTAGTCCGAGAACTTTTGAGATAGTTAGATTGATTGTATGCCCTTGTTTGATTGAATGAAGTGAATTGTTTGCTTTTGCCTCATGTGCATATGGGTAGTGTTTTCTCTTTAGACCCCCTCTATTCTTACATCTCATCTTTTCTAAAACCCCTCAGATGCCTCCGAGACGTGACCCCGGATTTGCCTTTCCACCGGAGCTCACCCAGTTGATCCAGTAGCAGAACACATTGATGTAGTTGCTAGTCCAGAATCAAAACCAGGGGAACAACAACAACAACCCACCACCACCACCACCTGTTGATCACTTAGCCCGTTTTCTTAGACTGAATCCGCCGGTGTTTTCTAGTAGCACGGAGCCGATAGTAGCAGATGATTGGCTCCGCAAGACAGCTAGGGAGTTAACCACAGCAGGATGTATAGATGCGGAGAAGGTGAAGTTTGCCGCACATCAGCTAGAAGGACCAGCAACATCATGGTGGGAGAATTTCACAGCCACTTTCCCTGTCGACACTGTCACATGGGACCAGTTTCAGCAGGCTTTTCGTATTGCACATGTTTCAGCAGGAGCTATGGCCATGAAGAAGCGTGAGTTTCACAACTTGCGCCAAGGAGGACGGACAGTTGGCCAGTATGTGGAAGATTTTAGTAAGTTAGCACATTATGCACCAGATGACGTCGCTACGGATGCAGCTAAGCAGGAGAAGTTTCTGGAAGGACTGAATTATGAGTTGAGCATGCAGTTGATGGTAGCAACCTTCAACAACTACCAGGAGTTGGTAGACCGTGCTCTTATGATTGAAGGGAAGCAGCAGCAAATTTAGAATCACAAGAGGAAGTATGGACAAGGGAAGTACACTTCAGGAGCTCAGTAGAAGCCACGTTTTACCCCTAGACCGGGAGGACATTTTGAGCATACCCATGGAGGAGGTAGCTCGCACAATCACAATGGCACCAAGAATGGTAATGGCAATGGAGGAAGCAACGGACAGAATCTCACCAACTCATCAACCCCAGCCAAGGACCTGAGTCAAGTCACTTGCTTTAAGTGTCAGAATACCGGACATTATGCCAATGAATGTCCTGAAGGCCAAAATGGCAATGGAAGTTCTGGGAAGAAGCCGAACCCTTTCAACAGGGGACAGGTGAACAACGTTAGCGTGGAGGAGGTTGAAGCTCAGCCCGATGCAGTAACAGGTAAGTTTTTGGTTAAGTCATTTACTGCACTCGTTCTTTTTGATACTGGTGCATCGCATTCATACATGTCAAGGGGATTTGTGGATAAGTATAACCTATCAAACCAAGCCCTTAGGTCACCCATGTTAGTAACCTCGCCTGGAGCAGAGTATGTGGCTAGTCTATGGTGTGATCGGTTACCATTAAGGATTGGTAACTATGTTTTTCCCTCAGACCTAATAGTATTGGAATCCCAAGGATTGGATGTGATATTAGGCATGGATTGGTTATCAAAGAATGAAGGGAATATTGAATGTGCTAGTAAGTCAATTTTGCTTACCACCCCAGAAGTGAGAAGGATCAAGTATGTATCCCGGCATGTGCCAAAGAGGACTCAAGTAAATTGCCTAACAGGAGTTGTGCAGGAGGAAGTACCAGTGGTAAGGGATTTCCCTAGAGTATTTCCAGAGGAGTTGCCAGGCATGCCACCGGATAGAGATATTGAGTTTTTGATTGAGCTATTGCTAGGAACAGGGCCAATATCAAAGAGACCATATAGGATGCCAGCAAAAGATTTGGTGGAAATTAAGAAGCAGATTAAGGAGTTACTGGATAAGGGATATATCCGCCCAAGTTCTTCAACTTGGGGATCGCCAGTACTTCTAGTGGAGAAGAAGGATGGATCGTTAAGGATGGTTGTTGATTATCGAGGATTGAATGAAGTAACGATCAAGAACAAGTACCCACTACCAATGATCAATGATTTGTTTGATCGATTGCAAGGAGCTAAGGTATTTTCCAAGATCGATCTGCGATCAGGATACCACCAGTTGAAGATTCGAGAACAGGATATACCTAAGACAGCTTTTACCACCAGGTATGGGCTGTACGAGTATACCGTTATGTCATTTGGTCTGACTAAAACACCTGCCTATTTTATGAACATGATGAACAAAGTATTTATGGAGTTTTTGGATAAGTTCATTGTAGTGTTCATTGATGATATCCTGGTTTACTCGAAGAATGAAGAGGAGCATAAGGAACATTTGCGACTAGTACTTGGAAAGCTCAGAGAACATCAATTATATGCCAAGTTCAGCAAATGTGAGTTTTGGTTGAAGGAAGTAGGATTCCTCGGACACGTTATATCTGGAGAAGGTATAGCCGTTGATCCCACTCAAGTTGATACCATGACCAAGTGGGAAGCCCCAACAACAGTTGGAGAGATCCGGAGTTTTCTTGGACTCGCAGGAAACTACCGGAGATTTATTGAGAATTTCTCAAAGATTGTGAAGCCTATGACTGAGTTGTTGAAGAAAGATACCAAGTTCATATGGACGGAGGAATGTGAGGCTAGTTTCCAGGAGTTGAAGAAACGTTATTTTGCCAGACCAGACCAAAGATTATGAGGTGTATTGCGACGCTTCACGTCGAGGACTTGGAGCAGTGCTTATGTAGGAAGGGAGGGTTGTTTCATATGCCTCAAGACAACTGAAACCTCTTGAGTTGAATTATGCCACGCATGATTTGGAGTTAGCAGCCGTAGTGCATGCATTGAAAACATGGAGACATTTTCTGATTGGAAATCATTGTGAGGTGTACACGGATCATAAGAGTTTGAAATACATCTTCACACAGAAGGAGTTAAACCTCAGACAAAGGAGATGGTTGGAGCTCATCAAGGATTATGATATGAGATTGCATTACCATCCTAGAAAGGTGTGACGCCCGGGTAATCAAGCTACAGTAATCCCCGCTAATGATGCCATGCCACCTCGGTTACTGTGGTTAAACTCGCGTTAGTTCGGAACCTAGTTCGAATTTCAAATTCAAAATCGAGCAAACAATAAAAGTTTTCAAATATTAAAATTTAAATGTTCGGAGTGAACCAAATAATACATAAGTAATTATGGTGGAGGAACCACACTTTTATAAAAGGAATAAATACTCTAAAATGTTTTGAATAGTAGCAAAACAATTAGTTGAATTCCTTTTACAATAAATAAAATATTAAACTATTTTATTTAGTTACCCAAATTAATGTGGCAGTAGTATGTATAAGCAATACCAATTTAGGAACCATTGGTGTAATTTTCAAAATTAAAATAAAAGAAAACTACACATAAAAAAAAGAAAAGTAAAAAGAAAAGGCAAAG
>NC_041386.1:260107964-260110508 GCF_002162155.2 Triticum dicoccoides | reverse complement strand
GATGATTCCTGTTCTCATCGACCACTTTATTGCCTTCCGTTCAACACAACTTGTTCGTGTTTGGTGTAAACCTTGAGATCACTGCTAACCAGCAGTCGATCTTCCTTACCTCGGTAGTATTACCATCTCTTTTTGTCAAGAATGTGGTGAGAATTTCACCACCTCTTAATAATTCTTCATAACATAATATTTCTTGCCATCTTCGTTCATTCCTTGGTCCCCGTATTGTTTTCAACCGGAATACCGACAATGGAGCTATGACGTGTGAATTCAAAACTTCTAACAACCCTATTGCTTTGAAGTGAATGGGCGATAGTTCATTCTAAGTCCTTCGCTAATTGAATCACCATTCTGACATTGGTCGTGCAACCCAACCCATATTTTGGGCGCACATATCAACCAATGTTTAATTGTGTATGTTTTCCTCGAGCATACTTCCTTATATCATTTGATCTGACAAATGTTATCTCCTTGTGCACTTAATGGTGGAAATCCATCTTTCGGGAATCTCGGTGAATTGCCGTTGAGTTCACCAGACACCTCCTTGTCCTCTCCTTGGTTTAATGGTGGACTATTGCTTCAGAAACCCGCTCCCATAGTTCATTTCCCGAGAAGCTTGCAATGCCATTTCAACGATTTGTGTTGCGCCTTTTCTTCTCGGACATCCTGAGTCTCAGGTATCCTGACACCAATCGGATCTGAATCTCGGTCAGATATGATGGTTGGGACAACTTTCCAAGAGTTATGACGTTGATCCTTTGATGACCCGGTAACATGATGTCATGCCTAGCACCCCCCCCCCGGCTGGAGGACCTATCATTATAGATTCCTTTTCAGCAAGGTTATCCATTCATCCATGAGGAAATTGTAAGACTTATTCTACAAGTTATTCTTGATGGATCCTTCGTGTTTCCAAAGTTTGATCTTCACCTGAAGACCATGTCAATTTTATCTCGAAGCATGTCAATGGTACTCCGATGTTTCAACAGGCACGTTTGAAGCACGATGCTATATTTTAATTATCAATTATCCTAACACCGTTGTATGAGTAATATCATGAGATTCCTCCCCCCTTACCTAAATGGTTTTCTACTTTATATCCTGTCATGGATATCTTGCTCTGCTTGTCCTTGGGAAGGATATACCCTCGAAATATGTGTTTCAACACATTTTCCTTTCCATTGTTCTGTTTAACCTGGTAATCACCTTTCCTTTCCTTTGGTTTGCTTAACCCTTCTTGTGATCTATATTATATAAGCAGTAGTAATCTTCTGCTTATGTAAAACACGTTAGTGTACAACCGTGCCAGTAAGACCCTGTTCCTACTGTGGATGACATTTCGGTAGCCACCGACGGACGGGAACTTTGCCTATTGGCCCGCCTCGTTCAACGAGCAGGAAAATGGTTCTCTTCGTCCCTCGCCCTTGGTATCGATGTTGTTGCCGACATAACTGACAGGCTACCCTCTGACACGCCTTACTATCATGACCGTGCAAGATGTCGGCCCCCTTCCTACTTTCAACCACATGGTGGGCCCATAACCCACAGTACCACAGGATCGAAAACTGACTCTCCTGTACACCCCCTGTTCCCAAAGTTATTCCTCCCGCGTGGACTTGTATGTAATTCACGGGCCACTTGCCTGTTGATCTATTCTGGTATCAGACACAAAACTTATTACCATTGCTCTGGACCCCTTTTACACTTTGTTTCAGGCATCGGATGATTGCCTACCCGCTTGAAACTTCTCATGGTACCTTCTTACTTGCTCTCGATATTTTCTTGAGTTCCAGTTCGAGAGTTACTTTCCGCCACCTTCCCCTATGTTAGCTACCAGATAGTCAACCTTGAATAGGTTCGTTCTGCCGGAATACCCCCTTACCTATTCGTAAGTACGTTGGAGTTCCCGAGAAAAGGGCGGCATCACCATGATGACCTGTAGCAGAGAAATGATGATGTCAAGGTAATGGATTGACCTCTTCAAGAAGAACAACCAAGACTGAGAAGATTCGTTAGGATTTCGTAACCAGACCTTTCCCCCTTACTCCCCTCTTAAATCTCGGGACGAGATTTCTCGTAGTGGAGGAGAATTGTGACGCCCGGGTAATCAAGCTACAGTAATCCCCGCTAATGATGCCATGCCACCTCGGTTACTGTGGTTAAACTCGCGTTAGTTCGGAACCTAGTTCGAATTTCAAATTCAAAATCGAGCAAATAATAAAAGTTTTCAAATATTAAAATTTAAATGTTCGGAGTGAACCAAATAATACATAAGTAATTATGGTGGAGGAACCACACTTTTATAAAAGGAATAAATACTCTAAAATGTTTTGAATAGTAGCAAAACAATTAGTTGAATTCCTTTTACAATAAATAAAATATTAAACTATTTTATTTAGTTACCCAAATTAATGTGGCAGTAGTATGTATAAGCAATACCAATTTAGGAACCATTGGTGTAATTTTCAAAACTAAAATAAAAGAAAACTACACATAAAACAAAAAAGAAAAGTAAAAAGAAAAGGCAAAGCAAAAAAAAAAAGG
>NC_041386.1:260068398-260106432 GCF_002162155.2 Triticum dicoccoides | reverse complement strand
TAGAGGTGGGCCTGGGTTCCCGACGGCCCTCGACTGTTACTTTGTGGCGGAGCGACAGGGCAGGTTGAGACCACCTAGGAGACAGGTGGGCCTGGCCCTGTTCGGCGTTCGCGGATACTTAACACGCTTAACGAGATCTTGGTATTTGATCTGAGTCGGCTACGAGCCTATACGCACTAACCATCTACGTGGGAGTAGTTATGGGTATCCCGACGTCGTGGTATCAGCCGAAGCACTTCAGACGTCAGCGACGGAGCGGCGCGCGCCGAATTGGACTAGAACGCCACTAGGCTAGGTCTGCTTTCGGCCGCCCTCGCAACGTGCAGGTGTGCTATGGGCGATGGGCCCAGACCCCTGTGCGCTTAGGTTTAGACCGGCGTGCTGGCCTCTCTGTTGTGCCTAGGTGGGGCTGCGACGTGTTGATCTTCCGAGGCCGGGCATGACCCAGGAAAGTGTGTCCGGCCAAATGGGATCGAGCATGTTGGGTTATGTGGTGCACCCCTGCAGGGAAGTTAATCTATTCGAATAGCCGTGATCTTCGGTAACAGGACGACTTGGAGTTGTACCTTGACCTTATGACAACTAGAACCGGATACTTAATAAAACACACCCTTCCAAGTGCCAGATACAACCGGTGGTCGCTCTCCCTCAGGGATACGAGGAGAGGATCGCCGGGTAGGATTATGCTATGAGATGTTACTTGGAGATGCTACTTGGAGGACTTCGACCTACCCTCTTCTGCCTATTGCAAGACGAAGGTGACCAGAAGCGTAGTCTTCGATAAGACTAGCTATCCCCCTCTTATTCTGGCATTCTGCAGTTCAGTCCACTGATATGGCCTCCTTTACACATATACCCATGCATATGTAGTGTAGTTCCTTGCTTGCGAGTACTTTGGATGAGTACTCACGGTTGCTTTCTCCCCCCTTTTCCCCCTTTCTTTCGTTCTGGTTGTCGCGACCAGATACTGGAGTCCAGGAGCCAGACGCCACCGTCGACGACGACCCCTACTACACCGGAGGTGCCTACTACTACGTGCAGCCCGCTGACGACGACCAGGAGTAGTTTAGGAGGATCCCAGGCAGGAGGCCTGCGCCTCTTTCGATCTGTATCCCAGTTTGTGCTAGCCTTCTTAAGGCAAACTTGTTTAACTTATGTCTGTACTCAGATATTGTTGCTTCCGCTGACTCGTCTATGATCGAGCACTTGTATTCGAGCCCTCGAGGCCCCTGGCTTGTATTATGATGCTTGTATGACTTATTTATGTTTTAGAGTTGTGTTGTGATATCTTCCCGTGAGTCCCTGATCTTGATCGTACACATTTGCGTGCATGATTAGTGTATGATTGAATCGGGGGCGTCACAAAAGGCTAATGTAGTAGCTGACGCATTAAGCCGTAAGAGCCATGTCAATACATTAATGATGGGAGAAATACCAAGGGAGTTAGCAGAAAATCTTCGTGAACTATGTTTGGAAATAGTTCCGAGAGGCTATGTAGCAGCATCGGAGATTCAGTCAACTTTGATGGATAGAATCAGAGAAGCTCAGAAGACTGACAAAGAGATTGCCTCCATTAAGGAGAAACTTAGCAAAGGAAAAGCTAAGGGATTTCGTGAGGATGAGCACGATACCCTATGGTTTGAAGACCGCGTTTACGTGCACAATGACCCGGAGATCAGGAAGTTGATACTGCAAGAGGCACACGACTCACTGTATTCAATTCACCCAAGAAATACCAAGATGTACTTGGATCAGAAGGATATTTTCTGGTGGACCGGAATGAAGAAGGATATTGCGGAGTATGTAGCAGTTTGTGATGTATGTCAGAGAGTAAAGGCAGAGCATCAGAAGCCAACAGGATTGTTACAACCATTGCCGATACCCGAATGGAAGTGGGATAATCTAGGCATGGATTTTATCACAGGATTACCCAGGACTCGTTCAGGCTATGACTCGATTTGGGTTGTAGTCGATTGATTGACGAAGCTAGCTCATTTCATCCCAGTAAATACCACTTACACTAGTGCTAAGTTGGCAAAGATATACATGACCAGGATCGTATGTTTGCATGGAGTTCCAAGGAGTATCGTATCAGATAGAGGAACCCAGTTTACCTCAAAGTTCTGGAAGCAGTTGCACGAAACCTTGGGAACCAGGCTAGAATTCAGTACAGCTTTTCATCCACAGACAGATGGACAGACCGAGAGAGTCAATCAAATTTTGGAGGATATGCTGAGAGCTTGTGCGCTAGATTATGGATCTAGTTGGGACTATAATTTTCCATATGCAGAGTTCTCTTACAACAACAGTTACCAAACCAGTTTGAAGATGGCCCCTTTCGAAGCTTTGTACAGAAGGAGGTGCAGGACACCGTTATCGTGGGACGAAGTTGGAGACCACCAGTTGTTTGGACCTGACTTGATTAAAGAGTCTGAACAGAAGGTGAAATTGATTCTAAATGCAAGGAGACAGTTTACAAAGTCGGAGATAGAGCTTATCTTTGAGTATCTCCACTTCGGGGAACAAAGCGTTTTGGAGTTAAAGGGAAGTTAGCACCACGATTTGTAGGACCATATCGAGTTTTGGAGCGTATAGGAGAAGTGGCCTACAAGTTGGAATTGCTCGAAGGATTGCCAGGAGTTTATGATGTGTTCCACGTTTCCCAGTTGAAGAAGTGTCACGCGGAGATGGCTGACATACCATTAAGAGACACAATGCCATTGGAAACTATTCAGTTGGATAACGATTTGACCTACGAGGAAAAACCAGTTAAGATCCTCGAGTTTGCCAGCCGAGTTACCCGCATCAAGGTTATCAAGTTTTGCAAGGTTCAGTGGAGCCACCACACAGAGGATGAAGCCACCTAGGAACGAGAGGAAGATTTGCTCAAGGACCACCCTCACCTATTTTCTAGCCAACCCGAATCTCGAGGGCGAGATTCATCTTAAGGAGGGTAGGTTTGTAACATCCCAAATTTTCAATTTGGAATGTTATACATTAGATCATCATTGCATATCATATTTTATTTTGCATTTTGGTTGATCCTAGAAATTCTAGGCAACTCAATGACCCACAGAGAGAGTTGGGGATTTCGTTATTTTCATATTATAGTTTTCTCAAATTTTGAGAATAGGATCATTTGATTTTATTTATTTTATCATCAATTATTTCTATTACAAAAATATGAGAGAGGGAATAAACTGACTTTCCCAAAATAAAGAAATATTGAGGATTTAATAATAAAATCAAATAAGATTTTATTTCGGAGTTTTTCGGTGTTTTATTTGAATTTAGGAAAAATGTGTGTTTTTCAAAATTACGTTTAGGTCCCAAATAAATGTTCACCTTGTGCGGCTTGATTTTAGAAGCCCGTGAAAATTTATTTCGGAATTTTTGGAGTCCGTTTAGTATTTCTTTTTATTTTTCTTATGCGCGTAATTTAAAAAAAACACGCACCGACCTACGGGCCGTGTTCGACCGGGACACCGGCCCGGGCAGGCTTTATAAGACGGGACAGCCCACCCGGGCAAACCCTAGCCGCCCCAGCCCCAAGCCGCCGCCAACGCCGCCGCCCCGCCGCGCCGCCGCCCGCCGCCGCCCTGCTGCCCGCCGCCACCGCGCCGCCTCGCCGCCCACCGTCGTCGCCGGACGCCGCCGCCGCCGCACGCAGCCCGAGGTTTGCCGCCGCCTCGAAATCCGCACCGGTTTTTTTATTTTTTTCGAAAAACCGTTCGGTTTTTTCGTCGGTTTTCTTAGATTCCGTTTTTTTAAATAGATCGTTTTTTCCGGTTTATTTAAATAGTGAGCGTTCGCTCGTTCGTTCGTTCTAGCGAACGTTCGTCGTTTTTCTTTTTCTTGGATTAAATCCGCGATTTTTTTGATCGCGATTCCTGATCCGATTTTCGTTTTAGTATAACTTTTCGCTCGTTTATCGGAATCATGCGATTCAAGCACCTAGAGTTTCGTCTCGAAACCCTCTATCCGTTTAACCAACTTAAACAAGATTTTGCTACTATAAAATTTTCCCTAGATCCAGATTAGTAGAATAAAGTTGTTTTCTTTCGCCGTTTGACTTTCGTTACTTCGTTCGATTTGATTCTTTTTGCCAACCGGAGTTCTTAAGTTGAACCTTCTGGTTAGATCTCTTCTTTGAGTTTTACCCGTGCATTACATGAGTACTTATTGTATGCTTGTTTGTTTGTCTGCGATAGAATACCTGGAGTGCGCCGCCTGTTACTTCGAATCTCTAGGTTTCGCGGATCATCAGCAAGGCAAGTAACACTTTGATCATACCTTTCCTACTACCCAGTTTTATTGCATTAGATCAATCCTCACACATTGCATGATTAGGATCTAATTAAATTGTGGGATGGGATGTAGTTGAGGTAGTACCTATTACCTGTTTATTATCAAACCTTTTGGAGTTACTTCTACGTTTGCTTATTATGCCATGCTATGCTAGTAGATGTGGATTGCGTGAGTGATATCCATGACAGATGTGAGTTTGTTAATTAATGGTTTAACTAAGGTGGCAACTTAAACACACATCTGGGTGGACTGAGGCACCTGGGTATTCCAGGACTTGCCTGTTTTCTTTTGGACCGCCACCCAGGCTCAAAGGGATCATGAGACTATTCATACTAGAAACTTCCGTGTGCAGCCACAAGCTATTATGGGCTCTAGCATAGTTGACTAAGTTGTGCGAACTCTTACAGTGGTAGACTAGCAGAGGTAGGGGATGTAGGTGGTATGATCTACCCGATCGTAAGGTGCTATCGCTTCTGAAAGACTATGTCTCGGTCATCCGTCTTCTCAAACACCATGTGGTGCGAGAAACCAAACGGAGGCGATCGAGTCTTTTGGGGAAAAGTGCGCAAACCTCTACAAAGTATAATAAACTAATCATGGTTAGCCGTGTCCCCGGTTATTGACATCTTGAGTATCTAGTACCTGGATTATCATGTGAATCTCAACATGTTACTCTAAATTAATTTTGTTGGGTTATGTTTAATGATGATGCTTAATTGGGATTGAGAATGCTGTCAACCATTCTCAATGTTTAACAACTACCATGATAGTTAAATAAATCTATTTCTTTGAAGTAGGGAAAAATTGGCTTTACACAAAACTGTAACCATAGAGCTTTCCACCAGCCAAATATGCATATAGTACAGCTGTTTCATTCCATTACTCTCTATGTGTTACATTGCCAGCATATTCCATGTGCTGACCCATTTCGGGCTGCAACGTTAATGTTGCAGACTTTTCAGACGATGATTAAGGAATTTTTAGGTCGTGGTTCTATACTCAGTGATGCCGTTGGAGTTGATGGACTCACTTATCTTCCAAGCCTTCCGATGTTATCATTCTTAGATGGCCTTAGGCCATATTTATTGTAATAAGTTCTCTTTTGAGACACTCGATGTAATAAGTGTGTGATTGCTACTCTGCTATAAGTCCTCCGAGTACTGTGTGGTGTCAGCATTATTGATCCAGGGATGACACCGGAGCACAGAGATCAGACTGTTTGAGGTCTGGTCGCTACACTCTAGGTCGACAGAGAATTCATAATCCTTATCATCAATAAAGACAGGTGAAGTAGCAAATTTAGGATCACATTTCATTCTAGCATTCAGAGATTTTTCTTTATACATGCATAATAATTCCCCTAGATCATCTCTATCATTGCAAGCAAGAATATCTCTAGTTGTTTCTTCACTCATAACATAACCTTCTGGTACCTTAGGCAATTCATATCTAGGAAGGCTAGTTCTAGTAGGTGTTTCAGGAGATTCAGTTTCTAGCTCATCATCAGATTCAACAACATCATGTTGTATAACTCTAGCAATTTGTTTATCAAGAAATTCACCAAGTGGCAGATCATCATTATCAAGCAAGGTACTAGCATCATCATAAGCATTATCCATAACAGAAGTAGCATCATCTATAACTTGTGACATATCAGAATTAATAGCATGTGGTGGTGTTGCAAGTTTACTTATAACAGAAGGTGAATCTAAAGCAGAACTGGATGGCAGTTCCTTACCTCCCCTCGTCTTTGAGGGAATTATCTTAATCTTAGCATCCTTCAGATTCTTCATAGTGATAATATGATAATAATCCCAAGTGACTAAACAAATATAGCTATGCTCCCTGGCAACGGCGCTAGAAAAATGTCTTGATAACCCACAAGTATAGGGGATCGCAACAGTTTTCGAGGGCAGAGTATTCAACCCCAATTTATAGATTTGACACAAGGGGAGCCAAAGAATATCTGAAGGTATTAGCAGCTGAGTTGTCAATTCGACCACACCTGGAGATTAATTATCTGTAGCAAAGTAGTATGATAGTTTTGATAATAGTAGCAGCAGGAACGGTAACAGTAACAGTGATTGCAGTAATTTGGTAGCAAGTGTAATAGTGACGATAGCAGTAGTAACATAGCAAGAAAGATATAAGATAAATTCGTAGGCATTGGATCAGTGACTTGTTGGATGATATTCATCATGAGACAGTTATAACCTAGGGCGATACAGCACTAGCTCCAGTTCATCGATATAACGTAGGCATGTATTCCATAAATAGTCATACGTGCTTTATTAAAAGAACATGCATGAAATATTTTGTCCTACCCTCCCGTGGCAGCGGGGTCCATATTGGAAACCAGAACAAAGCATTAACACATGGTGAATACATGAACTCCTCAAACTACGGTAATCACTAGAAGAAGTCCCGGTTATTGTCACTCTGGGGTTACCGAATCATAACATGTAGTAGGTTACTATAACTTGCAAGATCGGATCTAGAACATGGATATAATGGTGATAACATAAACGGTTCAGATATGAAATCATGGCACCCGGGCCAAAAGTGACAAGCATTAAGCCTGACAAAGTCATAGCAACATCAATCTAAGAACATAGTGGATACTAGGGATCAAGCTCTAACAAAACTAACTAGATTACATGATGAATCTCATCCAACTTGATTACTCACCCCGGTGGGGAGCATCATGGAATTGGTGATGGAGAAGGGTTGGTGATGACGAAGAATGAAGACCCCCTCTCTGGAGCCCCAAACGGATTCCAGATCTGCCCTCCCGAGGAAGAACAGGACTTGGCGGCGGCTCCATCTCGTGGATCGCGATAATTTCTTTCTCCCTGTTTTTTCTCCTAAAATAGGATTTTATAGCGTTGATTATAGGGTCTGCGGGGTAACCAGCTGGGAACAACCCACCTGAGCGTGCCAGGAGTGGGGGGCGCACCCTGGTGGGTTGTGCCCACCGATGTGCCCCTCTTTAGTGGATCTTGGCTACAGAAATTCTTATTTATTGTATAAAAAATTCTCACAACGTTTCGTTCCATTCCGAGAACTTTTATTTTTTCACAAAAACAACACCATGGTAGTTCTGCTGAAAAGAACGTATGTCCGGGGTTATTTTCGTTCAAATCATGCAAATTAGAGTCCAAAACAAGAGGAAAAGCGTTAGGAAAAGTAGATACGTTGGAGACATATCATGGGGTGGCGCCTGGGCCTTGTCCTGGGGCTTGGCGGCCTCGCCCTTGGTTAACTGTATGCAAAGTAACACTATTCGAGGTGTGCTTTGTATGGTTGAACCTGTATAAGTACTCATACTGCTTTCTGCTATGGTTGTTAAGTGCCCCTGCCGGGTTTCAGTTAAGGTTGTTAAGTACTCTTGTTGCTTTTACAGTTTGTCGTGTTTCTTCTGTCCTGTCTTCCTCCACCCGCCAAATTCAAACCAATGTCGGCGGGGCCGTCTGCTTCCGCCTCCCACGGCTCGCCACACCTCAGCGCATGCATCACCGCCCCATCGTCTCCTAAATCATTAACGCCGACGTCCGAGGCCTCGCCGTCGTCCACCGTGCGCTTTGGTGCGCTCGCCGCGGCGCCGCCCTCTCGCAGAAGTACGTGGAGAGGATGAAAGTAGGGGCACACCATGTCAGTGTATGGAAAAAGAAAATGATTCCTCCTAGTGGTTTCCTGACATCTAGGACCCATGACATTGTGAGCGTATATAGTCAATAAACAAGAGAACAACACAAGATCGGCTGATACCTAGGACGTAGCTGCTCGAGCAATATTTTTTTGTTAGTGTTGAGATGGAGCAGGGTTTCAATTGGGCTGTGGCACGTCTAGCCCAAGCTTATATTTTATGTTCACCATATGACCAGCCAAGCTATTTTCTCTTTGCAATAATGAGCCCAGTTTATTTTTTCTAAAGAATACCCAATCCAGGCCTACTTATTTTTCTACGCCCTGATGGGCTGCAACTCTTTCAAGACACCTGCAAATCTTGAAAGTAATATGAAATGGGTTGTCAATATAAAAACAGATGACAAATTGACAACTACTTTATAATTTCTTATGTTTTTCACATTTTCAGGTTCCTAATTCACTAGGATTTAACCTAATTTAAATATACCTTCGAAGTACTTTAAATCTGGCTGGACATTTCGGTATTAAAAATAGTTTGGAACCACAGAAATATGTGAAATTTTGTTTCAATTTTTAACCCTGGCCCTGGCCAACAAAAAAACATACTGCAATAACTGGCATAAGATGTTGCAATGAGCTATATATAAATTATTAAAAAAATAGGGAATGGTCTGACTTGTGGGCCTATTAAGTTAACATGTATGCAAATTTTTTTACTTATTATATACATCAACCAACGATTCAAGCAGATGTAACTATTGGATGTCAATCCAACGACCGTCATGTTTCTTCAATCTCTGATCTTCTTGCTCCAGCCGCCAAATCCAGCGCTGGTGGGACCGCCTGCTCCCGCCTCCCATGGCCGGCTGTGATAGCGCGCAGGCCTCACCGCCCCTAATACTCCCACCACTGGCCAGGCCATCCCCCTACTCACCCACATCCCTCCACTGTTGTGGCTTCGCTGCCTCTGGGTCATTCCCTTCCTAGGTCTTGCCATCCTCCATCGCGCTGGTGTTCCCGGCACGGCGTGGTCAACATTGTCAACAAACAACAACATCAGAAGAGGGATGTACATGGAGAGGCTGACAGTTGGGACCCACATGGTCCATGGCCGCACGCAAGAAAGTACCTCCTTATTATGCCAAAATGAATGAATACTCCTGTTGACAGCTCAAATCCACCAGCTATATCCTTGCACACAAGGAAGTGCCTCCTTAATACGCACAAAAAATGAATACTCCCCTGCTAGCAGGGACCCACCATAGTGGGAGGCTAACATGTGGGTACATGGAGGGCTTTGTCAACTTAGTCAACAAACAATTCTATCACCAGTGACCATTGGATTGTTAACATCCAACGGTCGTCCTGCTTCTTCAACCTCTGATTTTCTTGCTGCAGCCGTCCAAACCACCGCATGCTCTTACCTCCCGTGACCGGAGGTGCTGGCGCAGAGGCCTCACCGCCCCTACTACTCCCACCACTAGCCAGGCCCTGTGGCAACGGCAGCCTCACACCATAGCTGAACTAGTGAACCCTCGTACTCCTCTCCGCGTGGGCATCCACTGCCGAGTCTTCCCCGGCTCCGCATCATCCCCTTCCTAGGCCTCGCTGTCGTCCACCGCCTTGGTGCTCTCGGCGCGGCGTGGTTAATGTGGTCAATGAACGACTTCCATTGGAAGCGTATTGTACGTGGAGAAGCTGACAGCTGGGTCCATGGCCACAGCAAGGAAGTGCCTCCTTATTACGCACAAAATAATGATTTCTCCACCTAACAGTAGGGACCCACCGGACGGGCCACCGTATTTCACAAAAAAAACGTTTCCGCCTGACTATTGGGACCCACCAGCTACATCTTCGCACGCAAGGAAGTGCGTGACAGTCGAGACCCACCTGGTCGGAGCGTATGTAGTGTTCTCATTCTGGTCGCGAACGTGTATGTACATACTGGTCGATCGGCCTGTGTACAGGCTGCAGCCATGAACTATGGCCGTGTAAGGAAGGACACGTGTCATAATAGAGGCGCACACGTGTCATAGTAGAGGCGCGCGCGTAGCATGTCACGCATTCCCGTTAATATCGTGTACACGTACGTACAGCGGCCAGGGTGCAAGAAAGTAAATACGGCCACGTACGTACATACGGGTGCGCTCTTGAACGCCTACTTACACATACGTACGACCAGGGCTCATGTACATGGCTAGGTCGGAACGAAGAAACTACGTTGTCATCGTGTTCATCGGGAGCCAAACGGCTTGGACGGAACAACCGATCGAAATGAGGCCTGGCGTACCGCAGAACGGAGAAAACAGCCTTGTGTTCGACCGGCCACGGTCAAAACGAGATCCTATTCATCGTGAGGGGTCTGGTGTACCGCAAAACAGAGGAAACGGACTTCTCTTGGACCTCCTATGGTTTAAACGGGGTCCTGTTGATCGGGAGGGGTGTGGCGTACCGCAAAACGGAGGAAACGGACTTGTGTTGGAGTGTTACGATCGAAATGAGGGTCCTGTTCATCAGGAGGGGTGTGGCGTACCACAAAAAAGGACACCATGAGATACTGTTCATCTCCACCGTCGACTGCTTCCGCGGGCTACTGTTCATCCATCGTCGACCTCCTGCAGCCTCCACCTGCGACTGCTCATCCACGTGCTCATGTTCATCCAGCCTCCACCGCTCCTCCACTGGCTACTATTCAACCAGCCCTCTCCACGAGGTCCTGTTCAACCACCCCTCCATGGGCTACTGTTCATCCAGCCCTCCACCGGCTACTGTTCAACCAGCCCTCCACGGGGTCCTATTCATCTTGCCCTCCATGGGGTCCTGTTCATCCAGCCCCAACCGGCTCGATTGGGGTCCTCTTCATCCAGCGGCAATGACCTCTACTACAACGGGGTCATGTTCATCAAACCCCCACCGGGAACTGTTCATCCACCCCCCCAACAACACTCACTGTTCATCCAGAGGCAGCATTGATTGGCTTCAGTTAGCAGCAGTAGCGAAGGAATCACTCGGGTTCAGTTAACAACAAGGGATCGGTCGGGGTTCAATAACGTAGCTAGTGCAATCGCTCAGGTTCAGTTAGAGCCCAATGCCTCGCTCGGGTTCAGTTAGAGCTTAACGCCTCACACACATGCGCATACGTGTACGAGTGAAATGCGCAAACCTCTGTGCATCGCTCGGCCCCGACCACCCACCATAACTGGGAACTCCCTGATATTTTCCTCGTCCTCGCTTCTACCATGGTTTTTTTGTCATGGATGGCCCAAAGAATGTCATGCAGCTGCATCTCCGGCCCGCCCAGGACGAAAAGCCCATTTTCTATCATGATTTTTTGTCATAGAAGTAGGAGCCCACCACATCTATGATGATACCGGGTTTTGTCACAATTATCATCATAGAAGTATCATAAGCATGACAGAAAAAAAATCTTTCGGCCCAAAAATGTCACGGATGTGTCTTTTTTTGTAGTGCCCCCTCTTTCCTAGTGCTTGTACACTTGCAAAGTTCTTCCCTCTATCCATGTCTATTGATATGTTGCATAAACGATCCCTCCCCCTCACTTCTCGTATATCGCCTCCTCCACATAAATATAGTATGTATTCATGCCTCTCTTTGACAAAAACATATGTATAGAGGCATGTAGGACACACCATCTCCCTCACTCTCTCTCTAACACACCCACTAGGTGGAGCCATGGATGACATGTATGAAGAGAATAGGTGCACACACGCATGCACTACCTCCCTCACACACACACGGGTACACGATGGAGCACATTTCTGTAAGGAGAGTTAGCCCTCGTGATAATTTGACACATGTTCAAAGACTTGTTAGATGACGTGGCACTAGTACTTTGAGCATGGTTAATAGTATAGCCAACAACCGGCTATATGGAGTTGCCATATCATATATAGTCAACCTAATTGCCAATGTGTATAGTATAGCTAGTTGCTTAAGCAGTATTACTTTATTAATGCATGGCCCATTATACACTCTCACAATGTTTCTTGGAGTCTGTGCTATTGTCGGCCGTTAATCTACAACCCACTTCCATTCTCTCTCCTCTTCTCTCTCATCCAAATAAACACAAATATAATTCTTTAAGCAGTATAGCCTATTGACGGTAAATTATTATACTTGCTCTTCTGGTATGTGCAAAGCAAGTAGGAAACAAAATATGAGCAAGTTTTTGTTTCAGGAGATGTCTCTCTTTTTCAGTCAATATATTTTTGAATAAAATGATGGAGGAGCTCCATGAAGCCATGTGGCACATGTGAAGGTGTTGTTTGCGAGCTTCTTGCATGGATTGATCACACTTACATGTTGATGCTTCCAGAGGAACGTAGACACTACTGGGTACAATGAGGTTACGTAGACCCGAATCCCAGCCATTCCGAGGCACTTAGACCGTTGGGTCAACATCATTGAATGGATAATACCGCATCACACATGAAATTGAGAAATAGCCAGCAGTGGGCTACTCATTTTTTGCTCCGAGAGGCTGCGGGCATCTGGCTCCACCACGATGGCCTATCAGAACACAGGCCCATGTACGCGTCTGAGAAATGTAAGTAATGAGGATTTCTAGTGACTGATCTCGTTTAAGAGGCAAAGCAAGTGTTACCCTTTACAAATTAAGTTAGGCGGTAAACTTATAGCCCGTCGCGCTGGCATCGCCCCAACACACGGTCGGTCCGGCCCACTGCTCACCAAAGGGACTTGCATCGGCTCGGTGCGTCACTGACACGTGCGATTGCATGTAAGTAGTAGCACCAACACGTGGTCAGTCCGGCCCGCTGCTTGGCATGAACAGACAATATGTCCGACCCGCCACTCATTGAAGCGACGTGCATGGATTTGGTACATCACTTATGTTCGACCGCATGTGAGTAGTAGCAAACCAACAGGCCAAGCTCCCCCACCTATCGCATGCCAAAAGACCGACCTTTTATTGTAGATCCCTTTAGAAAATGAAGATCACACATAGGAGCAGACCATGGGAGTTGCGAACGCTCGTATGGCAGTTTCATGGGTAGGGGAGGGGCATGGTGTGGTAGTTTTGTAATATGCCATGGCACTTCTTTTTCTACTGTTGTGTACGTGTCATAACAGGCACCGTCAGATACATATCTTACGGTTATTGGGGCGTTCGCCTGGAATAGCCTCGTGGTGAGCTATGGACTAGTCTTTTTTCACATGCATTACATCGGCACATATTTATGTAGGGTGGAAACCTAGATGCCCGATCTTTCACGAAATGGAGTGGATCCTACGAAGAACACGAAGAACACGAGGGGAACACGAGGGGAAACACAAGAGAAGTCACTCAAACCAATGAGATTCGATTACACATACGCTAGATCCTCCAAACACAAAGAGATACACGATACAAGATCAACAAAGGACGATACAAAAGGTAACTAGTTCATCTCCGTGACGAGGCCTTGAGGGAGTATTCCCGTGAGGGGTCTTGAATCCGCTTGGGGTATCTTCTCCGAAGAGGTCGTGGACTCCAATGGAGAAGTAACCAAGTGGATGAGCAAAGTTCTATCTCTTAGATGAGCTAATCCTTTGCTAACCCTAGAAAGAGGGGGGGGGGAGGAGTATATATAGTCTAAGTGGACGAAGGAGTACATGGGCTTCGGCCCAACACGCGGTGCACTCACAAGCATTGGACGTCCACCAGTTATTGGTCGTCTGGTGTCTCGCAGGCGCTCGGATGTCCGGTGAGGGTCGGACTCCCGACGTTTCGGTCGGTCGGGCACCCGTCGGATTTTCGGTTGGGGTCAGACATCCAAGGCGTTGGTCGTCCGGTGGGTCTCAGACTTCTGGCATTTTGGCTCGACCCCACAGGTGTCTGATTTCGGGAGGGCGTCAATCGTCAGGTGGTTGGGGATTGTCAGTCGTCCAATATTTGTTGGTTGTACGAATGCTGGAGTCTTCGCTGGGAGGAACTTGGGCTTACTCGTGGATGCTCCAGGCGTCAGACGTCCGGTGGCTATCAACTTCAGGGAGCTTCCTCTCTTGGTTCTTGTACTTTCTGTCCATGCCGTCTTGTCAATTGGGTGTAGCTACTCTGTGGCTGTCATCTTGGGACCTGATCACACATAGTATCTCCACTTGAGGTAGTAGCCATGTCTCATATGTAGAAAGTGGTAGTTCGGAGAGGAGCGTGTTCACCTTGTCTTCAATAGCCTTTGCTCGAGCTCTTTTCATTGGTCGAAGTGGTGTTGTCAGAGATGTAGGTAGGTCCATGGGGATGACCTTGGGATGCTCCGCATCATCACCCCCCTTGTGAAAGATCCGACCTCATATCGAAAGCCTCATCACCATGGTAGGGAGAGATCCTTGACATTGAAGGTGTCGCTGACGGAGTACTTGTCACGTGGTAAGTCGATCTTCTACGCATTGTTGTTGTAGTGCTCGAGCACCTTGAAATGTCCGTCGGCTCGTGGTCGTAGCTTGTACTTGCATCTATTGGGGAAGCGTTACTTGGGGAGGTGTAGCCATACAATATCTCCAATGTTCAATACCATGGGTTGCTTGTTGATGTTGAGCTTGGTCGTGAGTCGCTGTACTTGGCGCTCGATGGTGTGCCTTGTATCTTCATGTATCTTCTTGAGGTAGGTCACTCGTGCACTTGCGTCCATGTTGAAGATCTCTTGTAGTGGTAGTGGAAGAATGTCCAATGAGGAAAACGGGTTGAAACCGTAGACGACCTCGAAGGGGGACTTGTTGGTAGTAGAGTGTCTTGCGAGGTTGTAGGCGGACTTGGCGATGGGTAGACACTCCTCCCAATCCTTGATTTCCTTCTTGATCAACACGCGTAGTAGAGTGGAGAGTGTCCGGTTCGTTACCTCTGTTTGGCCATCGGTTTGTGGGTGGTATGCCGAAGAGAACAAGATCTTGATTCTAAGCTTGGCGCATAAGGTCTTCCAAAAGTAGCTCAAGAACTTGATGTCACGGTCTGAGATAATCGTCTTTGGCACTCCATGTAGGCTCAAGATTTCTCTACAAAAAATATTTGCAACATGTGAAGCATCGTCTATCTTGTTACATGGTAAAAATGTGCCATCTTAGAGAATCGTCCACAACAACAAACACAGAATCTTTGCCATTCCTAGTTCTACGCAAACCAAGCACAAAGTCCATACTAATATCTTACCATGGGTGGTGTGGAATAGGAAGTGGCATATATAGACCATGGGATTGAGTTTTAGACTTAGCTTTGCGACATGTAGACCATCGGTTGGTGAAGTGTGAGAGGCCGCGGAACATCGTGGGCCAAAAGTAGTTCTTTGATAGCGTCGCAAATGTCTTGTCGCATCCGAACTGTCCCATTAGTCATCTTCCATGGGATTCTTGCAAAAGTAACAAATGAAGAGAATACTCTGGAATACATAGTTTGTTAGCTCTCATAAGATAACCACCTTTGATGTAATATCGTTCCCAAGACATATGCGTCCAACATTTGGCATATGGAATAGAAAAAGTAGGATCATGCGCATACAAGTCTTTTATGTGCTCAAAGCCAATGAAAGTCAATTCAAGTTGGGATACAAGCATGCATCCACGGGAAAGCGCATCCGCCACAACATTCTCGTTGCCCTTGAGGTACTTGATGACATAAGGAAATGACTCAATGAATTCACTCCACTTAGCATGACACTTGTTCAACTTAGTTTGACCCTTAAGATACTTAAGTGTTTCATGATCGGTGTGAAGAATGAACTCATGAGGGCGGAGATAATGCTCCCAAACATGCAAGACACGCACTAAAGCGTATAGCTCTTTTTCATAGATGGGGTATTTAAGTTGCGCTCCGGAAAGTTTCTCACTAAATTAAGCTATGCGGTGCTTCTCTTGCATTAACACACCTCCTATGCCATAACAGCTAGCATCGCAATGAATCTCAAATGGGTTATCAAAGTTGGGTAAAGCAAGAAAAGGAGCATGTGTAAGCAAATTCCTAAGCTCATTGAATGCGGTATCTTGAGATGGTCCCCAAACAAAAGGTTCATTTTTCTTACTGAAGGTATGCAAAGGTAAAGCAATGGTGCTAAAATCCTTCACAAATCTATGATAGAATCTAGCTAAGCCAAGAAAACTATGCACTTGTTGCAAGTTGGTTGGTTAGGGCCACGTTTTAATAGCATTAATCTTAGATTCATCTACATGAACACCCTTAGAAGACACAACGAAACTCAAGAAAACAAGCTTATCAACACCAAAAAGACATTTGTCCATATTAGCATCAAGGCGCTCTTTCCTAAGGGTTTGCGACACGGTTCTAAGATGGGTGACATGATCTTTGAGAGATTTGCTAAAGACAAGAATATCGTCAAAGTAGAGCACAACAAATATGCAAATGTAAGGCCTAAGAACAAAATGCATGACTCGCATAAAGGTATCAGGTGCTTCGGATAAACTCATAGGCATAACAAGCCATTCATATAAGCCAAATTTGGTCTTAAATGTGGTTTTCCATTCATCACCTTCTTGGATGCGTATTTGGTACTAGCCACTTTTAAGGTCAATCTTAGAGAAAATTGCGGCTCCGCTAAGCTCATCTAGGGTATCATCTAGGAGTGGAATGGGGTAATGATAACTCACGGTGATGGCATTGATAGGATGACAATCGGAACACATGCGATATGTACCATCTTTCTTGGGAACAAGGATTACCGGCAAGGCACATGGGCTCAAGCTTTCGCGTACATGGCAGTTGTCGATGAGTTGTTGTACTTGCCATCGGATCTCCTTAGTTTCCTTGGGATTATCGCGATAGGGAGCCTTGTTAGGAAGAGGTGCTTTGGGGATGAGGTCGATGCGGTGTTCGATGCCTCGTAGTGGAGGGGCACTCTGTGGTAGCTCGTCGAGGGATACATCTTGGAATTCCTGCAATAGAGAAGATAACACTAAAGGTAGATTATGAGAGGTGTTAGTTTTTGGTGTCTCGTCCTTGCACAAAAGGACATAGTGCATGACACTTGATGGGTTCTCACACACTTCTCTCATCTCACTTTTGGTGGAAAATAGCACTAAGTTCTTCTTGTCGCTTATCGTGGAGGCACTCAAATTGGGCTTGTGGCGCTCACTCTCTTTTAGGTGGTTCGCTCTCTCACTATTCTCTCCATGATGGTGGCTTGCTTGTGGGCGATCAATAGGCTAGGAGACATAGGTCATAGCACATACTCATTTCCCTTAATCTTGAAGCTGTAGTGATTTATTCGCCCATTATGGATGACGCCTCGGTCAAATTTCCATGGTCGTCCAAGAAGGAGGTGGCTAACAGACATCGAAACGACATCACACTCCAAAGTGTCTTCATATGCTCCGATCTTGAAGGAAACTTGCACCATATGCTTGACTTGGATTGTGCCAGAGTAGCTTAGCCATTGAACCTTGTAGGGGTGTGGGTGCTTCATCTTGACCAATTGGAGCTTGGAGCATAGCTCTTCAGTTGCCAAGTTATGGAAACTCCCTCCATCGATGATGACTTTCACGGACCTTCCATTGATGCCGGCCTTAGTGTGGAATATATGACATCTTTGGTCTTCATCTTGTTGATGTTGAAGTGTCAAGACCTTGGAGACAATGAGAGCGGGGTTCAAATCTTCGTCACAAAAGACTTGATCATCTTCATCTTTGTTCACGTGCCGGTGCATGGCCACTTGTTCAAGGGCCTCCATGTCCTCTTTACTCATGGAGTCATATGTTCTGTCATCGTTGAGGATCATGGTGCGCTTGTTGGTACACTGAAAGGACTTGTGGCCTCGGCCGCCGCATGTGAAGCACTTGATTGAACTTGTCTTGATGGTCCCATCGGTTGGAGTTATAGATGGTGAAGCTCTTGGCTTGAAGTAGCTTGTAGTAGGAGGATGACTTGATGTTGTCGAAGTCTTCTTGTAACTTGACTTATCGCTGGTGCTTGTAGAAGGCTTGGTTGAGGTAGAAGGTGTTGGAGTCGTTGAAGCTTGGGTGTTGGAGAAGCCATAGCTCTTTGAGGAGTAATTGGCGTACTTGAAGTTGTCTTGCACTTGCCGTTCCGCCTTGGTAGCTTGATGCATTAGCTCGATGAGGTTTGAGTAAGGTTGGAAGTCGGCTATCTTCTTGATAAGATGATTGAGTCCATGCAAGAAACGTGCCATAGTTTGCTCATCATCTTCCATGACATTAGCTCATATCATGGAAATCTCCATTTCCTTGTAGTACTCATCAACACTCTTTGTTCCTTGCTTGAGTAGTTGGAGTTTCTTAAAGAGGTCGCGGTTGTAGTAGGTTGGCACAAAACATGGTCTCATGACATCCTTCATTTGTGCCCAAGTTGTGATTGGTGGTTCACCTCGTGCCTCATGGTGTTCAATGACTTGCTCCCACCAAATGAGGATGTATTCTTGGAACTCAAGGGATGCCATGGTGATCTTCTTCTCTTCTTCATAGTTGTCCAAACGAAAGATCTTGTCAACCTTCAATGCCCATGAAAGATACTCTTTAGGATCATTGCTTCCGTTGAACTTGGGCATGGTCAATTGGAGCTTTCCATAGTGTTGCTCCCCGTTGTGTTGGGGTCGTGGATGATGACGCCCTTGACGTGGAGGGTTGTTAACCTCATGTTGCTCTTGCTGTGGAGGATTGTCATTGTCAAGTTGCTCTTGGCGAACTTGGGGTTCTTGTCGAGGATCTTGTGGGACGTGTTGGTGCACTCATGCTTGGTAGTTCCTCGCTTGAATTTCCTCACAAAGTGCTTCTTCTGGCTCACGCGTATGTTGGTCTCGGTCGGCGACAGCGTGACTTGTGTCATGGAGTGCATGTTGCGCCTCAAGTGCTTGAGCTTCTCGTCGTTGTTGTTCTTGACTCTATGCCTCGGCATCTTGTTCATCTTGGTGTTTTTGCACTCTCTCTTCCTCTTGTTGTCATGGACATTGCTGTTCTTGTGCTTGTGCCAAGGTTGGTTATTACATAACCTCCATCATATGCAATTGATTATTGCATAACCATCACCATTTTGTTAACTATGCTTGGTTCAAACATTCAGATTTTAGTTAAGTATTTTCTCTCTAGAAAGCATGCAAAATAAATATATCAATTTTGTTGTCTGGACCTTTAATGGCATTCCTTTATATCGATGCATTTTCTCTTCCGTTCAGTTGTAATTATTTCACCATTTTCTTCTTGAAACAGATAAACGGTGCATTGGGTGAACTTGTTACTATAGAGATTTCCACATTCATTCTATCCCATTACTCATTTGCTTCGTAAGTTCCTACCATATGGTTTATGTTGATTTATTCTACTCATAATCATAATCACTCGCCGCTATCGCCGCCACTTTGTGGCCTTAGCCACCAAGCGGCATCCTTTCCCGTGAGGCTTAATTCAGTACATGCTTCTCTGAATTTCTATGAGATTAATTCAGTATATGTTTCTTTGAATGTTATCCTGCCAGGTAGGAATGTATCATTGGAATGCAAGTTAGGATGCTCTCTCTCCGTATGATATAGTTTATGTTCTATGACAAATTTGATTTATTTTAGGTGATGTACATGCATGGCGGCAGATGGTTGAGGATTGAGGGAATGTAGATGCGACTAGCGAGCAGTTACTCTGCGGTGCTTTCAGGTCACTGATTGCTTTCTACCCTATGCACACAACATGTCCCTCCCTTTATTTATGATTTGAACAGGATATTACATGGTGTTCAATTTCTATTATATTTTATTCCTCTATAATTTGGTCCTAAAGATGACACCTTCCAGAATTTGGTTAGTTCTGTTCATGTCATGCTTGCTTCTCTTACTCAAGATTGTACTTTTGCCCTCGATGTTTTGCTTTCTCAACTTCGTTGGAAGCATTATTGTTCTAAGTTTCAGCTGTACTGATCATGGCACTTCTTTTTCCCGTCTTTGTAGATGATGGATTAATAAGACTGTTTGGACTAAATTCTGATTTTTAACACTTGTTCCATGTGCAAATGTTCCGGGAGCAAGAACTCCAACTGCCGACATGGTGAAGCTTCTAAAGTCACTTCCAAATCTCACCATGTTAAGTAATCGATTTTACTTATCAAAGAAAGACCAAAGAGTTGGCCATGATGCCATGTTTTAATTAAGTTTGTTGCATGCCACGAGTTAAAGGGAACCTGTTCCTATAGGATAATAGAATGCCACGAGTTGGGGTATGCTCTGATTTCTTAATTTTCTATAATCTGGAAGGCCAATTCGTATGAGCGCCTTCCTCCGTCGTCCATCCGTGGCCCCTTCACGTGCATGGTGCGCTCAACGCGCCGCGTTGCAATGACAGTTAATTGTATTTGTTCTCTTTTGTGTTTTGCAAAAGGACCTCAACAATTAAATGTAGACCCAGAGATGCAAGGCACCTACACAGTGTGAATGATACAAGTTCTAAGCTATCCAAGGCGTTGGTTTTTTTCTATACTGGTTCAGTACGAAGAATGTACTGACATATAATTGCAAAAGCTTACATCGCTGAATGATATAAGTAAAAATTAATATGCGATGTATAGGAACACTGATATCAGTTTTAGATATGGAGTACGAAGATCCCCTTAAAGAATCACTTTTCTGAACCATGCAATTTTCTCACATTATGCCAGTAGAAGGAAGAGAGTTAAACACATCAACACATATCTTGGGGAATATTGTTATGCTATGTCCAGTGATATACCATGTATACATATGTAAAATGTTAAAAGTGAACAATATCTAGCAAAAGAAACCATGCCCAGGAGCTACATAGATTTTGGCCAAATAGATATTTAAGAATGGAGTTGGAACACTAGAGAGCAGGCCCGAGACACTGTTCTTTACAGTTGATTTTCTTCATCAAATTTGGTAGCCTGGAGATGCACAAGCAGGCGGACGGGAGTAGTTTAATTTACTATGTGTTACTCCCTCCGTTCCATATTACTTGTCGCTGATTTAGTACAAAGTTGTACTAAATCAGCAAGGAGTAATATGGAACGGAGGGAGTAGTTGTTAAATATATGTCCAAATGTTGATGCTCCTACTTACAAGTCGTATGAAATGTGGAAGCCGGTGCTGGATATACCTTTAAAGCTGATGAAGATGATCCGACTACATCATGTAATTTTTTAGACATCTGCTTCATATGTGAATTTCTTATTAATTTCCACTTGAGTTAGTTTGCTACAAAAGGTTGTATTTTCATTTGAACTATCAATTTTGTTTTTGGTTCATGTCGTGGGCACGACAACAGATGGATGTAAATCCTTTTGAAAATCAGACAACAGTTAGATATGAAACATATCCATCTTATTGCAACTTGACATGTAAAACCTATGGACAAGAAAAATCTTTACAAACTCAGGCTGACAGTTAGCTATGAAGCATATCCATCTTATTACAACATGATTATGATGTACTCCTACTGTACTTGTCTAACACAAGCACAAAATCAAATTCACAACACAAGAACCTAAGTCAAACTCTTGTAAATCAATATCAGAAAAGAAAGAGGAAATAGTTGGTTCGAACGAGCTGGCCCAACAGACAATGACACTTGCAGGTATTTCCCTGAGTAATATTTTGATGCTTCATCAGGATACAAAGACGCATCAGCATGCACTAAGTATGCCGTCTTTGCCAAGGCAGGCATGCATGAAGTCTTGTCTTTTATTTTTGTGGGACAATGTCTCATCTTGTCGATGCACGTGAATTTCACGTGCATGCTTACTAGTCTAATATTAATGTGCATAGCACATGCACTATTACTCGTGATGTAGAAAGGGAAAACACATTGCTCCCGCTAGTCGACAAAGGCGGCGACTCCGACCTAGAATCCACCTCCCATTATTAATCCATCCTTCCCTCGCTCTAGCCTGAGCTAGCCGGTGAAAAATATAGCCATGCTTTTGAGGAGAGCAGTGGCGAGGCATTTCCTTCCGGCGTTGTGTGGTCAGCTGGGTCTAGACGCTTAATCTGACCCGGCTAGCAACACAGTCGGGTAGCGCTTTGTCCCAACGAGTTGTTCAGCTGGGAGGCGTGCGGAGTGCTCGGCAAGGCGCGATGTGGTGTGTGCACGCGATCTTGGTCAGGGATGTTATGGATCTGGCGTCTGCTGGTGGGCGAGGTCTGCAGGTCACCTGACGGTGGTTGGTGGATCTAGTGGCGCAAGTTCGTGTGGTGACTGGTTAGCGCAAGGTGGTGCCATGGCGGCTACTAGAGTAGAAATTGGTTGTCGGTGTCAAAACCAGCGGATCTTGGGTAATGGGTCCCGATCTGTGGATTTTGGATCAATAGGGGACATGGGATTAGGGACACGATGTTTATCTACATTCGGGTCCTCTCTAAAAGGTAAAACCATATGTCCTGCTTGATGATAATGCTTATGTATATGAGGATTATAGAGTTGATCTACCACGAGATTACATGAACTAAACCATAAACGAGTACGATGATGGTTGTTGTTCTTCCCTTCTGCGGACTAAACCTTCTGGTTTATATAGACACCAAGGGTAGGGTTACACATGGTTAGTTACGAAGGAAGGATAACATGATGATTCTTATCTTGACTTGGAGGGTATACCAAGGCACCAAAAAGTTTTCTGTCCCGATACGGGGTCTCTTCATAATTCGGCCTCTTAGCTTCAACACAACCCCATAGTCCGGCCCATGAGGGACAGACTGGTAGGCCGATGACCCCCTAATCCATGAGTCCCTCACTAGCACCCGAACTAGCCTCCAATATCGGCGCCACATCGCCTTCTGAGGTCTTGATATACCGGAACCCTCCAGCTTGCGAGGTGAGTTCATATCCTTCTTTATGTTGGGCGTAAAGTCCTTCAATGAGGTTCCAAGAACTACTCAGTTCATTTATGTGTTAACCAGGCAGTGTTCGGAATCCGAACTACAAGCTTTACTTAGCCTTTAAGGCCAACCTCCCAAGTGTGAAAAGTTCCTTCACCTGACAAATTTTCGGCGAAAGATCACATCCGGTCATAGTCATCGAACCGTTGCAATGGCTCGATTCACGGCTCGAGGCAGCCCCTCCATTCACACGTCCTATCGAGATGGAGATCGTGCCCATTTTTTAAGGGATATGATCAATGCTCTGGACACCATAACGCAGCGATTATATCGGGAAGTGGTGTGGCCCGTGGCGTAGTTAAAGGACTATTGGTATCCGCGACATCTTATGAAAAGGGGAACGGCCATCGCTATCAGCATACGCCTTCTCCCTCCTCACACCATCCCTTTCCCAATCTTCGGAGCTCCAGCGCCCCATGCCATTCTTGCACAGAGAAACCCCTTCGAGCCACTCCTACTCTCCAGCGATGGTGGGATCTGGTGCCGGAGGCAAGTGGGAGGCCTCAATCATCACCGACGATGACATCGAGGATTTGAAGCGTGCCGGCTACCTTCCGGCCGGAGTTGCTCTCTAGGCGCGGGAGGAGGGCCAGACCGTCCTCACGCCTCGACCAGGCGAAAGGGTGGTGTTTATCCCTCACTTCATCTGGGAGTTGGGCTTCCCGTGCCACCCCTTCGTTAGGGGGCTCATGTTCTTCTACGGACTGGATTTTCATGATTTGGCCCCGAATTCCTTCCTCCATATCTCTGAAGGAAATATGCCCTAGTGGCAATAATATAGTTGTTATTTATATTTCCTTACATCACGATAAATGTTTATTATTCATGCTAGAATTGTATTAACCGGAAAACTTAGTACATGCGTGAATACATAGACAAATAGAGTGTCCCTAGTATGCCTTTACTTGACTATCTCGTTAATCAAAGATGGTTAAGTTTCCTGACCATAGACATGTGTTGTCATTTGATGAATGAGATCACATCATTAGAGAATGATGTGATGGACACGAACCATCTGTTAGCTTAGCATTATGATCATTTAGTTTTATTGCTATTGCTTTCTTCATGATTTATACATATTCCTCTCACTATGAGATTATGCAACTCCTGAATACTGGAGGAACACGATGTGTGCTATCAACCGTCACAACGTAACTGGGTGATTATAAAGATGCTCTACAGGTGTGTTCGAAGGTTTTTGTTGCATTGCTATAGATCAAGATTAGGATTTGTCACCCCATGTACCGGAGAGGTATCTCTTGGCCCTCTCGGTAATGCACATCACTATAAGCCTTGCAAGCAATGTGACTAATGAGTTAGTTGAGGGACGATGCATTACGGAACAAGTAAAGAGACTTGCCGGCAACGAGATTGAACCAATATGAGCATCCATGTTCCGCTATTGGTTATTGACTGGAGATGTGTCTCGGTCATGTCTACGTAGTTCTCGAACCTGTACGGTCCGCACGCTTAACGTTCGATGATGATTTTTATTATGAGTTGTGTGTTTCGGTGACCGAAGTTTGTTCAGAGTCCCGGATGAGATGACAGACATGACTAGGAGTCTCTAAATGGTCGAGAGGTAAAGATTGATATATTGGAAGGTTATATACGGACACTGGAATGGTTCTGAAGAGGTTCGGGGATTTTTCGGAGTACCGGGAGGTTACCGGAACCCCCCAGGAAAGTTAATGGGCCTCATGGGCCATAGTGGAGAGAGGGAGGCAGAACACAAGAGGTGGCGCGCCCCTCCCCCCTGCCCAATCCGAATTGGACAAGGGGTGGGGGCGCGGCCCCCCTTTCCTTCTTCCTCTCCCCTCTTTCCCCTTTCCCCCTCTCCGTTGGAAGGAAGGGGGCGAAGCCTACTAGGAGAGTAGTCCTAGTAGAACTCATCCCTAGGTGTGCCTCCTCCTAGACGGCCACCTCCTCCCCCTCTCCTTTATATATGGGGGCAGGGGGCACCCTAAAGGCACATCAACTGTTCTCTTAGCTTTGTGCGGTGCACCCCTCCACAGTTTACTCCTCCGGTCATAGTGTCGTAGTGCTTAGGCGAAGCCCTGCGCGGATCACATCGCCATCACCGTCACCATGCCATCGTGCTGACGGAACTCTCCTTCGACCCTCTGCCAGATCAAGAGTTCGAGGGACGTCATCGACCTGAAATTTTGCTGAACACAGAGGTGTCGTACGTTCGGTACTTGGATCGGTTGGATTGTGAAGACGTTCGACTACATCAACCGCGTTAACCTAACGCTTCCGCTTTCGGTCTACGAGAGTACATGGACACACTCTCCCCCTCTTGTTGTTATGCATCTCCTAGATAGATCTTGCGTGATCGTAGGAATTTTTTATATTGCATGCTACGTTCCCCAACAATCTCAGCCTTCATCATCATCTGCGAGGCCTTCTTACGAGTCCGGCCACACTTCGGCTTGTGGCTAAAGGTCTTTGACGTCAAGCCGAAGTGAAGGAAATATGCCCTAGAGGCAATAATAAAGTTGTTATTTATATTTCCTTATATCATGATAAATATTTATTATTCTTGCTAGAATTGTATTAACCAGAAACTTAGTACATGTGTGAATACATAGACATACAGAATGTCACTAGTATGCCTCTACTTAACTAGCTCGTTAACCAAAGATGGTTAAGTTTCCTAACCATAGACATGAGTTGTCATTTGATGAACGGGATCACATCATTAGAGAATGATGTGATTGACTTGACCCATCCGTTAGCTTAGCACTATGATCGTTTAGTTTATTGCTATTGCTTTCTCTATGACTTATACATGTTCCTATGACTATGAGATTATGCAACTCCCGAATACCGGAGGAACACTTAGTGTGCTACCAAATGTCACAACGTAACTGGGTGACTATAAAGATGCTCTACAGGTGTCTCCGATGGTGTTTGTTGAGTTGGCATATATCGAGATTAGGATTTGTCACTCCGAGTGTAGGCACATCACTATAAGCCTTGCAAGCAATGTGACTAATGAGCAAGTTGCGGGATGTTGCATTATGGAACGAGTAAAAAGACTTGCCGGTAACGAGATTGAACTAGGTATTGAGATGCCGACGATCCAATATCAGGCAAGTAACATACCGATGACAAAGGGAACAACTTATGTTGTTATGCGGTTTGACCGATAAATATCCTCGTAGAATATGTAGGAACCAATATGAGCATCCAGGTTTTGCTCTTGGTTATTGACCAGAAGTGAGTCTTGGTCATGTCTGCATAGTTCTCGAACCCGTAGGGTCCGCATGCTTAACGTTCGATGACAATCGGTATTATGAGTTTATGTGTTTTGATGTACCGAAGGTAGTTAGGAGTCCCGGATGTGATCACGGACATGACGAGGAGTCTCAAAATGGTCGAGACATAAAGATCGATATATTGGAGGTCTATGTTTGGACATCAAAATGGTTCCGAATGAGTTCGGGCATTTATCGGAGTACTTGGGGGGGGGTTACCGGAACCCCTCGGGGAGTCAATGGGCCTTATTGGGCCTGAGTGGGATAGAGGAGGAGCGGGCAGTGGAGGGCGCGCCCCCCAAGCCCAATCTGAATTGGGTGGGAGCCAGCCTACTAGGAAAGGGGGAAACCTACTCCCACTCCTACTAGGAAAGGGGGAAACCTACTCCTACTGGGAGTAGGACTCCCCCCCTTGGGCGCGCCCTATGAGGGCCGGCCCTCCCGTACTCCACTCCTTTATATACGGGGGAGGGGCACTGACGGAGTCCTGGACTAAGGGGTCCTCGGGCGTCCGACCTGTTATCTATGGGCCGAACTGATGGGCTGTGAAGATATGAAGACCGAAGACTGTACCTGTGTCCGGATAAGACTCTCCTTGGCATGGAAGGCAAGCTTGGCGAACAACTATGAAGATTCCATCTTATGTAACTGACTCTATGTAACCCTAGATCCCCTCGGTGTCTATATAAACCAGAGGGTGTAGTCCGGAAAGGTTATACTAAATACCGTAGTCATACAGGCTACACTTCTTGGGTTTAGCCATTACGATCTCGTGGTAGATCAACTCTCGTAATACTCATATTCATCGAGATCAATCAAGCAGTATTACCTCCATAGAGAGGGCCCGAACCTGGGTAAACATCGTGTCCCCTTTCTCCTATTACCATCAACCTTGGACGCACAGTTCGGGACCCCCTACCCGAGATCCGCCGGTTTTGACACCGACATTGGTGCTTTCATTGAGAGTTCCTCTATGTTGTCGCTGAAAGGTTCGATGGCCCCTTCAATCGTCAATAATGACAGTGTCTGCGGAGAAACTTTCCTCCCCGAACAGATCTTCGTGTTCGGCGGCTTCGCACTGCGGGCCAACTCGTTTGGCCATTTGGAGCAGATCGAAAGCTACGCCCCTGGCCATCAGGTCAAATTCGGGAGCTTGAACTACGTCGCGGACATCCGTGGAGACTTGATCTTTGCCGGATTCGATACCGCGGCGCCCGCTCCCGGTCACCCCGATGATCATAACCTAAATCTTCCATCGGGCCGCATCCAGGAGATCACTCCTGTAATCGCTCTGGCCCTAGAGCCGGAGCAGGCCGCGCCATCCAAAGACGGGAGGATTAACCCCACCTTGGAGGCTGAAGATTCCATGGCGTTGGAGCCGCACATGGCCCTGGTCTCACACGATGCCTATGCCACCAGAATGCCGGACTCGTCTCTAGCCATAGGTTCCGAATCGTGCGAGCCAGCGGACGCCGAGCTTGATCGTTTATCGATCTTCAAATTCAGCGCCGCAGACATCTTCCAGCACTCTCTTTTGTTTGATGTGCTAAACTCATTGAAAAACCTGTCCTTGGCGGAGGACTCTCAGCCGAAATATATCCGTCTCGAACTAGGGGCTGACGATGGAGAATTTTACATCCCACCCGCCACCCACTTTAGAGCCACGATCGAGGATTTGACCGACGAACTTGATTATGACTCCGAGGACATCGATGATATGGACGACGATGCCGAAGAAGAAGAGACCCAGAACCCGCCATTCACCGGACGCTGGACGGCCACTTCCTCATATGACGTATACATGGTGGATGCACCAAAGGAGCACAACGGCGACGATAAGGAAGACCCAGATGAGGATAAACCTTCCGAAATACAGTCCAAGTGCCAGCGTCAGCAGCGCCGCTCTAAGTCATGCCGCAGTAAAGACAGCAACACCGGCACAGGAGCAGATGACACTCTGAAAGGTGTCGAAGACAACGAAGACCCCGTCGATAAAGCAAACAAACAAGATGAATGGGAAGATGAGCAGGTTAGCCCTGTTAAACAGGACAGGCACGAAGATTTGGAGGACGATAATTACCTTCCGCTCTCCGAGGATGAGGTGAGCCTCGGCACAGAAGATTTCATTGTGGCCGAGGAACCACTTGAGCAAGAGCGCTTCAAGCGCCAGCTAATAGCCACAGCAAGGAGCCTGAAAAAGAAGCAGTAGCAGCTTCAAGCTGACCAAGATCTGGTTAATGATAAATGGACTGGTGTCCTAGCAGCCTAAGAATACGGCCTCAAGCGCCCAACCGAAAGCTACCTAAAGCGCAAATTGCTACCTCAGTTCGATGAGGAGGCGCCGGAGTACATACCACCATCGCACAATACGGCCAACCGACCACCACATGGTCGAGACAAAACGACAACTCATGTCGAACACCAGCCTGCCCCGCCTCACCACTTAGGTAGAGGTAAATTAGCCCACGACCATACATATGACCTCCATCAGAACCTGAACAATAAAGGAGGACATACCAAATCAATCTACGGATCGCGAGGATGCACCTCGACACGCGACAACGGCCACCTACTCAGACGTGACAAACCCAGTCATGCATGGGCTGGACACCGCAGACGGACTCTATCAGAACTGTGTCACGATATGGCCTGATATAGAGGCCCCACACACCCTCATTGCTTCACTGATGAGGTCCTGGATCACGAATTCCCAAAAGGATTCAAGCGCGTGAACATAGAATCATATGATGGAACCACAGACCCCGCGGTGTGGATCGAGGACTTCATTCTCCACATCCATATGGCCCGCGGAGATTACCTCCATGCCATAAAATACCTCCCTATAAAACTCAAAGGGTCAGCTGGGCATTGGCTCAACAGTCTGCCTAAAAATTCCATTGGCAGCTGAGAGGACTTGGAAGAGGCTTTCCTCGACAACTTCCAAGGTACATATCTTCGACCTCCGGACACTGATGAATTAAGCCATATAGTTCAATATCCCGGAGAGTCCGCCAGGAAATTCTGGACAAGGTTCTTAACTAAAAAGAACCAAATTGTCGACTGTCCGGTCGCCGAAGCTCTAGCAGCTTTCAAGCATAGCATCCGCGACGAATGGCTCACTCGCCACCTCGGCCAAGAAAAGCCAAAATCCATGGCGGCCCTCACGACACTCATGACCCGCTTTTGTGCGGGCGAGGACAGTTGGTTGGCCCGTACCAAACACAATGCAAGCGACGCCGACACCCCTGAAGTTAAAAGTAACAAAGACAAGTCCCGACGCAATAGATACAAGAGCCGAAACAACAGTGACAACACCGAGGATACATCGGTCAACGCGAGATTCAGTGGCTCTAACTCCGGTCAGCGAAAGAAGCCGTTCCGAAAGAACAATCCGGGCCCATCCAGCTTGGACCGCTTACTTGATCGTCCATGCCAGATTCACGAGACCCCCGACAAGCCTCCTAATCATACAAATAGAGAGTGCTGGGTTTTCAAATAGGCCGGAAAATTAAACACCGAGAACAGGAAAAAGGGATCGCAATGCGAGGACGATGACGAAGAGCCACGACAACTGAACATAGGGGGACAGAAGAAGTTTCCCCCTTAGGTCAAAACGGTGAACATGATATATGCTACCCACATCCCCAAGAGGGAGTGCAAGCGTGCGCTCAGGGACGTCTACGCGATAGAGTCAGTCGCCCCAAAATTCAATCCATGGTCGTCATGCTCGATCACTTTTGATTGCCGGTATCACCCGACCAGTATCCGTCACGGAGGCTCAGCCGCACTGGTCTTAGACCCAATAATTGATAGGTTCCACCTGACTCGTCTCCTTATGGACACCAGTAGCAGCCTCAGTTTGCTCTATTAGGATACAATGCGAAAAATGGGTATTAACCCATCAAGGATCAAGCCTACAAAGACCACCTTTAAAGGAGTCATTCCAGGCGTAGAGGCCCGTTGTATGGGCTCAATCACATTAGAGGTTGTCTTCGGATCTCCGGACAACTTCTGAAGCGAGGAGTTAGTCTTTGATATCGTCCCATTCCGCAGCGGCTATCACGCACTGCTCGGACGAACTGCGTTTGCTCGATTCAACGCAGTACCACACTATGCTTATCTCAACCTCAAGATTCCTAGCCCACGAAGCGTCATAACAGTCAATGGCAATACAGAACGCTCTCTCCGTACAGAAGAACACACAGCTGCCCTAGCAGCAGAAGTACAAACCGGCCTTCTCAAGCAGAACCTTCATTCAGCTGCCGAGCCCTCGGACACACTTAAGAGGGCCCGAACTACTCTACAGCAGGAGAGCTCGGCTTGTCAGGAGCTTGACTAGCAATCCGGCCTCCGTCTCAGTCCCGATCAAGTGGTGGCATGCGCGCCACGCATACATAACTACGCACTCAAAATTCCATGGGCATCGACGGAGGCATAGCTAGCTTGTAATCCACGGCACGCCTCAACCGATATCAAATACACACATACTTTCACTTCTGCTTGTTTTCTTGCAGGTTTTAATCCTCTAGGCCCCATCGGGTGGTCTAGTTATTGGTCCTCTTGAAGGATAAATACACCAAGATGGCGAGGAGCGCAGACATACATGGACTTTTTAGGTGATTCCGTTAATGATAACTCTAGCTGTCTTCTAGGACCCACATGCAGCTCTCCCCTAGTTTCGACATGTTAAATAGCTTGTTGCTTATTGCACAACTTGTATCAATGCGCCTTGATGTACTAATTACATTACAATGAAAATAGCTTGTAGCTGGAGCTGTAGGACCCCCAGCTTTTGACCTTTACATCTTTTCTGTTTTCTTTTTTCTGTTTTCTTTTTTTTTCAGTTTCCCTGTGGCTAACCCCATCAGGTAGCACCCGTACACTTTGGTACGTTTTGATGTTTGCCAGGGGCTTTATAGCACCCCACATTACGGCAACAAAAGTCTGAACACTTCTTATATGCATTGGCTCCGAATCATGTCTTTGGTCAATAGTTGGGTTGCCCGGCTCCTGTGCTTGCCACCCTATGTTCTGCTACATCGGCTAGGGTAGTAAAGGGAGAAATACTGCGATTGTGCCCTGGTCTAAAACGGATGAGCACCTCAGTAGAGAAAGCCGAAAATTGACTGTCATGATGCGGCAAGAGCCGGTCCGCTATTCGGAGGTCTCAAATCGTGGGAGATTTTTCTGCATTACGTGAAGGATCAGTACTTCCCGATCCCACCTGACAGCACTTTGGTTCGTATACCACGGGTTGTTCATATGTTTTATTGTAAAACTCCTATGGCTAAGAGAGGGCATTCAAGCCGTCTAGTCTGGTTGCATGGTTCGTTGCGCTAAACAACTCCTTCAAGGACCATATAATTGGATCAAGATTGTTTAGATACCATATAATTTTTGTGAAATACTGCGTTACCCAACAGTGGCATCCGAGCCAGGTCTATGCGTAGATGTTATATGCACGAGTAGAACACAAAGAAGTTGTGGGCGTGGGTATATACATATTGCTTGCCGTCACTAGTTGATTCTTTATTCAGCGGTATTGTTGGATGGAGCGGCTCAGACCGACATTACGCATACGCTTATGCGAGACTGGTTCTACCAACATGCTTCGCACACAGGTGGCTAGTGGGTGTCTGTTTCTCCAACTTTAGTTGAATCAGATTCAATGAACAGGGTTCTTTCTGAAGATCAAAAAGCAATCACTATACCATGTTGTGGTTTTTGACGCGTAGGTAAGAATGGTTCTTGCTAAGCCCGTAGAAGCCACGTAAAACTTGCAGCGACAAAGTACATGATGTCTAACTTGTTTTTGCAGGGCATGTTGTGATGTGATATGGTCAAGACGTGATTATACAAATTGTTGTATCAGATGATCATGTTTTGTAACAAAGTTATCGGCAACTGGCAGGAGCCATATGGTTGTCGCTTTATTGTATGAAATGCAATCGCCATGTAATTGCTTTACTTTATCACTAAGTAGTAGCGATAGTCATAGAAGCAATAGTTGGCGAGACGACAACGATGCTACGATGGAGATCTACATGTCAAGCCGATGACGATGGTGATCATGACGGTGCTTTGGAGATGGAGATCAAAGGCACAGGATGATGATGGCCATATCATATCACTTATATTGATTGCATGTGATGTTTATCCTTTATGCATCTTATTTTTCTTAGTATGTCAGTAGCATTATAAGATGATCTCTCACTAAATTTCAAGGTATAAGTGTTCTCCCTGAGTATGCACCGTTGCTACAGTTCCTCGTGCCGAGACACCACGTGATGATCGGGTGTGATAAGCTCTACGTTCACATACAACGAGTGCAAGCCAGTTTTGCACAAGCAGAATACTCAGGTTAAACTTGAAGAGCCTAGCATATGAAGATATGGCCTCGGAACACTGAGTCCGAAAGGTCTAGCGTGAATCATATAGTAGATATGATCAACATAGTGATGTTCACCATTGAAAACTACTCCATCTCATGTGATGATCGGACATGGTTTAGTTAATATGGTTCGCATGATCACTTAGATGATTAGAGAGACGTTTGTCTAAGTGGGCGTTCTTAAGTAATATGATTAATTGAACTTTAATTTATCATGAACTTAGTACTTGATAGTACTTTGCATGTCTATGTTGTTGTAGATATATGGCCCGTGTTGTTGTTCCGTTGAATTTTAATGCGTTCCTAGAGAAAGCTTAGTTGAAAGATGATGGTAGCAATTACATGGACTGGGTGCATAACTTGAGGATTATCCTCATTGCTGCACAGAAGAATTACGTCCTGGAAGCACCGCAGGGTGACAAGACTGCTGCAGATACTGCTGACAATGATAAGAATGTCTGGTAAAGCAAAGCTGAGACTACTCGATAGTTCAGTGTGCCATGCTTTACAGCTTAGAACTAGGACTTCAACGATGTTTTGAGCGTCATGGAGCATATGAACTAGGACTTCCAGGAGTTGAAGTTAATATTTCAAGCAAATGCCTGGATTGAGAGATATGAAGTCTCCAATAAGTTCTGTAGCTGCAAGATGGAGGAGACTAGTTCTGTCAGTGAACATATACTCAGAATTTCTGGGTACCACAACCACTTGACTCAGCTGGGAGTTAATCTTCCTCATGATAGTGTCATTGACAGAGTTCTTCAATCACTTCCACCAAGCTACAAGAGCTTCGTGATGAACTATAATATGCAAGGGATAGATAAGACAATTCCCGAGCTCTTCTCAATGCTAAAGGTTGCGGAGGTAGAAATCAAGAAGGAGCATCAAGTGTTGATGGTCAACAAGACCACCAGTTTCAAGAAGAAGAGCAAAGGGAAGAAGGGGAACTTCAAGAAGAACAGCAAGCAAGTTTGTGCTCAAGTAAAGAAGCCCAAGTCTGGACCTAAGCCTGAGACCGAGTGCTTCTACTACAAAGGACTGGTCACTGGAAGTGGAACTGCCCCAAGTATTTGGCGGATAAGAAGATTGTCAAAGTGAAAGGTATATTTGATATACATGTTATTGATGTGTACCTTACTAATGCTTGCAGTAGCGCCTGGGCATTTGATACTGGTTCTGTTGCTAATATTTGCAACTTGAAATAGGGGCTATAGATTAAGCGAAGATTGGCTAAGGACGAGGTGACGATGCACATGGGAAATGGTTCCAAAGTTGATATGATCGCCGTCGCCACGCTACCTCTACATCTACCTGCGGGATTAGTTTTAGACCTGAATAATTGTTATTTGGTGCCAGCGTTAAGCATGAACATTATATCTGGATCTTGTTTGATGCGAGATGGTTATTCATTTAAATGAAAGAATAATGGTTGTTCTATGAGTAATATCTTTTATGGTCATGCACCCTTGATGAGTGGTCTATTTTTACTAAATCTTGATAGTAGTGATACACATATTCATAGTATTGAAGCCAAAAGATATAAGTTTAATAATGATAGTGCAACTTATTTGTGGCACTGCCGTTTAGGTCATATTGGTGTCAAGCGTATGAAGAAACTCCATGCTGATGGGCTTTTGGAATCACTTGATTATGAATCACTTGATGCTTGCGAACCATGCCTCATGGGCAAGATGACTAAGACTCCGTTCTCCAGAACAATGGAACGAGCAACAAACTTATTGGAAATTATACATACTGATGTATGCGGTCCGATGAGTGTTGATGCTCATGGCGGGTATCAATATTTTTTGACCTTCACAGATGATTTGTGCAGATATGGGTATATCTACTTGATGAAACATAGGTCTGAAACATTTGAAAAGTTCAAAGAATTTCAGAGTGAAGTGGAAAATCATCGTAACAAGAAAATTAAGTTTCTATGATCCGATCATGTTGGAGAATATTCGAGTTACGAGTTTGGTCTTCATTTGAAACAATGCGGAATAGTTTCACAACTCATGCTACCTGGAACACCACAGCGTAATGGTGTGTCCGAACATCGTAACCGCACTTTATTATATATGGCGCGATCTATGATGTCTCTTACTGATTTACCGCTATCGTTTTGGGGTTATCCTTTAGAGACGGCTGCATTCATGTTAAATAGGGCCCCATCGAAATTCGTTGAGATGACACCTTATGAACTGTGGTTTGTCAAGAAACCCAAGTTGTCGTTTCTTAAAGTTTGGGGCAGCGATGCTTATGTGAAAAAGCTTCAACCTGATAAGCTCGAACCCAAATCAGTGAACTGTATCTTCATAGGATACCCAAAGGAAACATTTGGGTACACCTTCTATCAGAGATCCGAAGGCAATACATTCATTGCTAAGAATGGATCCTTTCTAGTGAAGGAGTTTTTCTCGAAAGAAGTGAGTGGGAGGAAAGTAGAACTTGATGAGGTAATTGTACCTACTCCCTTATTAGAAAGTAGTTTATCACAGAAATTAGTTCCAGTGATTCGTACACCAGTAAGTGAGGAAGCTAATGATGATGATCATGAAACTTCTGATCAAGTTAGGTCAACAAGAGTAAGATCCGCACCAGAGTGGTACGGTAATCCTGTTATGGAAGTCATGTTACTTGACCATGACGAACCTATGAACTATGAGGAAGCGATGATGAGCCCAGATTCCGCAAAATGGCTTGAGGCCATGAAATCTGAGATGGGGTCCATGTATAAGAAAAAAGTGTGAACTTTGGAGACTCGCCCGATGATCGGCAAGCCATAGAGAATAAATGGATCTTCAAGAAGAAAACTGTGACGCCCCCGATTCCATCGTACACTAACCATACATGCAAGTTTGTAAGATCAAGATCAGGGACTCACGGGAAGATATCACAACACAACTCTACAAATAAAATAAGTCATACAAGCATCATATTACAAGCCAGGGGCCTCGAGGGCTCGAATACGAGAGGTCGATCGTAGACGAGTCAGCGGAAGCAACAATATCTGAGTAAAGACATAAGTTAAACATGTTCGCCTTAAGAAGGCTAGCACAAACTAGGATACAGATCGAAAGAGGCACATGCCTCCTGCCTGGGATCCTCCTAAAGTACTCCTGGTCATCGTCAGCGGCCTGCATGTAGTAGTAGGCACCTCCCGAGTAGTAGCAGTCGTCATCGACAGTGGCGTCTGGCTCCTGGACTCCAACGTCTGGTCGCAACAATCGGGTATAGGAAAGGGGGAAAAGGGGGAGCAAAGCAACCGTGAGTACTAATCCAAAGTACTCGCAAGCAAGGAACTACACTACATATGTATGCATTGGTATCAAATGGAAAAGGGGTAACATATGTGGACTGAACTGCAGAATGCCAGAATAAGAGGGGGATAGCTAGTCCTACCGAAGACTATGGTTATGGTAACCTCCATCTTGCAGCAGAAGAAGAGAGTAGATGGTAAGTTCACCAAGTAACATCGCATAGCATAATCCTACCCGGTGATCCTCCCCTCGTTGCTCTGTTAGAGAGTGATCACCGGTTGTATCTGGCACTTGGAAGGGTGTGTTTTATTAATTATCCGGTTCTAATTGTCATAAGGTCAAGGTACAACTCCAAGTCGTCCTGTTACCGAAGATCATGGCTATTTGAATAGATTAACTTCCCTGCAGGGGTGCACCACATTTCCCAACACACTCGATCCCCTTTGTCCGGACACACTTTCCTGGGTCATGCCCGGCCTCGGAAGATCAACACGTCGCAGCCCTACCTAGGCACAACAGAGAGGTCAGCACACCGGTCTAAATCCTATGACGCAGGGGTCTGGGCCCATCGCCCATTGCACACATGCACGTTGCGTACGCGGCCGGCGAGCAGTCCTAGCCTCCCTTATACAAGAGCAAGCATTCCAGTCCAACCCGGCGCGTGCTGCTCAGTCGCTTACGTCATGAAGGCTTCAGCTGATACTACGACGTCGAGTGCCCATAACTGTTCCCGCGTAGTTGGTTAGTGCGTATAGGCCAGTGGCCAGACTCAGATCAAATACCCAGATCTCGTTAAGCGTGTTATTTTGAAGTAACCGCGAATGCCGACCAGGGCCAGGCCCACCACTCTACTAAGTGGTATCAACCTGCCCTGCCGCTCCGCCACAAAGTAACAGTCGAGGGCCGTCAGGAACCCAGGCCCACCACTACCTGGGTGGAACCACCTGCTCCTTCAACCCCCAACATCAGAATCACTTGTGGGTACTCAACGAGCCGACCCGACTTTAGTCACAACATGTAATATTATAAAGTATATAATATATACCCGTGATCACCTCCCAAGTGATCATGTTCCAATAGTATAGCATGGCAGATAGACAAGAATGTAGGGCCACTGATGACAATCTAGCATCCTATACTAAGCATTTAGGATTGCAGGTAAGGTATCAATAGTTGTAGCAACAATGGCAGGCTATGCAATAAAATAGGATTAATTAATGGAAAGTAGTAAGATGCTACACTACTCTAATGCAAGCAGTAGATAGAGAATAGGCGATATCTGGTGATCAAGAGGGGGGGGCTTGCCTCATTGCTCTGGCAAGAAAGAGGGGTCGTCAACAGCAAGTCGATCGGGGCACCAGCAGCAGCGTCAGCCTCGTAGTCTACCGGAGAGAAGAGGGGAAGAAACAATAAATACAATGCGAACAGATGCATATCGATGCATGACATGACAAGAAGCGGTGCTAGGGGTGCCCTAACGCGGTATGAGGTGGTACTAGTGAAGGGGGGAAACATCCGCGAAAATATCCCTGGTGTTTCGCGTTTTCGGACTGATGAATCGGGGGGGGGGGAGTTGCGAGTTCGCTATGCTAGGGATGCGTGGCGGACGTACAGGCTGCGTGTCTGGATTCGTCTCGTCATTCTGAGGAACTTTCATGTACAAAGTTTTCCAAATGAGCTACGGTTTATTTTATATTGATTTTAAAAGATTTAAATCATTTTTAGGACTTATTTAATTATTTTAAATCAACATTATCCAGAACAGTGCATGCTGACGTCAGCATGACGTCAGCAATTGACCATTGACCTAGTCAACCTAACAGGTGGGTCCCGCGTGTCAGCAACTGTTTGACTAATTAACAATAGTTAATTAGGTTAACTAGTTATTAGGTTAATTAATCTTAATTAGTTAATTTAAATAGAATTAATTAAGTTAATTAATTAATTGATTTTCTTATTTATTTATTTATTATACATTATTTTAATTCCCTTTTTTTAAACCGTTCTGTGTGGTGGGGCCCCTGTGTCATTGGCCTAGAGGGGCAGCGGGCCCACTGGCCAGTGGCCCATATGGCCACCGTGGGCACGGCGAGCACGGGCCGCGCGGGTGCGGCGACGGTCGAGGCCATGGCCACGGTGAGGCACGCCGGCCGGAGCAGCGGCGGCGGCAGCCAGCGGCGAAGCACGCCGGCCAGAGCAGCGGCGGCGGCAGCCAGCGGCGAGGGCGAGCAGCAGAGGAGCTGCAATGGTGAGCAGCAGGGGCGGCACGCGGGCGTACGCGGGGGGCAGAGGCAGCCACGCAGGCCTGTGCAGCG
>NC_041386.1:260018113-260067754 GCF_002162155.2 Triticum dicoccoides | reverse complement strand
CGACGGAGCGGGAGGCAAGCCGATGGGGTAGACGACGAGGTGGAGGCGGCGGTGTCCCAGCGAGGTGGCACCGGGCGGTGTCGGTGGCCTCCTCCTCTCGATCCCGATCCAATCGGGAGATAGAGGGGGAGATATTTCGGGTGGGTGTGGGGGTGTCGGTGGGGCTTGGGGGAGTGGGGGAGGTTGTTATGGAGTGCGGGGGTGGGCCGGCCTGTTGGTTGGGCCAGGTGGGCTGGAGCCCGGGGGGTCTTTTCATTTTTAATTTTTTGTTTGTTTGTTTCTTTCTAATTTGTAATTTCTTTTCTTTTATTTTTTTATTTTCTTTTCTGTTTTAAATCATTTTAAATTGTCTAGGCATTTTATAAAAATATGTTTATTACACCATATTTACTTATGCAAAATATGGCACCTCCTGAACATTTTGTTTTAACATTTGAAAAACTTTTATTTTGACATTAATTTGAATTTGAATTTTGAAACGGTTTCGAATCATCGCAAGGTTTACAACAGTAACCGGGGTGACGTGGCACCATTAGCGTGGGATTACTATAGCTTAATTACCCGGGCGTTACAAAGACTGATGCTGATGGTAATATTACTATCTACAAAGCTTGACTTGTTGCGAAAGGTTTTCGACAAATTCAAGGAGTTGACTACAATGATACCTTCTCACCTGTAGCAATGCTTAAGTAGGTCCGAATCATGTTAGCAATTGCCGCATTTAATGATTATGAAATTTGGCAAATGGATGTCAAAACTGCATTGTTTAATGGATATCTTAAAGAAGAGTTGTATATGATGCAACCGGTATGTTTAACAACTCTAAAATTGGGTTTAGGGCAGAACAGTACAAAATCTAATATATGCTCATGAGGATTTTTCCGGACTTGATGCTTGTTATTCCGGCCTCATTTTAACTTGCCTAGATAGGTAGTTTTCATTTGCTTCACCTCTTGCCATGTTTAAGAAAATTTAATATTGATGGTTACCTAAACGAGAGAGAACTAAATAAGTCATGTGGTGTTTCGTCAATATGCAACTCGTTGCATATTGAGCTCCACTTAATTTGTAGTGTTGTTTGGTGCACTTTGCCGTGCCATGCTTCAATAAACCGGACATGCATCATACTTGGTTGTGCATCATGCCATGTTGATGTGATGGTTGTTTACTATGTTGCTTGCTTCTTTCCAGTTTGCTTCTTTCGTTAGCTTTGGTTTCGTTTCGGAGTTGTGAGGATCCGTTCGACTATGTCTGTTTGTCTTCTTCATGGACTCGTTCTTCTTCCTTGCGGGATCTTAGGCAAGATGACCATACTCCCGAAATCACTTCTATCTTTGCTTGCTAGTTGTTCGTTCTATCACTATGTCGCGCTACCTACCAATTGTTATATCATGCCTCCCATATTGCCATGTCAAGCCTCTAACCCACCTTTCCAAGCAAACCGTTGTTTGGCTATGTTACCGCTTTTGCTCAGCCCCTCTTATAGCGTTGTTAGTTGCAGATGAAGATGAAGCTGGTTCCATGTTGGAACATGGATATGTTGGGATATCACAATATCTCTTATTTAATTAATGCATCTTTATACTTGGTAAAGGGTGGAAGGCTCGGCCTTATGCCTGGTGTTTTGTTCCACTCTTGCCGCCCTAGTTTCCGTCATACCGGTGTTATGTTCCTTAATTTTGTGTTCCTTACGCGGTTGGGTGTTATGGAAACCCCTTGACAGTTTGCTTTGAAAAGAACTCCTCCAGCAAGGCCCAACCTTGGTTTTACCATTTGTCTCCCCACCACCTATACTTTTCCCTTGGGAGTCACGCTCTCGAGGGTCATCTTTATTTTAACCCCCCCGGGCCAGTGCTTCTCTAAGTGTTGGTCTGAACCAGATCCACTTGCGGTGCCACCTTGAGGAAACTTGAGGGCTGGTTTTAGCTGTACGTAGTGTTCATCCGGTGTTTCCCTGAGAACGAGATATGTGGAGCTCCTATCGGGATGTCGGCACATCGGGTGGTCTTGCTGGTCTTGTTTTACCATTGTCGAAATGTATTGTAACTGAGATTCCGAGACTGATCGGGTCTTCCCGGGAGAAGGAATATACTTTGTTGACCGTGAGAGCTTGTGATGGGCTAAGTTGGGACACCACTACAGGGTTTTGAACTTTCGAAAGCCGTGCCCACGGTTATGTGGTAGATGGGAATTTGTTAATGTCCGGTTGTAGAGAACTTGACACTTAACTTAATTAAAATGCATCAACGGCGTGTGTAGCTGTGATGGTCTCTTTTCGGTAGAGTCCGGGAAGTGAACACATTTCTTGTGATATGCTTGAACGTAAGTAGTTTCAGGATCACTTCTTGATCACTTCTAGTTTCTCGACCGTGCATTGCTTCTCTTCTTGCTCTCTATTGCGTAAGTTAGCCACCATATATACGAGTGCTTGCTGCAGCTCCACCTCACTACCTTTTCCCTACCCATAAGCTTAAATAGTCTTGATCTCGCGGGTGTGAGATTTCTGAGTCCTCGTGGCTCACAGATACTTCCTAACAGTTGCAGGTGCCGATGATACCAAAGCAGGTGACGCAACCGAGCTCAAGTGGGAGCTCGACGAAGATCTTGATTGTTGTTTTGTTTCGTTTCCTATTGATCAGTAGTGGAGCCCAGTTGGGACGATTGGGGATATAGCATTTGGGGTCGGACCTTTGTTTGTATTTTGGATTTTCTATGAATTATTTATGTATTGTGTGAAGTGGCGATTGTAAGCCAACTCTTTATCCCTTTCTTATCCAGTACAGGGGATGTGCGAAGATTACCCCTCTTGCGACAAGCCTACCATGCGGCTATGCCTCTAAGTCGTACCCCGACACGTGGGCGATATAGCCGCATTGTGGGTGTTACACATCCATAGGTTCTATCATGTATGCGATGATGTGTACCAGACCTAATGTGTGCCTTGCTTTTTGCTTAGCAGGGAGGTACCAAAGTAATCCAGGAGTGGATCACTGGACAGCGGTCAAGAACATCCTGAAATACCTGAAAAGGACTAAGGATATGTTTCTCGTTTATGGAGGTGACAAAGAGCTCGTCGTAAACGGTTACGTCGATGCAAGATTTGACACTGATCTGGATGACCCTAAGTCACAAACCGGATACATATTTTTATTGAATGGTGGAGCTATCAGTTGGTGTAGTTCCAAGCAGAGCGTCGTGGCGGGATCTACGTGTGAAGCGGACTACATAGCTGCTTCAGAAGCAGCAAATGAAGGAGTCTGGATGAAGGAGTTCATATCCAATCTAGGTGTCATACTTACCTAGTGTATCGGCTCCAATGAAAATCTTTTGTGACAATACTGGTGCAATTGCTTGGCAAAAGAATCCAGATTTCTAAAGAGAACCAAGCACATCAAGAGACGCTTCAATTCCATCCGCGATCAAGTCAAGGAGGGAGACATAGAGATTTGCAAGATATGTACGGATCTGAATGTTGCAGACCCATTGACTAAACCTCTCTCACAAGCAAAACATGATCAACACCAAGACTCCATGGGTGTTAGAATCATTACAATGTAATCTAGATTATTGACTCCAGTGCAAGTGGGAGACTGAAGGAAATATACCCTAGAGGCAATAATAAAGTTGTTATTTATATTTCCTTATATCATGATAAATGTTTATTATTCATGCTAGAATTGTATTAACCGGAAACTTAGTACATGTGTGAATACATAGACAAACAGAATGTTACTAGTATGCCTCTACTTAACTAGCTCGTTAGTGAAAGATGGTTAAGTTTCCTAACCATAGACATTAGTTGTCATTTGATGAATGGGGTCACATCATTAGAGAATGATGTGATTGACTTGACACATCCGTTAGCTTAGCACTATGATCATTTAGTTTATTGCTATTGCTTTATCCATGACTTATACATGTTCCTACGACTACGAGATTATGCAACTCCCGAATAACGGAGGAACACTTAGTGTGCTACCAAATGTCACAATGTAACTGGGTGACTATAAAGATACTCTAAAGGTGTCTCCGATGGTGTTTGTTGAGTTGGAATATATCGAGATTAGGATTTGTCACTCCGATTGTCGGAAAGGTATCTCTGGGCCCTCTCGGTAATGCACATCACTATAAGCCTTACAAGCAATGTGACTAATGAGTTAGTTGCGGGATGTTGCATTACGGAACGAGTAAAGAGACTTGCCGGTAACGAGATTGAACTAGGTATTGAGATACCGACGATCCAATCTCGGGCAAGTAACATACCAATTACAAAGGCAACAATGTATGTTGTTATGCAGTTTGACCGATAAAGATCTTTGTAGAATATGTAGGAACCAATATTAGCATGCAGGTTCCGTTATTGGTTATTGACCGTAAGTGAGTCTCGGTCATGTCTGCATAGTTCTCGAACCCGTAGGGTCCGCACGCTTAACATTCGATGACGATCGGTATTATGAGTTTATGTGTTTTGATGTACCGAAGGTATTTTGGAGTCCCAGATGTGATCACGGACATGATGAGGAGTCTCGAAATGGTCGAGACATGAAGATTGATATATTGGAAGGCTATGTTTGGACATCGGAATGGTTCTGGATGAGTTCGGGCATTTACCGGAGTATCGGGGGGTTACCGAAACCCACCGACGAGTCAATGGGCCTTATTGGGCCTTAGTGGGAGAGAGGAGGAGGAGGCCAGTGGAGGGCGCCCCCCAAGCCCAATCTGAATTGGGTGGGGGTCCGTCCCCCCTTCCCTTCGCTCTCTCTCCATGTTCCTTCTTTTCCTACTCCTACTAGAAAAGGGGGAAACCTACTCCTACTGGGAGTAGGACTCCCCCCTTGGGCGCGCCCTATGAGGGCCGACCTTCCCCTCCTCCACTCCTTTATATACAGGGGAGGGGGGCACCCCATAGTCACAAGTTGATTGTTTAGCCATGTGCGGTGCCCCTCCACAGAATTCCACCCTGGTCTTACCGTTGTAGTGCTTAGGTGAAGCCCTGCGTCGGTAAATTCATCATCACCGTTATCACGCCATCATGCTGACGAAACTCTCCCTCAGCTTCAGCTGGATCAAGAGTATGAGGGACATCACCGAGCTGAACATGTGCAGATCGTGGAGGTGCCATGCGTTTGGTACTTGATCGGTTGGATCGCAAAGACGTTCGACTACATCAACCGCGTTTCATAATGCTTCTACTTTCGGTCGACGAGGGTACATAGACATACTCTCCCCCTGTGGTTGCTATGCATCTCCTAGATAGATCTTGCGTGATCGTAGGATTTTTTTTGAAATAATGCGTTCCCCAACACGAAGATAGTCGACGGCCAGCAGGCGAACTGCAGCAGGGCAATGATAAGCAAGCTTGCTCGGGTCAAGTGGCTGGAGGGCACGTTCATTGACACTGTCAAAATCTGGCAGAAGGAGTGGTTCTACATTATAGTTCCACGAGATGCGGCCTAGATGGCAGCTGCCAAATTCAGATCTGGACCCCCAGCGAGGCTAACCTCATGGACTAGGAAGGGTCTTGATTGGGGGTCCACTATGGAGGTGGAAGCGCTGCAAACACGCATTTCCAACATGATAAAGGTAGGGGCCAAGCTAACCAACGTGGTCCAGGTAATGCTCTGTCACCGCCTCCTCCCTTGTTAACAAATGGCCACCCCAACATGCTCTTACCAGCTCACAAATCCGCCCACGGTACAATACTTCTATGGCACCACCCACGACAAGCTGTGGAAGGTGCTGTTCAAGCTCCAAAAGACATGGCCGGCCGAGGAGGACATTGGTCTCGACGTCGAGCACCCCCCAAAAAGGTAATGAGATTCTATTCACTCTATGCTCAGATGCTTACCTTTCCAGAGTTTTAACTGTCTGTTTATTTCTTCCTCAGGACTGGCTTTAGTAGGCCAAGAAGATTGACAGCTCAACCCCTTACCCGAAGATCCCCTATCAGCCCTGCTAGAGGAGTGGTCGTTGTTGGTGTCAAAACCGGCCGATCTCGGGTAGGGGGTCCCGAACTGTGTGTCTAGGCTGGATGGTAACAGGAGGCAGGGGACACAATGTTTTACCCTGGTTCGGGCCCTCTTGATGGAGGTAAAACCCTACGTCCTGCTTGATTAATATTGATGATATGGGTAGTACAAGAGTATATCTACCAGGAGATTAGAGAGGCTAAACCCTAGAAGCTAGCCTATGGTATGATTGTATGTTGTGGTTGTTGTCCTACGGACCAAAACCCTTCGGTTTATATAGACATCGGAGAGGGTTAGGGTTACACAAGGTCGGTTACAAAGGAGGAGATATCCATATCCGTATTGCCTAGCTTGCCTTCCACACCAAGTAGAGTCCCATCCGGACACGAGACGAAGTCTTCAATCTTGTATCTTCATAGTCTAACAGTCCGGCCAATGGAGATAGCCCGGCTCTTCGGAGACCCCCTAATCCAGGACTCCCTCAGTAGCCCCTGAACCAGGCTTTAATGACGATGAGTCCGGCGCGCAGTATTGTCTTCGGCATTGCAAGGCGGGTTCCTTCTCCGAATACATCACAGAAGAATTTGAATACGAGGTTAGTTTCCGACCCTGCAAAATAAGTTCCACATACCACCGTAGAGAGAATAATATTTTCGCAAATCCAATTTGCTGACTTGTTTTGGCAGCATGATGTTATGTCATGGCCCGGTGATTATTCAAACCGGTTTTTCTTCAACCAGCTCCACACATAACGCGAGGCGGTTTCTTGACATGTCTTGTCAAAGCAGAGATCGTGTTCTTTCAATTACGGGATTCTCATTAATGCGGTCGTGGGTAACCCAACCGTGTCTAGGACTCCTAGATTATAGGCAAGTCCCAAACGGCTACGGAGAGGACGCTTGATATTCACCCTCTTTATAAAGGGACAAGGTTTTCGCTTTTTCCCTCTCGTGCTCAATCGGACCCCTCCCTCGCCTCGAGTTCTAACACCCAAAGCCCAGTTCAGGTGCTCCGGATCTTCAATCATGTCCGGATCTAGCCATCAAGGCCGATGGATGCCCTCCTCCCTCACGGAAGAGGATATCAAGAAGTTGAGGGAGGCCAGATACCTGACCGCCGAGGTTTCACATCGGCTGCCTGCTCGAGGGCAGGTCGTCCATACTCCCGAACCCAAGGAGAACGTCATGTTTGTCTCCCACTTCCTCCGAGGCCTAGGCCTCACTCTGGATCCCTTCGTCAGGGGTTTGATGTTCCATTACGGGCTAGATTTCCACGATCTAGCTACTGACTCCTTTCTCCACATCTCGACATTTATTGTCGTGTGTGAGCCTTCCTCCGCATTACCCCTCACTTCGGCCTGTGGCTCAAGACCTTTGAAGTGAAGCCGAAGATGATCGAGGGGCAACATGCAGCGTGCGGAGGCGCGTCAATAGGCAAGATGGCAGGAGCTCCGTGGCTGAAAGGTTCCTTTCCAGAGGTGTTCGAATTATGGCAACAGGAGTGGATTTACGTCACGGCTCCCAGAAATGCCAAGTGGGCGGCTGCCCCCGCTTTCCGCTCGGGCCCCCCACCACAACTGATGTCATGGATTAGCAGAGGTCTGAGCTGGGGTCCAGCCAAAGATGTGCCTATACTGCAAAGTCGCATTCAAGATTTCTTCGAGGGAGATTTTAATTTGGTTGTGGTAATGCAAGTTATGCTGGTTCGTCGAGTCCAACCTTGCAAACGCCGGCCCCTTCGCTTGTGGGAGTTCAACCTAGAAGGACCGCGTGCCATTCAAAGTTTCCTAGGCCTGACGCTTGAGGAGATGTACAAGTCATTCTTCGGACCTCAAATAGAGTGCCCGGATACTACCGAGGACGTGGGCCTAAGCAGTAACCGCGCCGCCGAACAAGTAAGAAATCCTCTAGCCGAACACACCGTCTTTTATTCATCATGAAGTTATTTCTGAGAGATCGCTCTTTGACCAGGACTTGCTAACAAAGGCGAAGATGATTCGGTGTTCGGCCCCCCTCCCCGAGGGTTTGGAAAATCCGGTATTGGAAAAGATGCTCGAGCTCGCACCTTGCACGGATCCCTCGAAGGAAGATACAGGGGGGAATAATATGGGCGGAAGAAGGCCCCCATCGCTGCCAGTTCCAACCGAGGGAATGAGCCTCCTTGAAGGAGGATAACCGGGGGAGGAAGAGGACTGCTTCCGAGGATACGGAAGCCGAGGCCTCCAAACGGGAGAAGAAGTCTCCAATAGAGGGTCCTGCCTCGGGGGGGTGCTCTTGCCGCAAAAAGTCCGCAGGGGGATCAGCCCTCCAATGAGTCGTAAGTGATCCAAAAAAATACTTTAATAGTGAAGGTATACTATCTTTCTTCTGTGAAAATAACCGCCGCATATATCTTGCAGCTCGGGTCTTAGCCCTTCTCAGCTGAGCTCGTCTTCGGGGGATCTTCTTCCGGAGGTGATGGAGAGTGAAACGCCTCCCCCGGACTCCTCCGCTCAAGAAGCGGGCGACCCCGAAGTGTCGTCACGGAGGGCCTCTACGGATCCGGTGAGGCCAGAAGATAATCCCATAGACCCCTGAAGTCCCCAGCGTCCGGCTCTTGAAGAGAGCGAACAAAAGAGTCCGACGCCGTCTGGTATGCGGTCGGACGTTTTGAGGGAGCTGTTGGGGTGAGCGGCCATCTCAGAAGAACACCATACGCTGATGGGTACGGTGATGGAAAGAATTTCGTCCGCCGAAAGCGGATTACATGAAGCCTTTATGAGTCTATTGACAGGCTTTGAGGTATGTGAGATAATATGTGATAATAACCACACAAGTTAGGTGTGCCCTGTGTAGATAGTAGCCCCTGAGAATTTGGTTGTCGTCGAGAACAACAGCGAACAGAGGATCATAGTCCCAGGCAATAACCAGACTACCTTTATGTGCAGGTGGTGGAAGCTCCGGCGGCTAGCCGGACTAGTGAGTTTGCCGAATTAAAACGGCAACTAGATGCGGCACACGCCGACATTGAGCTTGTTAACAAGCGGCTTGACGAATCACAGGGTAAGTAATGTGTTTTGGTGAATGTCACACAATAAGAGCAGCATGATGCCAGTATCTTTAATATGTTGTGACCGCAGACGGAGCTACCACCGTGGAGACCCTTCGGGCGGAGCTCGCTCGAGCCAAGGAACAAGCGAGGATTAGTAATGCGGCTGCTTTAAAGGCGGCTGAAGAGTTGAAAGCCGAGAAGGCCGCACATTGCGAGAGCCAAGAGAAGATGGCCAAGATGGCCGTAGAATTAAAAGGCACCGCCGACCGTTGCCGGCTCCTTGAAAAAGAAAACCGAGCGAAGGCAACGGACCTTAAGAAGGCCACGATGGCGGACAAAGACACCCGCTCTGCTATGAGAGCGAAGAAGGAGGAGCCGCGGGAAGCCGGGGATATTGTGGCTGGGAAGCCCTTTATGCTATGGAGGAAGTTCGGAGATCCACGGTATGCCCCTCTGGATCGGCTGTGGAGTTTGGCAGATGCGTATATGGACTTGGCGGCGAGCGTTGCCGATGCGGCCAAATACTTCCAAGGTCAAACAGATCATGAAGTGGACAAGATGTTCTGGTCGCAATTCAACGTTCCAGAGCGTCCGCTTCCATTGATTGATCAGCTAGCCGAATGGGCCGAACTAAATAGGTTGTCCGGACTCGCCATGAGGTCTGTCATGGATCAGCTATGGCCGGAAAAGCCAAAGCCGAATAGCTATGTCAGCTTAGTGCAGCAGTTCCTTGGTGCGGTGCCACGCATTAATGTGATGAAGAGGTCGGCGTGCATAGAAGGCTCGTGGATGGCCCTTGCCCGTGTTAAAGCATACTGGGCAGAGATGGATGCTACCACTATTGCGGCGCGGGGTTTGGCCATAGTCCGAGTGGCTGCCGAGCACTATTTGGAGGAGGTTCTCGAGGGTGCTCGTTTGATAGAGGCCCAGTGCTCGAAGAATATTACATTTGAGTGATATGTATTCCCATTGTAAACACAATGTTTTTATGAAATTTATTAGGGCTGTGTTTATACTTTTGCCTGAAAGTAATATGATGCCTCTTGTGCGGCCGTTTATGTATACATGTGTATAACCTGAAAGATTGCAGTCGTCGGCTTCATTCCCCATGCATATAATGCGGAGGTGCTCGGAAAAAATGCGTGTTCACACTTAACCCAATGTCTTGGTCCTATTAAGGAGGTGATAGAGCAGCGAACGAGGCAACCGGACTATAATGCTTTAACACTTTCACTTAGCCATAGGAGTTTGAAAGTGGGGCTACTAGATAGCCCCTGGTGGCTCCACACTCCCCGATCTCGGGGTGCGTACATGCCTGGCCGGAAAATGACCCTTCGTTAAGGCGGAGGAATTCTAACATACTGATAGGTCAGCGAGTGGTTGACCAGTCTCACGCTATATCATGACAGGCAGTTTTTGGCTTTCTCTACTGAGGTGCTCGTCCGGATGAACCAGGGCACAATCGCAATAGTTCTCCTGGTGCTGCCTTAGCTGATAAAGCGGAACGTAAGGCACCAAAACACAAGATCCGGGTAAACCCAACATTTGACGAAAGACAATGATTCAGAGCTGATGCATATAAGGCCAAACTCGCGACGCCGAACACTCCCTAAGGTATTCGGTCTTTATGGTATAAACCGGGCCTAAATAGTGCCCTTTGTAAGAAGCCCCTTGTGTCTAGGTACGTGCATTATTCTGATGTGGCCACATGCCAAGACGCCAGCATCCTTCTCAATTGTAATGAGAATTCGAGGGATGCGTATCAAAAAGAGACAGTAAAAAAGGTTTATGCAGGGTCTTAATCTAACAAGAATCCTTGGAGCAGGTCCCTGCTGCACGTCTGCGCCTGTGTCTCCGTTGTGCCGTATCCTGGACGGGCGTAGCACGATGATCATCTGTAAATGAGAGGAACTTAGGTGAAAAAGTTGTCGTGCAAAAAGATAGTTTTTAAAGAAACCATGTATAACTAGAAATGAGTAGAAATTGCCACTTGTCTGCGCGCGTTGAGCCCCTTGTATTTGTAATAGGGGTGTGGCCATCAATCCGGTACAAATTACATATAGCAGGGCCGGACTCGTCTAACCGCGTCTGTGGTCTTGACGACCTATCAATTGCTTTAGTTGGTGAGGCTGTTTTTAGTGTGCGGTTGCCAAGGCAGTCGCATTCTCTTCGGCACGCAAAGATCGCTTAATACTTCCATTCACTGTAATGATGGCACGTGGACCGGGCATCTTGAGCGTGAGGGAAGCATAATGCGGTATTGCATTAAAGCGAGCAAAAGCTTCGCGTCCTAGTAGTGCTTGATAACCGCATTAGAACGGAGCAATATGGAAGGTTAAATTTTTGCTACGAGAGTTATCGGGGAAGCCGAATATAACCTTTAGTAGCAGGGAGCCCGTGTAGTGACCCCCAGGGCCTGGCCTTACTCCTTTAAAGGTAGTGTTGCTATGGAAAATTTTCGTTGGGTCTATCCCCATTTCGCGGATTGTATCCTGGTATATCAGGTTTAAACTGCTGCCACCGTCCATTAGGACTCATACCAAGTGGTATCTATCAATTATTGGGTCTCATACCAGGGGAGCCCATCCTGCCCGCCGGATACTTGCTGAGTAATCACGATGGTCGAATGTGACCGGTTGAGACGACCAGTGGCAGGATTTCACAGTGATAGGCCCTTGGGCATATTCATCTGGGAGGGCCGCTTTGCTTCCCCAGTGTCTTGCTTGAGAGGCTCATCCTCATCTTCGCTTGGTGTATCCTCCCCCTTGTGTACGGCGTTGAGCTTGCCGGACTGCTTGAAGACCCAACATTCTTTGTCGGTATGATTAGCAGTTTTACCAGGGGTGCTATGGATCTGACATACTTGGTCCAGAATTTTGTTCAGGCTGGACAGTTCATCTCTGGCGCCTTTAGAGGGCGGCTTTTGCTGACCTTGCCGAGAGCTTCGGAATCTGGCGTGTACCGCCGTGCTCTTCGGGCTGTCTTCTTTATTCTGATGCTTATTATTTTTGCTGCGTCGTGATTTCCCGTTTTCATCTCTAATTTTGGATGTGCTTGGGTCGCTGATGCTGCATCTGGCTAGCCAGCTGTCCTCACCTGCGCAAAAGCGGGTCATGAGGCTTGTTAATGCTGCCATTGTTCTCGGCTTTTCTTAGCCGAGGTGTCTGGCAAGCCATTCATCGCGGACGCTATGCTTAAAAGCTACCAAGGCTTCGGTGTCCGGGTAGTCAACCATTTGGTTCTTCTTCGTAAGAAACCTATTCCAAAGCTTTCGGGCTGACTCTCTGGGCTGTTGAGTTATATGACTCAAATCGTTCGCATCTGGGGGTCGGACATAAGTCCCTTGAAAATTTGCCCAAAAAGCGTCTTCGAGCTCTTCCCAGCTTCCAATGGAGTTTTCAGGGAGGCTTTAAGCCAGTGCCGAGATGGCCATTTCAGCTTGAGGGGTAAGTACTTGATGGCGTGGAGATCATCTCCTCAAGCCATATGGATATGGAGGATATTGTCCTCAATCCAGACCCCAGGGTCTGTTGTTCCATCGTATGCCTCTATGTTTACGGGTTTGAATCCCTCTGGAAATTCATGGTCCAACACCTCATCGGTGAAATATAGGGGGTGTGCAGCACCCCTGTATCTGGGTGTACCGCGTTGTTCTGATGTTTGTTGTGTTACATCATATGCTGGGGCGCGCTTGCATGGTCCATAGATGGTTCTGGTTGCGTCGTCCTTTTGGGGCGAGCCCTCGTGTGGATCGCGTATTGGCTTGTGAGTGGCGTTGTTTGTCGCTCCATGTTGTCCGTGAGATCATCTATCCGGCCAGGTGGCCGTTTTGATTTTTGGTTGTGGGGGATCTAGGGCCTCCTCATCGAATTTGGGTAGCAACTTCCGCTTCGGGTAGCTCTTGGTGGGGCGATTACCACCATACTTCGCTGCTGTGTTGAGTACTTTACTCCATCTGATTTGGAGTGTGTCCTGCGTAGCCTTGAGCCTTTGCTTCTGCTTTTTCAGACTCCTCGCGATGGCAACAAGCCTTTGACGGGCATTCTGCTGCTCCGGGTGCCTGTCCGGCGTTATGTCATCCAGACTATTATCTTTGACAGAATTGGTTTGTTCGGTTTGATTCTCCGTATTGTCGTGGTCCGGCAGTGGTTCGCCCTGCTCCAACGCCGTGTCTGTATGATCGTTATTTCTGCCGAGGCGGGATTTGGGGTGGCGCTTACGCCGCCGCTTTGACTGCTTCTCGAGGGGACAAGCCTTCGTTGCGTCTTTCCGTTCCTCGTCATCGTCTTCTTTTGGAGTGTCCACCATATATATGTCATATGATGAGGTGGACGTCCAGCGCCCTATCGGCGGTGGTTCCTCTTCCCCTCCCGCATCGTCGTCCATACCGTCGATGTCTTCGGAGCCGAAGTCGAGCATGTCGGTTGAGTCATCGACATTGGCTACTAAGTGGGTGGTGGGTGGGCCTCGAATTTCCTCGTCGTCCGCGTCCCAGTCCTGCCAGACATAGTTCGGCCAGGATTCTCCTGACAAGGAGAGAGACCTTAATGAATTCAGTATGTCGCCAAAGGGCGAGTGCTGAAAAATATCCGCGGAGGTAAACACCATGATCGGCGCCCAATCGGATTCGATAGGAACGGGCTCAGGCAGTACGGAGTCCGGAAAAGAGTCCGGCACCTTGGGGTCACGGGCTTCGCGGAGGATTAGGCTGGTGTTCGGCTCGATCGCCGTTGAGACTGCAGCCCCTGAGGCAGTGTCTAGCCACCCGTCCTCGATAGGCGCAGTTGGCTCTGAGCTAAGGGTCGGAGCTGATGCGGGCACGACCTCTGGGGTACTGTTCGGAGGCAAAGCTAGGTCATACCCATCGTGACAGTGCGGCGCGCCCAGCTGTGGCTCGAACCCGTCGAAGATCAAGTCTCCGCGGATATCGGACGTGTAGTTCAAACTTCAAAATCTGACCTGATGGCCAGGGGTGTAGCTTTCAATCTGCTCCAGATGGCCAAGCGAATTAGCCCGCAGTGCAAAGCCGCCGAACACGAAGATCTATCCGGGGAGAAAGGTCTCACCCTGGACCGCATCATTGTTGATGATCGGAGGAGCCATCGGGCCTAAAGGTGACGACACAGAGGAACTCTCAATGAAAGCACCAATGTCGGTGTCCAAACGGGCGGATCTCGGGTAGGGGTTCCCGAACTGTGCGTCTAGGCTGGATGGTAACAGGATGCAGGGGACACAATGTTTTACCCTGGTTCGGGCCCTCTTGATGGAGGTAAAACCCTACGTCCTGCTTGATTAATATTGATGATATGGGTAGTACAAGAGTAGATCTACCACGAGATCAAAGAGGCTAAACCCTAGAAGCTAGCCTATGGTATGATTGTATGTTGTCGTTGTTGTCCTATGGACCAAAACCCTTCGGTTTATATAGACACCGGAGAGGGTTAGGGTTTCACAAGGTCGGTTACAAAGGAGGAGATATCCATATCCGTATTGCCTAGCTTGCCTTCCGCGCCAAGTAGAGTCCCATCCGGACACGAGACGAAGTCTTCAATCTTGTATCTTCATAGTCTAACAGTCTGGCCAATGGAGATAGTCCGGCTGTTCGGAGACCCCCTAATCCAGGACTCCCTCGGTCGTGGTGCCATACAAGGCACCAGAGAAGAAGTAGAAACAAAAGAAGAAGGTGTCGGGGGATAGAGAAGGCCTCCGCCCCAAAATGCATCCAGAGAGTAAATCTAGAGACACCCCAACTCCCTCCGCCCAAGAAGGGGAGGAGGAGGAAGACGAGGAGGAGAGTGAATCCTTCCGTTCGAAAAAGAGGGCGGCGTTGGGCGACGCCGAAAGGAGCAACCTCCTCATCCCTCAAAGAAGCAGTGTAGGCCCAAATTGATCCTGCCTGATAACAGCTCGGATTCCAAAAATAGGTCTGTGGCGTCCGAAGAGGTTCCAGAGAGGAACCCCAGGGTCAAGCCCCATGCCCAAAGGTATGAATCAGGACACTTTCCAGGTGTTTGTTCTAGTATTCTATTTGTTGATAGCGTGTGTGCCCTTTATGGTGCAGTCCATCGCGTGCCTGCCACGCTGATCAAACCTTAGAGGGGACTTCTCCACTAGCCGAACTAGTGGAAAGTGGGTCGGCGTCGCGTTCCACGCTCCTCTGGTCATCAGAGAGACTGGGGAGGTACTGTCCCGAAAGATCTCTCTCGGTCAAGGCAGGGGGGTGGTGATGACGAGACTATGCCGAGGCTAACACCTCGGTCATCAAAGGCCAGGAGGGGGGATCCCTCCTGGTGAGAGAAAATGGGGAGCTCGGTCAATCTGAGCCCTCCCAAAAGACAACCCAGAGCCCTCAAGGCCTTCGGAGGCGTCAACTACGACCTCCATCGAAGGAGGATCCGAGGCCCTGCCGTGTCACACCCTGATTTTCAGGCCAGTACACTTAAGCTAACAATCATGATAAAATGTGGTTTGACAAAAACTTTTGAGTGTTTGGGACCTTGCCTTGATTGGATTTTGTTTGTTGCTTGCAAGTACTCTAAAAATCAAATAAATCCTCCAACTCTTATACTCCTTCTCCTTGATCCAAAACCTTGACCAATGATCATGCCATGTGTGTAGGACATAAAAAAATTTATTGCAAAAATATTTTGGCCAAAAAGAATTTTATAAATTAGGTTTTCCAAAAACCCCTGAATTGAGACTTGAACTACAAGTACTTAATTAAGGGTGTGAAAAATCTTTCAAAAAGTATATTTGAAACCTATTAGGTATAGGGCTCCCATAAACCACAAAAATACAATTTTAAAAGTTATTTTCCTATTTTATTTAAAGGCTTTTTCTTAAGGCCAGAAATGGTCTTTAATAGGTTAAAATTATTTTAATGTTTCAAAAATATTTGAGAAAATTTAGGGAAGCTCAGTGGACATATATTGTCCATATATAAGAGTTTAAACACATGGTCATGTTCAAAATAGTGGGCAAAACCCTCCAAAACCATTTCTGTCCATTTCAAGTATTTGAAAATTTTCTACAAGAAATATTTTCCAATAAATCTAGGAAAATTCTAGCAAGTCACATATGCATAATATGATGACCTTGAAATGTTTTAGCTCAATCAAAACTGTTTTGGTTCACCAAAGTTCCCAAAAACCTTCTCTGTACAGATTCAAGTTTGAACAACTTTACATTGCCAAATTATTCCAAATGCCCCCAAACTTTGTGGTCATGCTAAAAAGCCCAAATTATGACACTACACCAAGTGGTGCATCAACGGGAATGGTTTTGCATGACTAGATCTTGGTAAATGCATTTCTATTGATTGCTAGGGTTTACAAAAGTTGCATTGGCGACTTTGCCCAAATGAGGCCAAAATTGGTGGAAAGCCCTAATTATATGTGCAATTTTACCCTGTGGAGTATCATGCCAAATGGAGTTCATTTGCTTACCCAAACAAGCATCAAACACCTTCTGCCACTTTACCAAAATTCCATTTTTGACCTCTTCCACTAATCTCCATGGCCTCAACTTTTTACCACAGCTACTACTGACCCTCTTCTACCTCCAGTAACTTTCCCCTAGCCATTGCTAAATGATTGAGGGGTGAAACACCCCCATTTACCTCCCTGGACAATTGCTTCTCTCTCTCCCTCAACCTCCCTCCTCACTCCAGTGGCCATCCAGGGCATCCAAAGCCCCTCCCCCTTTCTTTACTACACCCTAGAGCTACCAGACATATTTGGCCGTGCCCACCTTGCATAGAAAATGGCCATGCCGGCCATTTGGGCGCTCTGGGGCGTGCTACAGTGCGCTCCCGCACTGTAGTCGCCCCCTGCCAACCGCCTCCAGCCACCTCGGGCCTCCCCAGCGTGTCTCACGAGTCCGCCTCGGCGTCTGGGACACGGCAAGCTGTCGGCCCCCTCCTATACCTCTCTCCTCTTCCCTCCACGACCTCACCCGAGCGCGTCCGTGGGCGCTGCCCATGGTGCTTCGCGGCCACGCCCATTTAAGCCACTCCGACTCTTTCTCTCGCCTCGGTTCGAACCTCATCTCTCCCGTGCACCTCTCAGACACCCCATCACTCCCCCTCGTGCCCTCCTGCCCTCTCCATGGACACCATGTTCGCCGTTGGCCTCCACTTTGCTCCGGCGAACCAGAGCCCCTCCCCCTCTCCTTCGACCTCCAGGAGAGCCTTCGCTAGGCTACAAAGCTTCCCCGCTCCTCTTTGCCTCGTCCTGTCCCTCGTGGTGCCGGTGCCGCCAATGCCAGATGGGGCCGTCCACCACGACCGTCGTCGGATGCGCTCCGTCCATCCCCTGCCGTCTCCGAGGGATCCCCCTGACGCCCCTCTCCCCGGAGACCCCTCCGGTGTCCGGAGCTTGGCCGGGGGTGGCATGTGCCGCCGGGTGCAAGCGCCGGCCGGCGCTTAACCGCGGCCTCGATCTCCTCAGTCACGGGTGCGGGAGGAAGGAGACGACCCTGCGGGTGGGCCCTGCGGGTCAGCGACTCAGCCGGCGGGCCCCGGTATTTAAGTGGAGGCGGGATCTTGTTTAACCGTCTCCACCACAGAGAAGCGTACTACGCTAGTCCGCCTTCGGCATGGCCCTCCTTAGCCGCGTGGCCGTGCAGCTGGGCCGGCCAAATGCACTGCGGCGCTATGCTGCGCTCGGTGCGCGGTATAGGTATAACCCTCCACTTCCTTTGTCTTTTTCTTTTCTAGAAATTTGTAAAATCTCCCAAATATTCATATTATCTCCAAATTTGGTGATTCAAATTTCTAGTGACTCCATAAATCATGATCTATCATATGGCTCAATTAGCACATTTTTCCAGAAACATTTCCTTCACAAATATTTATGACATCCCCTTTTTCCATTTCTGTGATAAACTTTAGAAAATCATAGAGAGCTCAAAATTGATCCAAATGCCATGATTCAAATTCCTAGATGCTTCTATGTTCATAACTTAGTTTATGAACATTTTTCTCAATACTTTCTGTACCACACAAAATAATGATCCATTTCTTCATATTTGTTAACTTTGCAAATTCATAGGAAAATCATTTGAACTCCAAATCTAGTGAAATCAACTCCTAGATACTTCTAAAATCATGGTTTGTTAAATGGGTGCCTTTGCTCATTTTTCAAAAATATATTTCTGTCCACTTCTTGCAAATCCAAAAATCCCTTGATTCCATCATATTGAAATGTTCAGGAATATCCACTGACACAATCCCAATGAAACCACTCTGGTTAGTTCTCATATAACCAGAGATGTCCTAGAAAAGTCAAATTAATATTTTTAGACCACTTTTATTTTTTGCCTTGTTGTGTTGCTTACTATGATTGTTTCCGACGTTAGTTGACGAAGTAGACGAGATACTCGGAGATGGACCAGAAGATTTGAAGAATCTGATGAACCAGGCAAGCAGCCCTTTGACCATGTCTATGAAACCCTTTTTATGCATGACATATAGCACCATATTGTTGTTGCAACGGAATCATGATGAGGTGGAACCACTTTGATGGTTTGCCTCCGTTACATCCTCGTTGATACTTGCAATGTGCATGACCCTACCTCCTTATGAGGGTTATGCCGGCGGGAGTAGATAGGATGCTAAAGTAGTTGCTACGCAAAAAGGGACGAGAATATGCATGGTTATGGAGACAAAGTATTTTCAAAGGACTTCTCGAAAACCCCATCGAGTTCCACTTATGCCCGAGGGAGAAAATGAGATGGGTAACCGCTTGATGACGAAGTGGTGTACCGAGGCAAGTGTGTGTGTTGCTTTCAAAAATGGATTGGTGTAAGTTGCGACTGTTATTCCAACCTTACATGCGCAACCACTCTACCCTTATATGGGAAAGGGCATTATTGATTACCTAGGCTGATACTAGCTGGGAGCCCACATTACTAGTGACGGGGGAGAGTTGGTTCTCTCTCTCGAGAAGGGGTCGTGCCAGGTAGGGCGGCCAAGAACATTTTCATGGGGCACCGGACACACCGTTGGTACCCCGTGCCAGTCGTATGTGATGAATATGGGAGCGAGGCTCCACAATTTTAAGTTGTGAAATGTTGGCCAAGGGGGTTACTACCAATCGAGTGGACTCCATGTTAGTGTCGTCTAGGGAAAGATAGTGATCGGGTGCTTACCCCGGGTACTTGAGGTACCGCGGGGCGTGGATGACATGGAAGTTCCCTGGATCTTGTGGGTAAAGTGTGCAAGCTATGTAGAGTGTAAAGCTATTCGAATAGCCGTGTCCACGGTCAAGGAGAGTTTTGAGAAACCGCTCTTGGGCTACGTCCACATGTTTACAAACCATTGTATGTGTTTGGATAAGTGGGAAGAACTACTTGGGTCAATTCAAAGGACTTGAAATGATTGAGTTGGGTTGATGCCCACTCTATTTATGTTGATATCTATAACCTGTCCTCATGGTTACTTGAATTCTCCTGATGCATGATTTATCAGTTATTGAACATGTCATAACACAACAAAATTAGCTTTCTACAAAAATTTACCTATGTCATGCATTGTTGTATCTTGAGCCAAAACATGGGTTGCTTGCGAGTACATTCAAAGTACTCATTGGCTTGCCACTGGTTATTTTATTGGCCAGGCATGAAAAAACAGGATATGATGAAGAATACTTCGGTGACGAACATGCGAGCTAGGACGCTTCCCAGACAGAATGCCTGTAGGGTTAAGGCAGATGGCATGGGTCCAAGTTATCGATGAAGATTTCCGCTGCGAAGTTATACTCGAGACTCGACCATAACGGTTATAATTTATGTAAGACGATATGTATGGATGTAAGACTCTTGTTATTCAGCATCTGTGTGTTCAGTGAGCATTGATCTCAGGGATCACTGTACACATGCATTTGGTGATCACGACTTATGAGTCGGGGTCCCCACAGAGCTGGTATCAGAGCCATCCTGACTGTAGGAAGCCTTAGTTAGCATGGTCGTTAGTTAAGGTAAATCTATTTTCAAAACTATCGCTAGTTTTCAAAAAATCTCTATATTTCTCTTCCCCTTCCCAGTTTTTCTTCAAGGTATACTTTCCTTATTGATCTCTTCCCCTTCAGAACTTTTGGTCGCTAGAACCCTTATGCCCCTGACCACTGGATTCCTTGAAACCCTCGTGGATAGTCTAGAAGGAGGATGCCTTGTCAAACATTCACCCACATCTTCCGAAAACAAGATTGGCGACACCACAACTAGACGATACCAACAGAGGATACATCTTGGAGGAATGAGGACATGAAGACCCATAAGATGGCAACACCCTTGACACTGCCCCAAGATGATGCAACCCTTAGCCTATGATGATCAGGGCATAGGAAATGCAAGATCATGATATATCTCGCTAATAGAGTAACGTTGTCGTTACTGTTGTTGCATCGGCAACCACCGGTGGATGAGAACCTAGCCATTTGGTCCGTCTCACTATAGTGAGCAGGAAACAGTTTTCCTCATCCCCCGCTCTCGGTGTCGATGTTGTCATCAATGTAACCGACATGTTGGACCTCTACTATGCCTTGTTAATTGAGGGAGTCCTGGATTAGGGGGTGTCCGGATAGCCGGACTATACCTTCGGCCGGTCTCCTGGACTACGAAGATACAAGATTGAAGACTTCGTCCCGTGTCCGGAAGGGACTTTCCTTGGCGTGGAAGGCAAGCTTGGCGATACAGATATGTAGATCTCCTACCATTGTAACCGACTCTATGTAACCCTAGCCCTCTCTGGTGTCTATATAAACCGGAGGGTTTTAGTCCATAGGACGGACAACAATCATACCATAGGCTAGCTTCTAGGGTTTAGCCTCCTTGATCTCGTGGTAAATCTACTCTTGTACTACCCATATCATCAATATTAATCAAGCAGGACGTAGGGTTTTACCTCCATCAAGAGGGTCCGAACTTGGGTAAAACATCATGTTCCCTGCCTCCTGTTACGATCCGCCTAGACGCACAGTTCGGGACCCCCTACCCGAGATCCGCCGGTTTTGACACCGACACTGCATATATGTTAAATGGCCGCACAGGAGGTATTATAATACTTGCAGACACAAGTATAAAAAGCTTCTACAATTTATCAAAATATTGTTTTACAATAATATATGCTATTCGGATATAGTATACTTTGAGCACTGCGTCTCTATTAAATGATCGCCTTGCAGAACTTCCTAAAAATAGTGCTCGGCAGGTACTCGGCTTCCATCCCAGTCTGGGGATGCAACAGCCATGGCCTCCATTTCCGCCCAGTATGTTTTCACATGGGAAAGAGCCATCCGTGCACCCTCTATGCACGCTGACCTCTTCATCGCATTGATATGCGGCACCGCACCAAGGAACTGCTGCACCAAGTTGAAATAACTTTTCGGCTCTGGCCTCTCTGGCCACAAATGACTCATGACATACTTCATGGCGAGTCCGCACAACCTATTTAGCTCGGCCCATTCGGCCAAACGATCGGCTAATGACAGTGGATGCTCCGGATTGTGGAACTGCGACCAAAAGAGCTTTTCCACTTCGCGATCTTCTTGATCTCGGAAGTGTTCGGCCGCATCCGCGACACTCGCTGCCAAATCCAGATAGGTGTCCGCTGTACTCCACATCCAGTCTAATGGAGCATGTGTAGGATCACAGAACTTCCTCTGCAGCATAAAGCGCTTTCCAGCCGCGATCTCTCCGGCCTGACGCAGCTCCTCCTTCATAGCTCTCATTGCAGAGCGAGCATCCTTGGCATCGGAAACGGCCTTCTCCAGGTCCGTCTGTTCCGCCCGATCTTCTTTTTCAAGAAGCTTGCAACGATCAGCAGCGTTCTTCAGCTTCACAACCATCTCGGCCATTTCCTTCTTGCTTCGGCAGTGAGCAGCCTGTTCGGCTTTCAGCTCTTCAATTGCCTTTCCGGCAGCCGCATCACTTTTCCTGGCTTCCTCCTTGGCTCGGGCAAGTTCCGCCCGAAGATTCTCCATGGAAGCAGCACCATCTGCATCAAGCGCACACATTGTAAGATACTGGCATAAAGCTCCTCTTACCAGGTGCCGCCGAAGGAATTACATACCTTGGGCCTCGTCAAGCCGCTTGTTGAAAAGCGCGATGTCGACACCTGCCACGTCAAGTTGCCGCTTTAGCTCGGCAAATTCATCAGTCCAGCTTGACACCGGACACTTCGCCACCTACGTATAAAGGCGACATATTAGACCTGGGATTATGATCCTCTGCGCGCTGTCACTTTTGACAATGCACAGAGTCTCAGGGGCTACTATCTACACAGGGTGCATCTTATTTATGCGCAACTATCCAAAAAAGGTACATTATTTCGCGTACCTCAAAACCTGTCAGCAAACTCCTGACGGCCTCGTACAATCCGCTCTCCGCGGATGAAATCCTCTCAATCACCATACCCATCAATGCACGGTGCTCCTCTGAGATAGATGCTCGCCCTAGCAGATCCTTCATCTCCTCCGACCGCGCACCAGACAGCGCCTGACTCATCCAATGGCCCTTTTAGAAGGCCGGACACGGAGGGCTTTGAGGGGCCATATGACTACCTTCCGGCCCTATCGGATTCGGAGAAACCCTCCGCGACGATACCTCAGGGTCGCCCGCCTCGCAAGGCGGTATCGCAGGGGGAGGCGTTCCGCTCTACATCATCTCCGGAAGATCCCTCGAAGACGAGCTCTGCTGAGAAGGGCTAAGGTCTGAGCTACAAGGTAAATTTTCGATTACTTTTCTCAGATATAAAGCAATGATTTCTCTCGTTTCTTAAAAAGAAAACTCCTCTCTACTTATGGCTCGATGGAGGGCTGATCCCCTTGAGGGCATAATTCGGCCGAAGTATCCCCCACCACAGGACCCTCTGGCGAAGATTTCTTCCCCCGCTTTGAGGCCATGGTCTCTGGGTCTTCAGAGGCGGTCCTCTTCTTCCCCCGAGGAGAGGAATTTTCGATTCCTCCCTTCCGGACAACCTCCTTCGAGGAGGCTGTAGCTTCCTTGTCCCCTCCCTCGCTTTCATTTGAAGGCACAACCTCCAACATCCTGACTAGCATGGGACCCGGTGTGGTCTCAGGGAGGGGGGCCGGACACCTAATTAGCTTTGCTTTCGTTATCCACTCCTGTTTAAAGGACAACTCTTTTAGGGGCAATTTTATGATAAATATACGGATAGCGAGTCCGGGCACAAGGCTACTTACTTGAGTATCCGGACGATTGTAGCTCAGACCTGCGTCCTCCGTAGAATCCGGACACACTACTTGTGGTCCGAAGAACAATTTGTACATCTCCATGGGCGTCATGCCAAGAAAATGTTGGAGAACTCGTGGTCCCTCCGAGTTGAACTCCCACAGGCGGAGGGGGCGACGTTTGCAGGGCAGAACTCGGCGAATTAACATAACCTGCGTCACTACAACCAGACTAATGTCTCTTTCTAGGAGATCTCGGATGCAGCCCTGCAACAGGGGCACGTCCTTTGCCGGCCCCCAGTCTAGCCCCTTGTTGACCCATGACGCCATTCGTGGCGGGGGACCCGAGCGGAAAGCAGGCAGCGCCACCCACTTGGTGCTCCTGGGAGCTGTGATATAAAACCACTCTCGTTGCCATAAGCTGGACTCCCCTGGAAAAGATCCCTTGGGCCATGGAGCACCAGCACTCTTGCTTATAAAAGCACCTCCGCACTCTGCGTGCCGTCCCTCGATCATCTTCGGCTCTACTTTTGAAGGTCTTCAGCCATAGTCCGAAGTGAGGAGTAATACGGAGGAAGGCTTCATACACGACAATGAATGAGGAAATATGGAGGATGGACTCTGGAGCTAAGTCGTGAAATTCCAGCCCATAATAAAACATGAGCCCCCTCACGAAGGGATCCGTCGGGAATCCTAGCCCCCAAAGGAAGTGAGACATGAACACCACACTCTCACTAGGCTTGGGAGTAGGAATGACCTGCCCTTGAGCAGGCAGCCTATGCGAGATTCCGCCGGTCAAGAACCTGGCCTCTCTCAACTTCAGCACGTCCTCCTCCGTGACGGAAGAGGGCATCCATCGGCCTCGAAGCTCGGAACCGGACATTGTCGAAGGTCCGAAGCGCCTGAAATCTGGAGCCTTGGGTGATGGAACTCGAGGCAAAGGGCGAACTCGTTTGAGATTGAAAGAAAGGAGTAAGGCCTTGGTCTCTTTATAAGAGGTTGACTACCAAGGGCCCTCCCCGTGACCGTTTGGTACTCGCCTTTGATCGAGAAAACATACCAACGGGTACGGTTGGGTTACCCACGCCCGTATTGATGAGAATCCCGGAATAAGGGGACACGATCTCTACTTTGACAAGACGTGCCAAGGAAACCGCCTCGCTAAACGCGCTGAGGTGGGACAGTAAAACAATTCGAATAAAGACTTGGCCGTGGTGTGATGTCACGCTACGAAATACGTCAGCAGATTAGATTTGTGTAAATATTATTCTCTCTATGGCAATATGTGGAAACTTATTTTGCAGAGCTGGACACTACCTTTGTGTTCAAAATCTTCTATGAAGTACTTGGAGGAGGAACCCACCTTGCAATGCCGAAGACAATCTGCGCGCCGGACTCGTCGTCATTGAAGCCTGGTTCAGGGGCTACTGAGGGAGTCCTGGATTAGGGGGTGTCCGGTAGCCGGACTATACCTTCGGCCGGACTCCTGGACTATGAAGATACAAGATTGAAGACTTCGTCCCATGTCCGGAAGGGACTTTCCTTGGCGTGGAAGGCAAGCTTGGCGATACGGATATGTAGATCTCCTACCATTGTAACCGACTCTATGTAACCCTAGCCCTCTCCGGTGTCTATATAAACCGGAGGGTTTTAGTCCGTAGGACGGATAACAATCATACCATAGGCTAGCTTCTATGGTTTAGCCTCCTTGATCTCGTGGTAGATCTACTCTTGTACTACCCATATCATCAATATTAATCAAGCAGGACGTAGGGTTTTACCTCCATCAAGAGGGCCCGAACCTGGGTAAAACATCATGTCCCCTGCCTCCTGTTACCATTCGCCTAGATGCCCAGTTCGGGACCCCCTACCCGAGATCCGCCGGTTTTGACACCGACATTAATGTCATTGCATAAAGGATTACTTACGTGGTACCATCGACGCCTTAGAAGACAAAAAGGGATCATCATGATTAAGAAGACAACAGAAGACCGAGTCAATGCCTGCTACGAGGAGCCACCTTCACCCCATCACTTCAACAGGCGAGAAGTTGTTAAAGAATTTTTAGGCCTAACCCAAATCGTTTCATCAAACAACTACAAGAGACATAGCAACACCTGAGGAAAACCCAGAAGACTGCACGAGGCACGAAGCAAAGCACGACTACTGAGTCTGAGGACCCCTAGGGTACGATGAGTCATGTACCCCCTTGTGCGCAGTCGAGTCCGTATGATGGTTCGAATAGAACCATGATTGTGTGTTGCTTGTTTTTATTTTATTGTGTTTTGATATAGGTCACACTTTTGCCCTAGGCAACAAGTACGCGACTATATCACCTTCCTTACCTTGTTTCTTGTGTTTGGCCCTTTTTGCACTTGTTTGTTTGCACTTGCACTATAGAACCCCCTTTAGGCACTCCCCTCCTCTATGCTACTTTTCCCTCTCATCTCTCTCCTCAACTAAAGACCGGCAAGACAAGATACACCAAGGATTCTACTTTGGCAACCAGCTAGCACTGAAGACTTCTGCTACAGCCTCCTCGACCAAATGTAACCCCGTAGAATTATGTTTACCCCTCAAGTCTATGAACCCATCCCTTGACCCTTCGAGATTTCACAAGACACCCCAGCTCGAATCCTTAACCATGTGCTTAACCCACGGAATTTCAAGGGAACCTGTTAAGCCCCGTAACTTTGCACTACACTGGGTTCATTATGGAACTAGTGGACATAGTGAACGAGCACATTGTCATTCTAATACAGCATAAGAACTACGATGCCATAGGGAAGACCAATTTGAGGATATAGGAATAGAGGAAAAATGACTTGATGAGTTTATATCAGTGACCTTGAGGAATTATATGAGACTATTTGGTGGATTATGAGGCTTTCATGTTGGTAGATTCTTGGTGGGATCATTATTATAGAGTAGCATAGCTTTCATTACCCCTGGATAAATTGGATTTAGTGGGACAATTAAGATAGCAAGCTGAGATTCTTGGGGCGATAAGAATTTGACTTGATCAGATGATAAGGAGATTGTAGACATTACGATAATGACTTTGGGGGAACATGTAGGAATTCTCGTTGGACATGAGATTTGGATTTAAATATGTGATCCTAGTGGAGTATAGGTGGTGAGTAAGTCTACATGGTTCGGAGTAAATTGGATTTAGACTGATGATCTCGATCATGATACCATGTTTCTCGGTGGACGTTAAACTAGGAGATTGGATTAATTGTCGGAGTTGATATAAGCTTGACCATGGAAGTTGGTGGACTTACTATAGTAGAGACATCCCTTTCAAGTATTTGGGGATTATATGGACTTTAGAAGACTGTGTGGAACACCATAGACATTGGATTTGTATAACTAATGGGTTATGTAGTGATTGATGGAAGTTAATGGGTTGTTGGAGTTGATTCATAGGAAGGAAACAAGATTTTGGAGTGGCTTATGACGTGTTTCCATAGGATAGACATACACTAACATGGACCTTGGAAGAATAGGATGGGCACTTGGATTGTCGTGTTTCATTCCCGCTTGGAAGCTTGTATGCTCTACCCATGGATTTTTAGGGGTAGACATACATATGAATTTGGGGATCATAGACATATACGATTTTGTTAGGCCTCCTCTCGGGAGTCACAAGAATATGGATCACAGGAGGGATGATTGGATTTGGCCTATACGAGATGATGTTTTTGGTGGTACAAGGTTATTTGTTTTAAGGACTAGATAGACTATTGGCATCTCGAAAACCGTGCTTAAAGATAAGATGATCAATGTTCACTCGTGCACTAGAATCCTTGAAACCCTTAAGCCCTACTAAGCTACAACCTGGTCGTATCATGACCATGGGTCTTGACTCTAGTCGAGAACACCTTGGGCCATACACAACCGTTACCACCACCAATGCCCCAACGTACCTTATGTACCCCATGAACAGAAACTTCATGGAGTACTTGGACAAGTTGGTTGTCATCTTTATTTGGTGACCTACTTGCCTACCCAAAGATGGAAGAACAATCGTTCAGCTGGTTAGGGAACATCTGAAGACCGCCATGTCAAGGAGGAAGAACTATACTAACCACCACCATCAAGAAGTGAACTTACTCATCGAAGACCGTGCGTATATGCAAACCACTCCTCTCATAAGGACCAAGCATTTCCATGTCAAAGGGAAGCTCACTCCAAAATTTAACAACCCCCGCCGAGATTGCTACGAGATGAAAGAGAAGACAGTTGTCAGCTGGAGTTACCACCTGAGTTACCCACTATGCACAACGTTTTCCCACACATCACAACCCTAGAAGTGTTTCCAACTTCCTGATAAGCCCGATCTCTACGAGGACATCGATCACCGAGCCATCGACCTCCAGCCCAATATGACCTACGCGAGAGACCCCAATTGCAATCTGGATCAAGGAGAACGACATACATGAAGCCACACCATCAAGTATTTCAAGGTTCAATGGAGCAACATTCGGAAGCAGAAGCAGTATGGGGATGTTAAGACTACCCCATATCCAAGTTTCCATATTCCTTTCCACGCCTAGTTTGGGAATCTCAGGGACGAGATTCTTGTAAGGGGGGTAGGTCTCTCACACCCTAATTTTCAGGCCACAACACATAAGCTAACAATCATGATAAAATGTGGTTTGACAAAAACTTTTGAGTGTTTTGGACCTTGCCTTGATTGCATTTTGTTTGTTGTTTGCAAGTGCTCTAAAAAACAAATAAATCCTCCAACTCTTATACTCCTTCTCCTTGATCCAAAACCTTGACCAATGATCATGCCATGTGTGTAGGACATAAAAACAATTTCTTGCAAAAATATTTTGGCCAAAAAGAATTTTATAAATTAGGTTTTCCAAAAACCCCTGAATTGAGACTTGAACTACAAGTACTTAATTAAAGGTGTGAAAAATCTTTCAAAAAGAATATTTGAAACCTATTAGGTATAGGGCTCCCATAAACCACAAAAATACAATTTTAAAGTTATTTTCCTATTTTATTTAAAGGCTTTTTCTTAAGGCCAGAAATGGTCTTTAATAGGTTAAAATTATTTTAATCTTTCAAAAATATTTGAGAAAATTTAGGGAAGCTCAGTGGACATAGATTGTCCATATATAAGAGTTCATACACATGGTCATGTTCAAAATAGTGGGCAAAACCCTCCAAAACCATTTCTGTCCATTTCAAGTATTTGAAAATTTTCTACAAGAAATATTTTCCAATAAATCCAGGAAAATTCTAGCAAGTCACATATGCATAATATGATGACCTTTAAATGTTTCAGCTCAATCAAAACTATTTTGGTTCACCAAAGTGCCCAAAAACCTTCTCTGTCTAGATTCAAGTTTGTGGTCATGCTAAAAAGCCCAAATTATGACACTACACCAAGTGGTGCATCAAGGGGAATGGTTTTGCATGACTAGATCTTGGTAAATGTATTTCTGTTGATTTCTAGGGTTTACAAAAGTTGCATTGGCAACTTTGCCCAAATGAGCTCAAAATTGGTGGAAAGCCCTAATTATATGTGCAATTTTACCCTATGGAGTCTCATGCCAAATGGAGTTCATTTGCTTACCCAAACAAGCATCAAACACCTTCTGCCAGTTTACCAAAATTCCATTTTTGACCTCTTCCACTAATCTCCATGGCCTCAACTTTTTACCACAGCTACTACGGACTCTCTTCTACCTCCAGTAACTTTCCCCCTGGCCATTGCTCAATGATTGAGGGGTGAAACACCCCCATTTACCTCCCTGGACAGCAGCTTCTCTCTCTCCCTCAACCTCCCTCCTCACTCCAGTGGCCACCCAGCGCATCCAAAGCCCCTCCCCCTTTCTTTACTACACCCTAGAGCTACCAGACATATTTGGCCGCGCCCACCTTGCATAGAAAATGGCCATGCCGGCCATTTGGGCTCTCTGGAGCGCGCTACAGTGTGCTCCCGCACTGTAGTCGCCCCCTGCCAACCACCTCCAGCCAGCTCGGGCCTCCCCAGCATGTCTCACGAGTCCACCTCGGCGTCTGGGACACGACAAGCTGCCGGCCGCCTCCTAAACCTCTCTCCTCTCCCCTCCACAACCTCACCCGAGCGCGTCAGTGGGCGTTGCCCACGGTGCTCCGCGGCGACGCCCATTTAAGCCACCCTGACTCTTTCTCTCGCCTCGGTTCAAACCTCCTCTCTCCCGTGCACCTCTCAGACACCCCTCACTCCCCCTCGTGCCCTCCTGCACTCTCCATGGCCACCATGTTCGCCGTCGGCCTCCACTTTGCTCTAGCAAACCAGAGCCCCTCCCCCTCTCCTTTGACCTCTAGGAGAGCCTCCGCTAGGGTACGGAGCTTCCCCGCTCCTTTCTACCTCGTCCTGTCCCTCGTGGTGCCGGTGCCGCCAATGCCTGATGGGGCCGTCCGCCACGACCGTCGCCGGAGGCGCTCCAGCCATCCCCTGCCGTCTCCGAGGGATCCCCCTGACGTGCCTCTCCCGGGCGACCCCTTCGGTGTCCGGAGCTTGGCCGGGGGTGGCCTGTGCCGCCGGGGGCAAGCGCCGGCCGGCGCTCAACCGCAGCCTTGATCCCCTCTGTCGCGGGCGCGGGAGGAAGGAGATGACCCTGCGGGTGGGCCTCGCGGGTCAGCGACTCAGCCGGCGGGCCCCGGCGTTTTAGTGGAGGCGGGATCCCGTTTAACCATCTCCACCATAGAGAAGCGTACTACGCTAGTCTGCCTTCAGCATGGCCCTCCTTAGCCGCGTGGCCGTGCAGATGGGCCGGCCCAATGCTCTGCGGCGCTATGCTGCGCTCGGTGCGCGGTATAGGTATAACCCCCCACTTCCTTTGTCTTTTTCTTTTCCAGAAATTTGTAAAATCTCCCAAATATTCATATTATCTCCAAATTTGGTGATTCAAATTTGTAGTGACTCCATAAATCATGATCTATCATATGGCTCAATTAGCACATTTTTCCAGAAACATTTCCTTCACAAATATTTATGACATCCCCTTTTTCCATTTCTGTGATAAACTTTAGAAAATCACGGAGAGCTCAAAATTTATCCAAATGCCATGATTCAAATTCCTAGATGCTTCTAAGTTCATAACTTAGTTTATGAACGTTTTTCTCAATACTTTCTGTACCACACAAAATAATGATCCATTTCTTCATATTTGTCAACTTTGCAAATTCATAGGAAAATCATTTCAACTCCAAATCTAGTGAAATCAACTCCTAGATACTTCTAAAATCATGGTTTGTTAAATGGGTGCCTTTGCTCATTTTTCAAAAATATATTTCTGTCCACTTCTTGCAAATCCAAAAATCCCTTGATTCCATCATATTGAAATGTTCAGGAATATCCACTGACCCAATCCCAATGAAACCACTCTGGTTAGTTCTCATATAACCAGAGATGTCCTAGAAAAGTCAAATTAATATTTTTAGAGCCCTTTTATTTTCTGCCTTGTTGTGTTGCTTACTATGATTGTTTCCGACGTTAGTTGACGAATTAGACAAGATACTCGGAGATGGACCAGAAGATTTGAAGAATCTGATGAACCAGGCAAGCAGCCCTTTGACCATGTCTATGAAACCCTTTTTATGCATGACATATAGCACCATATTGTTGTTGCAACGGAATCATGATGAGGTGGAACCACTTTGATGGTTTGCCTCTGTTACTTCCTCATTGATACTTGTATTGTGCATGACCCTACCACCTTATGAGGGTTATGCCGGTGGGAGTAGATAGGATGCTAAAGTAGTTGCTATGCAAAAAGGGACAGGAATATGCATGGTGATGGAGACAAAGTATTTCCAAAGGACTTTTCGAAAACCCCGTCAGGTGCCACTTATGCCCGAGGGAGATAATGAGATGGGTAACTGCTTGATGATGAAGTGGTATACCGAGGCAAGTGTGTGTGTTGCTTTCAAAAATGGATTGGTTTAAGTTGCAAACGTTATTCCAACCTTACATGTGCAACCACTCTACCCTTATATGGGAAAGGACATTATTGGTTACCTAGGCCTATACTAGCTTGGAGCCCGCATTACTAGTGATGGGGGAGAGTTAGTGCTCTCTCTTGGGACGGGGTCATGCCAGGTAGGGTGGCCAAGAACATTTTTATGGGGCACCGGATACACCGTTGGTACCCCGTGCCAGTGTTATGTGATGAATATGGGAGCGAGGCTCCACAATTTTAAGTTGTGAAATGTTGGGCACGGGGGTTACTACCAATCGAGTGGACTCCATGTTAGTGTCGTCTAGGGAAAGATAGTGATCGGGTGCTTACCCTGGGTATTTGAGGTACTGCGGGGCGTGGATGAGACGGAAGTTCCCCGGATCTTCTGGGTAAAGTGTGCAACCTCTGCAGAGTGTAAAACTATTCGAATAGCCGTGTCCACGGTCAAGGACAGTTGGGAACTGCTCTTGGGCTACGTTCACATGTTTACAAACCAGTGTATGTGTATGGATAAGTGGGAAGAACTACTTGGGTCAAGTCAAAGGACTTGACATTATTGAGTTGGGTTGATGCCCACTCTATTTATGTTGATATATGTAACCTATCCTCATGGTTACTTGAATTCTCTTGATCCATGATTTACCAGTTATTGAACATGTCATAACACAACAAAATTAGCTTTCTACAAAAATTTACCTATGTCATGCATTGTTGTATATTGAGCCAAAACATGGGTTGCTTGAGAGTACATTCAAAGTACTCATTGGCTTGCCACTGGTTATTTTATTGGCCAGGCATGAAAAAACAGGATATGATGAACAATACTTCGGTGACGAACATGCGAGCTAGGATGCTTCCCAGTCAAAATGCCTGTAGGGTTAAGGCAGAAGGCATGGGTCCAAGTTATCGACGAAGATTTCCGCTGCGAAGTTATACTCGAGACTCGACCATAACGGTCATAATTTATGTAAGACGGTATGTATGGATGTAAGACTCTTTTTATTCAGCTTCTGTGTGTTCAGTGAGCATTGATCTCTGGGATCACTGTACACATGCATTCGGTGATCACGACTTATGAGTCGGGGTCCCCACATATCGCCAGTGCCGAACACCGGTGATCGGGTTGCGGCTGAGGAGCCGGAAGTGATGGGGGAAGCTTTGAACATCTTTTCCATTGATGTGGGGCACCGCGCCTTAATGGGAGTGGTGTTGCAAGGTATTCGGTCCGTTAACAGCGGACTGAAGGAAGCTTTTGGTGGCCTCTTGACGTGCTTCGAGGTAAGCTATGTGATGCTCTTTTCGTAAAGCAAGATTTTAGAACAACGTTGTACACTCTTTATATATATAGCAGCCCCCAGACTTCGTCAAGGTTGAAAACCCTGGCAGAGGATCTAAAAATCATGAATTCTAGGATCTAAACTATGTGAGTTTTTGTTTGTTGTTGTATTTTGCTATTGCAGGCCTGATCTCTTGCGACGGCGGCTGCTAATGCCGTGGCGCTAGAGGAGATGAATCAGAAGCTCAAGAGCTCCGATGAGGAGCTCGACCTTGTCAACAAGGGATCTGACAAGGCGCAAGGTTAGTCCAGTCGAGACACATGACCTTGTACTGCTCCATTTTTAAAATCTGGACTTCTTTAATGAAAATAAGTCCAAGGTTTGTAATAAACATCGAATCACTATGTTATTTCAATTTGAACTTCACTATTTTAGTTTCAATTACTCTGTTTTTTCATTTGAATTACTTGGTTTATTCTTTAGTAACGGGGAAAATCCTAGGTTTGCAATGAACATCAAACCTTTTTTTACTTCTTTTCTGAACCTCCCAAGGTTTCATCCTTGAACTTCTCGGTTCTCGTCATGTTAACTCGATGTTTTTTTTGCACTACCCATGGGTTTGTTTTTTGAATTCTTTTATTCCTTTGGACTTACATATATATTATTTGGTTTTATTATTTGGGAATCTACTGAATGAGAACATAGCCTGCCCATAACATACAAACACATACACATAGGAATTATATGTGCACACCGGATAGTAATAAACGAACTATCTAGAAAGTAATACCTGAACTTCTTTGTACATATTTTTGGAGGAAATGTGTTCAAATAACTTGGGGAGAACTGTGAAGTTTTATTTTGACGATGATTTCAAACTTCTACAATAATAGTTGAATTTTTCACATCAACTGGAAAGAAAAAAAGGCAGAAGTGGCTCTCTTGCCACGGAACGCCTTCCAACCAAAATTCTACAAAATGGTCCAACCTAGAACTTTTTGAACTTCTGCAATAATAGTTGATTGTTATAACGTTTGGCCATGCGCCTTTTCTAAACTTCAGTTTTTGATGAATGCCCCTGGTTTTGGGAACTCCTCAGTCTTCTATTTCTCTTAATATTTTCAGTGATGGTAATATATGAACTTCACCGCCAGTTTTTTGTCAAGCTACCAAAGGTGTGGAACGATAGTGCGCATCACATGCACTTTTTGATGAACCAATTGGTTGAACTGTCGCATGCGAAGTGGTAGAACTTATCCCACCATATCAATTTTTTGTTACTCTCCAATCCTCTTGTTGACATTCTTGGGGCACTTTTTTTGCATTTCGTGGACCATGAGAATACATGGCTATTGGTATCTTATGCACATACATGGGATAATACGTATGTGTATTTTTTTTCTTCCTAATAGTTAAAATACTATACTCTTTCGAAGCAAAAAGAACAAACACATGTTGTCCACACTAGCTGGCTACAAATATGAAACTTTCTTTAGTTCATGGGTGTGTAAGCGCGCGCACACAAACACACAACACACACGACAGCAACAGAACGCATGCATGCACACCATGTGAACTGATGGAGTTTTGTTGGGCGAACCTGTACAGTTTTTGCACTACATTGCATGTCGAACCGCATCATCTTTAGAAATTGAACTTCTCCTTTATTTTAGTTTCTTTCAATAACAACACACCATTGTAAAGGAAATAGGTATTTCTTTAACAAATATACATGTGGTTATACCAAATAATCCAACACGGACAATTGTACATGACACACTCACGAGACCACACTTATGAGAGTTCGAGAAAAGCAATGATTTCTCTCTCACTAAAATTTGTGATTTATTTTACATGACACACCACATCATATTCTCCACTCTCTCCCTGTATTCTCATTTCATAACCCTGCAGACACAATCTATCTCCTCTGTTGGCGTCCTGCGTCCAGGGGTGCCTAGACTTGCCTGACTACGGCCCATGACGTGGCTCCATCGGCAGCCTGGTATGGCCCAGCTTCATGTTCAAGAAACCAAGACCCTCGCGAGGGGCCAAGCCTCGCGAGGCGGACCTCACCAAGACTTCTTTGAGGGGTGGCCTCCTCAGGTTGGCTCCCGAGAAGCGGATATATCTATGCAAGATGCACCTCGCGAGATTGAGATGAGGTGAGCCGTGAAGACCAAGGCCAGGCGGGCACCAGCGGGCGTAGTGTACCAGTTTCCTCTTTGGTGGTAAGGAGGAGAGCGTGGGCGTGTAGTCCCGAGGAATCAAGCAAAGGTTTCCATTTCGGTGCAACAAGACCAAGACCGCCAGGATGGCAAAGCGGAGGTCATCGTCGAGCACACAACGACGTCATGACTAGGAGCCTTTGGTAGGCGAGGACTACTTTTGTCAGGATACCATGTACTAGTTGTTTCCCTTCAAATTTGGCTATTGTGGGAGCCCTTCCCGCCTTACATTTGGGAACAGGACCAAGGCCACTATAAATAGGACTTACCCACCACCATAGAAGAGGATGGATCATCCACATCATCCTCTCACCCACCAGCTCATCGAGCAGAAGAACACCTCTCCTCCTAAGGCTGTTCTCCACTGTACTAGTTTATCCCTAGCCCTTCGAGGCCAATCCACCACAAAGCAGGAGTAGGGTTTTTCACCGCAAGGTGGCCCGAACCTGAGTAAACTGCTGTGTCTTTTGTTCCCAGTTCATCGAGCTAGGCGGTGAGATTAGTGAGTAGGCAGACTGGGGAGGACGAGTTCTTCGTACGCACCTAGAGTTCGAACCTCTCAAGGGTCTACGAAACCCCGAATCCGACATTTTTCACGCCAGGTAGGGGTGCGTCGGAGCCTCTTGAGGGAGTCCTGGATTAGGGGGTCCTCGGGCGTCACGTGGGCCGGATTGGTGGGCCGTGAAGATACAAGATAGAAGGCTTCCCCCCGAGTCCGGGTGGGACTCTCCTTGGCGGGGAAGGCAAGCTTGGTGTTTAGATATGAAGATTCCTTTCTCTACAAAACCGATTCTGTACAACCCTAGCTACCTCTGGTGTCCATATAAATCGGAGGGTTTAGTTGGTAGAGGCAATCATAATCATACAGGCTAGACATCTAGGGTTTAGCCATTATGATCTCGAGGTAGATCAACTCTTGTAACCCCTATAATCATCAAAGTCAATCAAGCAAGAAGTAGGGTATCACCTCAATTAAGAGGGTCCAAACCTGGGTAAACATCGTGTCCCCTGCCTCCTGTTACCTTCGATCCTTAGACGCATAATTTGGGACCCCCTACCCAAGATCTGCTGGTTTTGACACCGACATTGGTGCTTTCATTGAGACTTCCTCTATGTTGTCGACAAAGGATTTGATGGCTCGTTCGATCATCCACAATGATGCTGTTTAGGGAGAGATTTTTTCCCCGGGCCAAATTTTCGTATTCAGTGGCTTCGTGCTGCGTGCCAACTCGATTGGCCACCTCGAGCAAATCGACAACTAAGCCCCGGGTCATCAGATCAGCTTCAGGAAACTAACTATGTCGCCGATATCCAAGGAGATTTGATCTTCGAAGGGTTCGCGGCTGTCAGGACCCCGATCCTAAGTCACACCGATCTAGCATGTAACACATCATATCACTTTGTGGCCTCACACACAGTATTCCCACGGGTTCCACCTTACCTAGCCCGGGACCCTTTGCGCATTTTGGCTCATGTATATGATAGTGTCGCTAGCATCCATATGATAGAGAACCCGAGCCGACATGACTAGTCATGAACCCAAAGTGGCACTAACTTATAGGGACATGCATACATGACCCAGGAACGAATGTGACGGTCATCAGCGAGTGAATCCGGGCTGTAGCAAGCTAACATGACTTCGGTAGACACCGCGTGAAATTTGCCCATAGGGACAGATACAGGAACGAAGAAGGACACATGTCGGCCAACCTAAGTGGTCCGGAGCAGTAGCAAGCTACCATGGCTCAGTGGAAGCACTAGGAGACATTTCCCAGTAAGAGAGGCTACCAAGGATAAACAACTAGGTTGTCGGTTCCCACACATACCAAGCATTTCAAATCATACACACAATATGCTCGATATGTGCAAATACAACATGGCATCACACCAAAACTCTACAACTCAAAGTACTTTATTTAAAAGGCTCCGGAGAGCCATACATAACATATCCATAGAGATAGGGGTCACATGATCCAACACTCAAGTCATACAAACATACAAGCACATGTGGAAGCAAACTTGTCTGAGTATAGACAACTAGAAAGAAAGAAGGCTTGATGAAGCATGTCTATCTACAAGGCCCTTCACGACTCATGATCACCACCTGGGTGGCAAGTCACTCGTCAACATCGAGATCTACATAGAACCCATCGGAGGGAGTGGTGTTCTCCTCTGCAACAGTTAATAAGCAAACATGAGTTCAAAGGTACTCAGCAAGACTTACATCAGATCCTAATTACATGCAACATTATCAAGAAGGGTAGTGGAGTTATTGCAGCAAGCCAGCTTTGACTCTTGGCTAATCTATCCTATGAATCATAGTATCTTGTAAATGATTTTTCACACAAGAGTCCACTAATCACCACAACAATACTCTATCGCGGATCCTCCCCCGTCTTCCTATGAGAGGGCCATCCTCGGCACTCAGACTTGTCTTGAGGCTTTTATGAGTATCCATTAACTTGTCTATGAACTATATAGGCAACCAAGTAGTCCTTTACCGCGGACGCGGCTATTCAAATAGATGATGTTAACCCTGCAGGGGTGTACTTCTTCACACAAGGTTCCACCACTTATCGCCGTTTACACGAATGTACTCGGCAACCTTTAAGCGGAAGCTTAGCGAGGGTGTCGGCCACGACCTGACTAAACACACAAGTCCCAAGTCTAGGTTTATCACCTATTCAAGTTCCATCCACAGGGAGTCCGACCGAGGTTTCCACTACGGCCCCGAATGATGTGTATAGGGTTCTCGAGGCACCAAACGGGCGTCTCGGTACCCCGGGCCACATACCTGCTGCTTCATAGCCCACCCTGCGGGTCAGCGCTGCGCATGGCCTCCAGTATGCTACAAACACCAGAAACTAGTTGCAACTCCTAGACAGAGGACAAGGGCGATTAGTAAGATGAGAGGGTCAATTAAGGATCCCAATGTGTGGGAGTAGTTGATCTTAAATCACACATGCAGATCTTAGTTCTTAGGGACGGTTCCAATGAAACAACCCACCATGTACTCCTACATGGCCTCTCATCGATACCTTTACCAAAACATGTTCAACACTTCACTCTCATCACCGACACAAGCATTTCACTATAGCCTATCACCCAGATGAACCAGACCTGACACGACTCTAAGCATAGCAGGCATAGCATGGTATCAAACACAAACATGGCTCAATCAAATCCTACACATGCTAGTGGGTTTCATCTAGTTACTGTGGCAATGACAGGTCATGCAGAGGAAATGGGTTCAACTACCGCAGCACACAATAGTTTGTAACGTTGTTGTCTTAATGCAGTAAATGAGAGCATGAGCGAGAAGATGGGATTGTATCAAAATGACCAATGGGGTTACTTGCCTGACAGAGTGGTCGACGGGTACTGTCCTTCAGCTGGATACTCATGAATATCCTCGGGAACAGAACCTACCACGGAGATCACACCGATAGCACAATCAATACATGGCAATATGCAACAATATGATGCATGCATATGACACGGCAAAAATGAGTGTGTTGGGCTAATGCAACTATAAAACGAGGGGTTTGAGTTATTTTGAAGCAAAGGTTCTACTTCAAACTCAAATTATGATTTCATAATGTGCATTATCATGTTTTGATCTAAAAACAAAGGTTACGTTGTTTAATCATGCATCAAACCAGTACAGATGGATAGATTGGATTTTTCTGATCATTTTTCGTATATAAATCTTTTCATTCTAAGGTGTAGATTAATTTCTATGATTTTTTGAAGTTTGTAACAATTTCTGGAATTTTCTGAATCAGTTTAAATCCAGAAAAGTCTTTACTGTGTCAGCACTGTGTCACTGTGATGTCAGTAGCTCAACTGGCCGGTCCAGCTCAAACTGACCAGTGGGTCCCGCGTGTCAGTGGTTAACTAAACTAACTAAATTTAGTCAGCACTAACCTAGGTTAATTAGCAGGGCGGGGCTCCACCTATCATTTACCCAGGGGAGGTCAAACCCCTGGTCAAACCGGGGCAAACCACCGGCGGCAGCAGACGCATCAAAGGGGCCTGGGCTTACTGCTCCGGCGACCAAATGGATGGCACAGAGCGGCTATGGGGAGCTCGGGCTCACCAGCGCCCGTTGCAGCAAGCAGCAGTAGCAGCTAGGGGGGCCAGAGCTCACCAGAAATGAGCTCGAGGCAGCGGGCGGCATTCAGGAGCGTGCGGCGATGCGGTTGCAGTGGCTGTGGCGGTGCGGTCGTGGCACCTATGGGTTCTACACAGCACGGCGAGCAGGTTGGGCACTACGGCCGGTCCATTAGATGGTCGGGGGCACGTCGGCGACGAGAGCAGGCGGCGGCGCGTGAGGGTGAGAGCAACGCAGTGGCTACGGTGTGCGGTAGTGAGAACAGAGAGGGGGAGCATGGGTAGCAGCTCACAGCGGTCACAACGGTGCAGACAGCAAGGTCAGGGAGGAACAAAAGCGGTCAGGGCATCGAGGGGGATCTCCGGCGACGAGAGGTCGAAGATGGCTCGGTGGAGGCGGTGAAGAGCGTGCGAGCGCTCGTGGCTCGGCCTGCACGATGGAGTGGACGACGGTGGAGCTCGTGGACATGGCGGGGCGACGAGGAGGCGACGGTGGCTGCGAGCTTTACAACGGCGTGGACGCAGCTGCGTCGACCATGGCGGGGGAGAGCGATGTAGTGGAGCAGGGGGGAAGTGAGGTGTCAGTGAGGTCAGGGCGGCACCGAGGAGGCATTCGTGGCGTCGAAGCAGTGCCAGGCGATGCAGACGAGTAGGGTGGTGGCGTGGCATGCTCGGGCGCGCGGGCGCGCACCTCTCTGCCTGCCTGGCAAGAGGAAGCAGGTGACTAGCACTAGGCCAGCATAGTGTTGGGCCGGCCAGTGGCTGTCAGTTGGGCTGCGCCAGGTAAAGTCCTTTCTCTCTCTCCCTTTTCTATTTGTTTCAGTTTTCTATATTCTACAAATGTTTTGGCTTTATTAAAAATGCCAGAGCACTCTCAAAAATGCTGAAAATATTTGAGGGCATTGTTTGGATTATTTCTAATAGCCCTCATTTAAATTCAAGATTATTTGGGCACTTAAAATAATTTATAGCATTTAAATGCCCAAATGCAAATAACTTATGATTTAATTCAGTTACCCAAGGTGTCCTAGAAAAATGTGAACCATTTTTGGCAGAGGTTCTAGACCAAGACAAAAATGATGAACAATTTTTAAGGGCATTTCAGGTTCATTGAAAATTATTTTAGTAAACCCTTGTTGAGTTAAGTGGTGCAAGGGGTTTATGCCATCCCTATTTCAAGTTTCAGGAAACAAAATAAACATGAAGCATCACTCTAATGCAAGAACTGACTAGGGGTTTTGACAGCGGCCCAGATTGCCGCTCTGGCCTTAGATCCAGAGTAGGCCGTCAGGTCCGAAGACGGGAGTTTAGAGCCCGCCGGACTCTCTGCAATTATGGAGCTTGCTACCGGAGATCCGGAGGAGACGACATCATCGGCAACTCAAAGACGAACCAAACCCTCCTTAGCACTGAAGCGCTCGACATCCCACCAGACTCTAAGTCCGAACTCTCGAGGTCCGTGTCAAGCGGGCGCCGCCAGGAGGCTGCAACTCCGGACAGCCCCACGGACTCTCGTTTCTCTGTCCAACCCTCCCCTTTAAACGAGGCTCTGGACTTAATGCGATCACTCGCCATTACGTAAGGATCTCTTCCAAATTATGCCCAACCCAGACCAGGGGCTGAGAGTGGGGAATTTTACGTCCCACCCACCACCCACTTCATAGCCACTATCGAAGATCTAACCGACATGCTAGACTACCCCTCCGAAGACATCGACGGAATGAACGACGATGCCGGAGACGAACAAGGCCAAAACCCTCCGTTTACCGGATGATGGACGGCCACCTCCACATATGACGTGTACATGGTGGAAACACCCAAAGAGGATGGCGACGACGGAAAGGAGGATCCGGTTGAGGACAAGCCTGCCGAAGCCCGTCCGAAGCGTCGACGTCAGTGCTCCGCTCAAAATAGCATCGCGACAAAGACGGCAATACCGGAACTGAAGACAATAATACTCTGGAGAATGCCGAAGAGCCTGAAGCCCCTGCAGAGCCAACATCTGAACAGGATGATTGGGAGGATGGGCAGGTATACCCCGACGATCCTGTCGAGAACGAGGGCTTAGAGGATAGTAACTACCTACCAATCTCCGAAGAAGATGTGAGCCTCGGTGACGAAGATTTCATCATGCCGGAGGAAATCCTCGAACAAGAGCACTTTAAGCACCGGTTGATCGCCACGGCAAGAAGCCTGAAAAAGAAGCAGAAGTAGCTTCAAACTGATCATGACTTACTCAATAACAGATGGACTAACGTCTTGGTAGCCAAGGAATACAGCCTCGAACGCCCAATAAAGAGCTACCAAGCACAAGCTGCTACCCAAATTTGACGATGAGGCACTGGAGCCCATACCGCCAACGCGTGACGCTGCTGACAGACCTAACCGAGCACTGCTTGGCCGAGACAAGGCGGCAACTAAAACTGAGCTCCAGCCCACACCACATCGCCATAAAAGCAGGGGAACAACGGCTACAGAATACACATATGACCTACGACAGGACCTGGACAATAGAGCCGGTCAAACGAGATCAATATAGGGATCAAGGGGACGTGCCCCAGCGCGAGAGGACGGCCGTCACCTGGCGCGACAAGCACAACCTCACTCGGCCCGAAAATCGCATACACACTTCATCCGAACTGCATCATGACATTGCCCGATATAGGGGCGCCGCACACCCCCTATGCTTCACCGATGAAGTAATGGAGCACCAGTTCCTGGAAGGATTTAAACCCGTGAACATCGACTCATATGACGACACGACGGACCTCGCAGTCTGGATTGAAGATTTTCTTCCCCACATAAACATGGCTCGCGGTGACGACCTACATGCCATCCAATACCTCCCCTTGAAACCTAAGAGACAGGCACGAGACTGGTTAAACGGCCTCCTAGAAAATTCTATTGGCAGCTAGGAAGATTTGGAAGATGCATTTAGAGACAACTTCCAAGGTACCTATGTACGGCCCCCGGACACCGATGACCTTAGTCATATAGTCCAGCAACCCGGAGAGTCAGCCCGGAAACTCTGGACAAGGTTCTTCATGAAAAAGAACCAAATTGTTTACTGTCCAGACGCCGAAGACCTCGCAGCCTACAAACACAGTGTCCGTGATGAGTGGCTCGCCCAACACCTCTCCCAAGAAAAGCCGAAGTCCATGGTATCCCTTACCGCACTAATGACCCGCTTTTGCACGGGGAAGACAACTGGCCAGCCCGCAGAAGCAATAGCACCAGTGACCCCGGCACCTCTGAAGCCAGGGAAGGCAATGGCAAACCACGACGAAACAAGCACAACCGTCGAATCAATAAGGAAAGTACCGAAGACACACCATTCAATGCTAGATTTAGCGGCTCTAAATCCGGTCAACGGAAGAAGCCATTCAAAGGAAACAGAGATGGTCCATCTAGTTTGGACAAAATACTTGATCGGCCTTGCCAGATTCACGGCACCCCCGTTAAGCCTGCCAATCTATACCTACTAATAAAATAAATAGGTATTCTTAGTCCATCATGTTATTTATAGAAAACCCCCTGATGTTTCGGACAATAAACCCGCAGTACATATCAAAGATTTTTCAAAATACTCATATCTTCTAAACCGTAACTCCAAATTTAACATGTTATATATGAAATTTGATTGGAAAAATATGTAGAATCTAAATGTGATGTTATTTTACCTATTAACAATTTTAAAATACTATCTAGAATGCAATGTTAATCAATAATGCCTTATCCGTCTTTTTTCATACCGGTACTGATTCAGATTGGTGATGAACACCTCAGCAAAATCAGGATTGGACATGGAATTGAAGATAAATTTGCTAAAGACACCCAATAAATAAGGACATGCATGATAAGAAATAAAATCCAGTAAGATGGGATGTCCGCTAAAAAAGAAGGACCCAATAAACATGGGATGTCCGATATAAAATAAATAAAAGAGAAAATACAGAGGAGATCCGATAAACATGAGATGTTGCGTTATTCTCCTATATATAAGAAGAAAAAGAGAGGACATGCATAAAAAAGTAAAAAGGAGGCATGCATGACATAAAATAAAATAAAAGACAAGTTTGATAAGATATAAATAGTGATGAAACAAGGACCAATACCTATAACATGTATGGCAAGAAATAGTAATGAAATAGGGACGCAAGTACCTGCATCAACAGGAGACCATCCATAAATGTTCTTTTCCAAGACAAAAAACCTCTTTTATGATTAAAAACATGTATCTTTTTAACAACCTTTTTAATAACTCTTCATGTATTTAAGAAAGAGCTACAAATTCTCAGATTATAGAATATTTTTTTGTAAATTAAGAGCGTGTGGTATTTTTTCTCCTGTTGCAATGCACTAGCCTTTTTGCTAGTCATACAAAAAACTGTTGGGTCTTTAAACAGGCCGGTAGGCTTAACGCCGAACATAAAGGGAAAGAGCCACCCAGCGAGGACGACGACGAAGAGCCTCGCCCACTGAACACGGGGGGACAGAAGAAATTCCCCCCAGGTAAAAACAGTGAATATGATATATGTTACACATATCCCCAAGTGGGAGCGCAAGCGCGCGTTAAGGGACGTCTACGCCATCGAGCCGGTCGCCCCAAAATTCAACCCATGGTCGGCTTGTACGATCACCTTCGATCGAAAGGACCACCCAACCAGTATCCGTTATGGAGGTTCAGCAGCTCTGTACCTTGACCCAATCATCGACGGATTCCACCTTACGCAAGTGCTCATGGACGGCGGCAACAGTCTCAACCTGCTCTATCAGGACACTCTACGCAAAATGGGCATTGATCTGTCAAGAGTCAAGCCCACTAAAACTACCTTTAAAGGAGTAATACCTAGTTTAGAGCCCCGCTACACGGGATCAATAAGATTGGAAGTCGTCTTCGATTCGCCAGACAACTTCCGAAGTGAAGACTTGATCTTCGATATCGTCCCCTTCTGTAGTGGATATCACGCACTGCTCGGACGAACCGCTTTCGCCCGTTTTAATGCGGTCCCACACTATGCTTATCTAAATCTCAAGATGCCCTGCCCACATGGCGTCATTACAATCAATGGAAACACGGAACGGTACCTCCGTATTGAGGAGCATACCACGGCCATCGCGACCGAAGTACAGAGCGGCCCTGTCAAGCCGCACACCTCATCGACCATCAAGCCGCTGGACTTTATTAAACAAGACCGGTCAGTTCCGCATGCTGACAGCTCGGTAATTCCAGAGCTGGACTAGCAGTTTAGCCTCCGTCGATCGCCACACACATCCGCAAAATTCGTACCGCACATGCATAAGTATGCACTCAAATACCTTGGGCATCAGCGGAGGCATAATATGAACAGGCCCATAGTACGGTTCGACCCTATATGGCCTTCCTCTTTTCCTTAATTATTTTTTCTCTTTTACCACAGGTGAATTAAAACCTATTCATCCTATGGACTTACAAGGACTGTTTTCGAGCCCGGTTTCGTACAAAGAGCTGAACACCATTTCTCTCAAGGAATCTCTCTCTCCAAGGAGAAAGTGGTGCAGACGTGCGGCAAGAGGTCCAAAGGATTTTGTAGACCAAAACTTTATTCAAGAACATGTATAGAGCTTTTCCCCTTCTTCTTAGACCCCTGGCATATAAGATGGCCTTGGTGATTACGGTGCCCTCTATAAGATCATGTTTTGACGTATCAATCAGATTCTAGTGAAAACAATTTTTTTGTATCCCGTTTATTCATAGACTGTATGTTGTCTCCTCAGTTGTCTCACTCACACACCTCGGCACATATTGCTAGGGGCTCTATATGGCCACACGTGCGTTTCCAAACAATTTGGCATCCCGTGCTTGGCATTATATGCATCGGCTCCGAATCATGTCTTTGGTTAATAGTTGGGTTGCCCAGCTCCTGTGTCTTCTACCTTACATTCTGTTTGTTCGGCTAGGGTAGTAAAGGGAGAACTACTGCGATCGTTGGTTTTGTCGGATCACGGGTTCCGGCAAAACCCTCAAGGTTCGAACACTGGGGTGCGCGTGAAGATCTCCCCCCTACCGATCCACGTCCTAGCTTTACTAAGATCTTACGGGCTAACTCGACGAACTCACAACACAAAGGACACAAGATTTATACTGGTTCGGGCCACCGTTGTGCTGTTATACCCTACTCCAGTGTGGTCTGTTGGATTGCCTCTTGGGCTGAGGATGAATAGTACAAGGGGAAGAACAACGTCCTGAGGAGAGGTGTTCTGGTGCTTGGTGAACTCATGGTTGTCTTGGCTCTCTTGGTCCGACCGATGGATCGATCTCTCTAGCTACGATGGTGCCTAGTCCTATTTATAGAGGCCCTGGTCCTCTCCCCAAATATTGAGCGGGAAGGAAGCCATCAACGACCAATTTGAAAGCGGAAAACTAGTACAGCCTATCTTAATAAAAGCAATCTTCGCCTGCAAAAGGCTCTAGTGGTGACGCTGTCCTGGGCTCCACGGTGACCTCCGTCTTGCCGTACTTCTGGTATTGGTCTTGTTGCACTGATATGGAAACCTTTGCTTGACGCCTCGGTACTCCGCGCCTGCGCCTGCTTCCTTAGCACCGAAGAGGAAACAAGGACATTGTGCATGTTGGCGCCCGCCTGGCCTTGGTCATCATGGCTCACGTCACTAGAACCTCGCCAGGTTTGCCTGGCCTTGAACTCTCCGCCCCTCGCGAGCCAGCCTTGTGAGGCCGCTCCTGAGGAGGTCTTGTGTCATCCGCCTCGCGAGGCTTGGCCCCTCGCGAGGGTCTTGAGTCCTTGCTGGTGAAGATGGGCCATACAGGCCTGCTCGTAGAGCCACACCATGGGCCGCAGGCAGGCAAGTCTGGGAACCCTCATTCCCAGAATGCCGACAGTAGCCCCCGGGCGTAAGGCGTACTCGGGCTTGGCCTTGAGGCGAAGCCAAAGGGGCAAGTGCGGAGCGCCGCGGGCCCCAATAGCCTACGGCCTTGGTCGACGCGTGGCGGTTGATCGGACATGGGCGTCTCCCTTCCCCATGCTGCCTCGGCAATTGCCCGACTGTCAAAAGGTTGGGGTGGACACCGTTTTCCTTCACTGCTTCCTTTCGCCTTGCTCAGATCCCCTTTCTTGCACCCTGCCTCTGAAATCTCCATATCTACTCCTATCCTTCCCGCACCGACGACCAATGGCGCCTCGGAGGGTCAAGCCCGCCTCGTTGCAGGCTTGGTACGAGCCAGCTCTCAACGCACCGAACGTTTCAGAGAAGAACCTCGCCACCACGCGCTTGCTGATGACGGGGGAAAGCAACGAGAAGGGGAAGACTGGACTCCGGGCCGGCTCCGACATGCCTGAGCCCAAGGGAAGCACCTTCTACCCCTTCTTCACGAGCAGCATCGCCACTAGGCTGGTATCCCCTTCTCTAACTTCTTTTATGAGGTCCTTGATCACTATGGGCTGCAGGCGCTGCATCTTCATCCGAACTCCATCCTTCTCTTGTCGATCTTCGCCTACTACTGTGAGGCGTACCTTGCCGTGATGCCGTCCGTGGCCCTTTTGCGCCACTTCTTCTTCCTGTGTGCCAAGGAGGGTCACGCCTCCGGGTGTGTCAATTTCATCGCGGCTGGCAAGGCCAACTCGATCTCTAAGACGGGGAAGAAAGCTGACGGCTTCTGGAGCATGTGGGCCATGATGGATGCTAAATGCATCCACCCACGTTTGACGCTGCCGACGGAGAGGCCCTAGTTCGACAAGGGGTGGTCCTGCATGAAGATCACCCACAAGCGGGTGATGTTGGTGCTGGAGCAGATGAAGTCCGATCTGAAGTCGGGCAACGCGAAGGTGGTGAAGATTACATGGGCTATGCTCCTGAGGGAATTCCTGGCGCTGCATGTAGCCCCACTTCAAGCCCACACGCGCCCCTTGTGGGAGCATGGGGACGAAGAGGACAAGGTTTGCTTGAGCTCGAAGGCCTTGTCCGGTGAGGAGCTGACCGCAGCTCTCCGCCTCCTGGTTGGGGACGACAAGGAGTATCTACCGAATGTCTTCACTCCCTTGTTCTACCACAAGGACAGGGCGCTGGTCGTGGCCTCCAGGCCGACCTTTGACGGGCGCGGACTAGTGCCGCCGGTGCTCACCGGGGCCCCTGCGGCACCGACGCCGGTGGAGCTATCTTCTGGTGAGTCCCATAGGGAGAAAGAAGAGGAGGAGGAAGATTCGGAGGTGACCCCTGACGGGACGGGGGAGGACCCCCCCCCCCCAAGTAAAGCTGACATCCTCTGCACCTTTCCTGATGACGACGAGGCCGGCGACCACCTGGAAAGGGAAGAGCCTCCAGTTGTCCCAACGAGGGACCGATCGCCATTGATCTCTCGGGATGCTGCTTCTGTTCCGACACCGCCTGGAGACGTTTCTGGCCCAACCGCCGCTCCTTCTTCTGCTTCTGGAGTTGGCGCGCCCGCGCCATGGGTTGCAAAGCTCTCTGGCTTCAAGCTCACGAAGCGGAGGGTGGACTACGCTACTGTGGATCAGTAAGTGCTTGAGATTCATCTTGTTCTTGCTTATACTGCTGCCTCTTGATGTTCGTCCTTGTTTTTGCTATTGTTGCTTGTTTTCTGACTCTTTTTCCTTGTTGTGCAACCAGGCTGACGCCTGCAGTGAAGAGGAGGAGGGAGAGCGAGGTCGTGCTGCTTGAGTCTGTGTTGCCTCCTACGACCGCGCCCCTCTCCCTGAGCAAAGGTGGGGATGGTGCTCGTGCTTCTCCAGCCCGATCATCCTCGCGAGGCCGGGAGGAGCATCCTCGGGAGGATTCAGCCCCCGAAGCGCCGCTGACTCAGGAGGTGCGAGCGTCCGGCTCGGGCACTGATGTCCAAGAGGCTCAGGAGCTTCCTGCCTCTCAGGCCATGGTGACGACTCCTCTTCTTCCTTCTGCACCGCTACTCCCAGGTTCTTCTGCTTCCTTTGCTGTCTTGGAGCGTGCCCTTTCAAAGATGACTCAGCTGCGGGAAGATCTCCCGTGAGCGCATCTGCGCCTGGTAGCCGGGCGCCTGGAGCTGGCCTCCGGCTAGCTTCAGTCTGACGCAGCTGTCCGAGCGGCGCTAGGCCAGGCCGCGACGACCTCCGAGAAGGAGAAGCGGGCCATAGCCCAAGCTACCGCCGATCGCGAGGCGGCACTGAAGGATGCCAAAGCCGCCCACGACCGCTTCCCGGCGCTGGAGGACGAGCTGAAGGGTCTGCGTGATGAGCGCACAGAAGAAGCTCACGGTCGTCATGCGAAGGAGGAGGAGATGATGGCCCGGGAGGACGCCATCAAGGACCGCGACGCCGATCTAGGGGACTTGGAGAAGGCGCAGGCCACTGAACGCAGCCGGCTGGGGGAGCTGGAGCGGAAGGTGGAGGCGAAGGGGGTCGATCTTGATGCCGAGGCAAAGGTTCTGGCCGAGGACCACGCGGCCTTCACGCTTCTGGAGAAGAGGTCTCGCGAGGCACTTAAGTCACTCTATGGGAAAGGCTTGGAGAAGCCATTGGCCACCAATGAGGACGGCCCCGCCCAGTTGCTTCCCTACTTGGTCGATGTGCTTGAGGAAGTCGTGCGTGGCATCGGCCCCATGGCAGAGGCAGAGGCCCGCGTCCCTTCTTTAGCCGCGCTGATGCGCCTCTTCAGCGACCTCCATCTTCGCGATCCTGCCGCCCACCTTGACGAGTTGCTGGAGCCTGTGGACAAGGAGCGTTGTGCGGCTGCCGCCACAGCCGTGAAGGGTTAGGTGGAAGCCCTGCTAGAGAAGTTCGACGCCTTCACCCCCGCGCCTTCGACTGGTGGTGCAGATGAAGACGACACCACCCAGGAGGGGGCACCTTTTGCAGGTGCCGGCGGTGTCGAGGGATGACTGGCTTGCGGCTTCTTTCTTGTTGAAACTCCTGCAGCATGTAGCATGCCTCGTGGAGGCATTTAAACTTGTGTTTGGTATTCGGAGAACAATATGTCTTGTAATATTTGCTTTGAGATTTTGCGATTTTCTTCCTATTTGCTTTATGTTCTACGTCTGCAGAGCCCGGCCCCGCGCATACCTCAACCGCTGTTGGACCGACCAGAGACTAGGACGGACCCAAGGAGTGAGGGGCTACGTGACTAGTTAGGATCCTGAGTCGCGATGCTCAGGAGTCCCCATTGACGCGCAAACAGCTTGTGGAAAGGAGATGCAATGGTTTGGTCTTGTGTTCAACGTCGGCAGGGCCCAACCCCGCGCATACCTCAACCGCCGTTGGGCCGACCGGAGACCAGGACGGACCAAGGAGTGAGGGGCTACGTGGTCAGTTAGGCTCCTGAGTCGCGATGCTCAGTTAGGCTCTTGACACGCGCGACGACCAGGTCAGAGGGACCTGGCGGGGTGGCGTATGTTGTGGATCTAAGACTAGCAGTAGAATGGGGGGTAGGTTTGAGGAGGCAAGATCCTAGCTATGGCGAAGTTGTACACACGAGTTTTAAGAGTTCAGGCCCTTCCCAGAGGAAGTAACAGCCCTACGTCTCGGTGCCCGGAGGCGGTCGACTGGATTATGTGTGTGTGTGTGTTACACGGGGTGCGAACCCTTGTCCCAGAGGAGGGGGTGGCTTATATAGAGTGCGCCAGGACCCCAGCTCCCCTTTGTTACACAGGGTTCAATGCACATAAAGATGAGGCATTACTGGTAACGCCAGTCTTAAATGCCTTAATGGCCTTAAAGATTATAGAGTGAACGCTTGTCCGTTGCCCTTCCAGATGACTCCAAGTCTTCAATAGGTCGAGTGGATTCTTGTATGGTTGAGTGGTCGATTGGTCGAGCGACTTCAGGAAGGAGGGGTCTCCGAGTAGCTGATCGGTCGAGTGGATTGCACTCGACACTTTTGTT